>NC_091119.1:66975391-67297891 GCF_040183065.1 Periplaneta americana | reverse complement strand
GCTCCGTTACTCGTGGGTAACACTACATGCCTATCTAAACATTTAACTAAAAATCATTATAAAATACTTAGTCTAGCCTAACATGTTCTTTCGTTATCTATACATGATTTAGTTTCTCAAAGTCTATTGAATTTACAAATTGTATGAAACTGTTTCTATAGTTATTTATTAATCTATTTTTCGAAACTGGCCAGTTTTCCCGTTTTAGAACACTATTCACTAGATTCTCTCTTTCACTCACTATCACTTGGCATTCGTAGAAGATGTGGTCCACAGTCTGGTTCCCTCCATTGCAGGGGCACATTGGAGAATCTACTATCTTGAAGCGGTGGAGATACAATCTTGTTTTGCCGTGTCCTGTGACTATTGCAATGAAGTTGGGTGTGGGCCTGATGTTTGTTTTTAATCTGTCATTGATGATTGGGAAGAACTGCTTGGTTTCTGCTCCTTTTGTTGTCTGGTTCCATTGGAGTTGCCACTTTTCTGTGCTCTCTACTTTTATGCGGTGTATTATTCCCTTTCTCGGTATCTTTGTGTATATAATTTGTAGATTGTCTTGTTTTGCTGCCTCCTTAGCGAGTTCGTCTGCCAGTTCATTTCCGTAGATCCCTATGTGAGCCTTCACCCATTTTATGTGAATCGTCCATCTATTGTCTTCAAGCTGTATGTATGTATGTATGTATGTATGTATGTATGTATGTATGTATGTATGTATGTATGTATGTATGTATGTATGTATGTATGTATGTATGTATGTATGTATGTATGTATGTATGTATGTATGTATGTACGTATATATGTATGTATGTATATATGTATTATGTATATGTATGTGTGTATGTATGTATGTATGTATATGTTTGTATGTATGTGTATGTATCTATGTATGTATATGTATGTATGTATGATGTATGTACGTATATGTATGTATGTATATGTATGTATGTATGTATGCACACTGCAAATGGGTAAGTACCCGGTGGCAGTGGTACCCGCATAAATCTCATTTCGTTAGCTGTCATTCTACTTTCATCCATCCGCCTTATGTCCATGCTTCAATACCATAACAGAGTACAAAATTTGTTAAAGGCGTATTCTAGTGCTTTTCTGTAGGAGGCAAGGTTTCATTACCCTGTTTATTTTTTTCATAGTTTTGGATTAGGCCTACTTTACAAGTTTGCTCATTATTTATTCCCAAAATATAGTCAAGATAATTATGTAAAACATTAACTCTTCCTAAAATTTTACCTTCTAGACATATTTTACTAGGAACAATGTATGCTCCCAGAAGGCCATTGCATTGTCCTTTTTCTGTATTTATTTCCATTTCATTTTTTTTTTTTTTTTTGCAATTATATTTAAATTACGTACTGAGAATTGTAAATCATTTTCTGTAGATGCTATTAAAATTAGGTCATCTGCAAATATCAATGAACATATTTTAATTTCGTTTTTCTGCAACTGACCATGTCGCATTTGTTAATGTTGATAAAACCAGTGCAGTCAAATTTAGTACACACAATAGTGCTCGGGTTTCCTACAGTATTCGATTAAATGGAACTCATCTCAAAGAATCTATAAGCACAAAGTTTCTTGGTTTAGAATTGGATAATCACTTCAACTGGAAAACGCATATAGAATGTATTACTCGTAAATTGAGCTCTGCCTGTTATGCATTAAGATCCTTATCTACTATTGGTGATATAAACTTACTTAAAATGTCATGCTTTGCATATTTTCACTCTGTAATGAAATATGGATTAATATTCTGGGGTAACTCGTCTGAAGCTAAACACGTTTTTGTTTTACAAAAGAAAGGTATAAGAATAATGGCCGGTGTGCATAAAAGGGCCTCATGTAAAAATATTTTCCGAAACTTAGAAATCTTGACTTTACCTTGTGAATACATTCTTTCCCTAATGATGCTGTATATTAAGAACCAAGATAAATTCAGTACTAATCAAGACATTCATCATTTTAATACAAGACATAAATCAGATCTTCATCTACCCTCTGTTAGTCTAAGCTGTTTTAAAAAATGAGTTCGCTATTCATGTATAACAGTCTTCAACGCACTGCCTAATTATCTTAAAGATTTGAAGAACCACGAGAAAAGGTTCAGAAAAGAATTAACCAAATTTCTACATACTCATACCTTCTACACAATTGATGAATTGTTTATGCTTGTGAATTGAATTATTCTACTTAAATGACGTGTACAATTTTATATAGCTCAACTAAAATATGTTTTTATATTGACTTAATCTGTTTACTATGTATTGTATTTTTTTGTTTAGCATAACTGATGAATTGTATGTACTGTAAATTGAATAGTATACTGTATAGGTCAACTGATGAATTGTTTAAGCTTATAAATTGAATTAATCTATTTCATATGAATTGTATAGCTTAACGAAAATAAGTTTGTAAATTGAACTAATTTGATTGTATATGTTTGTATAGTTTGGCTGATGAATTGTATATGTTCTTAAAATGATTACTAGTCTGTGTAGCTCTACTGATGAATTGTATATAGACCTACTGTAAATTGAATGGTAATATGTATAGCTCAACTGATGAATTGTTTATGATTATAAATTGAATTAATTTACTTGATATTAATTGCACAAATTTGTATAGCTTAATGAAAGTATGCTACTTTGTATTGTATATATTTGTATAGTTTTGGCCGATGAATTGTATATGCTTTAAATTGAACAGTAATCTATATAGCTCTACTGATAAATTGTTTGTGTTTGTAATTTGAAGTTGTTTGCATGATATGTATTATCAATTTCTGTATATCACAACTGGTTGAATTGTTTATGCCTTAAATTTAATTAACTTGTTTTGTATTATACATATAGCTCAACTTATTAATGATCGTTTGCGTTTGTAAATTTAATAATCTGATTGGCTATGTATTGTATATTTTTAGTAGAGCCATCGATGTAGCTCAGTCGGCAGACTCGCTGGGCTGCTGATCCGGAGCTGCGTTCGGGCTTTGGTTGGATCCCCCTTTGGTCTTTGGTTTCTTCCGAGGTTTTCCCCAGCCGTGGGACTGAAGCAGGATGGTCTGTGGCGAGTCCTTGGCATCAACCCCTTTGATTTGATTACCCCCCTTTGATCTGATTACCTGGTTGGGTTTTTCCGAGGTTTCCCCCACCAAAAGGCAAATGCCGGGTAATATTTTGGCGAATCCTCGGACCTCATCTCATCTCACTACATCTCGCCAAAATGTAAAAAAAAAAAATGTAAAAAATTGCACAAAATTGTAAAAATTGTAGATAATTACTAAATTGTAAAACTATAAAAATTTGTAAAAATTGTAATTGTAATATTGTAAAATGTTGACTTGTTCCACATCTTAAAGCTTCATTGCTCATGTAAGATCTATGGAATAAAATAAATGAATGAATGAATGAATGAATCTCCATTTCTGAAGAATTTTATTCACTTGCATTATAAACCGGAGGGAGAGACCGCAATCCTGTTTTACTCCTCTGTTAATTTCGTGTCATTCTGAGGTCCTATTATTAATTTTAACTGAAATTAAATGTTGTCCTCCCTGACTTAAAAATCCCATAACCTCTTTTTCTCTGTTTCACTTATTCTCAGTTGGCATTTTTTGTGAAGTTTATCTATACACACTTTAACATCTGTGGTCATATCACGTGTACAGGATCTTTGGGTATGTCACTAAGTCGTGGACTTTTGTTCTGACTCTTTTTTTTTTTGTCTTATGGCTTATGTTCATGTAACTGATTTAGATTTTGTTTTAATGTTTATATATTGGTGATTAAGGAGGCCATTAATAATAGTATGTAAATTTCCAATCGTGCATGTGCCTTCGTGACTGAGGAAACAATGAGAAACCTCAATTAGATTGGTTGACCACGGGTTTGAACCCGGGACCTTCCCAATACGAGTCTCAAACACTACCGTCTGAGCCAAGTCACTCGGTTTTCTTTATTGCTTATCCATTTCTTGTAATTGCATTGTTTGTTAGTTACAATTGTAACAATAAACCTTACACTACAGTAGACTACTAAGACATGCTGTGTTGTGCAGTGTTGTTCAGTTGTGCAATTACAAATTCTTCAGAGAAAATTTTGTCACTCTTTTCATTCAGTATTCACGAAAAGTAAATCATGCGAAAATTTCGGGGCACTGTAGTGGAACGTGACGCTTTTTATATTGTAATAATGGTGAGGGTGTGCCTTGCTCCAAAACATGACGGACTTTCTTCCTGGAATTGGTAAATCCTCATAAACTCCCATCTTCTCCTCAATTCTTAGGCTCGTGACAGAAATGAAATAATATGGCAATGACATCAAGAATTGGCAACTGAGCTAAGTATTTATCCCTTGCTCGTTCCTTCACTTAAGTGATGAAGAGTGTGAGAGAAGGCCGATTATCCGCAGTAATAGCAGACGAAGATATAATTATAGCAAGTGTAGCCGTTGTTATTATTATAGGCAGTTTAACAAAAAGAAAGTTAAAAAACAAAAGACAATGGTGACAAACGCCATCTACGAAAGTCGCAATCGATATGGAGACTGACTTGCTTCATGATTTACGTCGAATTGAATCGGGACAGTTTCACAACTTGTCACATTTCAGAAATAGACTTCGAAATATTACTGTGCAAAGTATGGCCATAACATTTCCTGGTTCATATATACATCAATAAGTTTGATGACAGCTTCTTCAGTCCTTTCGAGTTTCGACATCCTGTTGCTGAAATTAACCTAACTGCTGCATTCTGCTATGAACTGCAACAAGTGTTAAATCCCGTCGTCTGTGCGGTTTCGAGAACTGCTGTCCGAGCTCGACATCCGCTTGCCTACAGTTCGTACACTGGAGTACACCACCACTCCACCGTGGAGTATGCGACGTCCCATGTTTGACGTAGGCCTAAGTCTGAGCCGATGTTTTAAAAAATTTACACCAGCTTTTCTTTACAGACTTCGTTTTAGTGAACTTTTATCACAGTATCCAAATTATTCATTAGTTTTTACTGACAGATCCCGAATAAATTATTGTGTTGGTTGTTCCTTCATTGCGAATGGACAGATATTTAAATATAAATTGAGCCAGTACACCAATGTTTTTGCCGCAGAATTATATGCTTTTTATAGAGTTTTATTGTTTTTAATTAGGCAACCCCGGGGTAGATTCCTTATCTGCTCCGTCTCTCTAAGCGCCATTGACTCCCTGCAGCGTCTGAATTCTGATGTTCCGCTTGTGTTGAGAACCCAGGAACTTTTCCACACTCTTCTAACCTCTGACTATGAGATTGGAGTAGTGTGGACTCCGGGTCATGTTGGCATTCCTGGAAACGAGGCAGCGGATGCTGCAGCAAGGGACGGTGCTATAAATGGGTCTGAGGCAGTGGCGGCTGATTGACTGAGGCAAGTGAGGCCGGGTCTCAGTCACTTGGCTTAACTGAAATCAAATTTTGTGTTTTTAAATAATGTATTAGTTATTTGAATGAAGCATATATCGCTGTAGAAGTATTTGAAAACTTTGATGTATATAGACCTGTTTTGCAGTAAAATTTGTTCCTGAGGCCGGGATCGCTCGTGCCGGGTCTGGCTTGTGATGTATATAGACCTGTTTTGCAGTAAAATTTGTTCCTGAGGCCGGGATCGCTCGTGCCGGGTCTGGCTTGTGATGTATATAGACCTGTTTTGCAGTAAAATTTGTTCCTGAGGCCAGGATTGCTCGTGCCGGGTCTGGCTTGTGATGTATATAGACCTGTTTTGCAGTAAAATTTGTTCCTGAGGCCAGAATCGTTCGTGCCGGGTCTGGCTTAATGCATTTCATGTCCTTTCGCGGGCTTTGAGTTTACGCTTAAAACGTTGTAGCTGAGGCACAATTCGGCTGGCCTGGTCAGGTTTCACTCGTCCCATCCATGGGCCGGCCTCAAGGGTAAAGTGCTGTGGGAATAGCAGTGGTGACTTGTCTTCCTAACTAGGCCATAAATAACAAAATTCCAGCTCTTTGGCAGGCAGAAACCCACTTAATTCTCTCCCCTTATGTCTCAGTTTATGACATAAGCGAGGGTGTTCTACTATTGTACTTCGTAGTACAGTAGTGAATCTGGGTCAATGTTGTTATGTATTTTGGGAAAATATAAACAGAAACAAATGAGAGAAATAATGCTGGTGCAGTTAATTCATTGTTAGAGTGTCCTTTTTCGAGAAGAAATAATACTAAAAGAAAGGAAGTTTCAAATAAAGAGAGAGACTACCGAGATACCTACGACATTGCTGATAATTTTTCTGACACATAATCTTAAAACGCGAGTTTCTATTGCATCCTAGTATGGGCAACATAAATGGTTATGTGGTAATGTGATGCAAAATAAACTTCTCTTGGCCTTGTTTGTTGCTGTCAAAGGAAAAAAATAAAAAGAAAAGAAAGAAAGGGGAATTTCAACACATAATATGGGATGCTTCATCACACTGAAATAATCACTGAAACTCAGAGCATGACAGCTTATTTGGTGAGTGAAATTATTATTTTTCATTGATAGTAATAAGAATAGACTAATAATAATAATAATAATAATAATAATAATAATAATAATAATAATAATAATAATACAGTAATAATGATATTAATAATGCAATAACAATAATAATTAATATCATAAACAAACATTTCCTATCGGAGACACTTAAACTAGTTGTATCTGGCCTCACCGAGGATTTTGATCACCGGCCGCTACTGGTCTGAGGTGTATTGGCGTGAGAGGTGGCAAGATATTAAAAATTATTTGAAACATACGTTATAGTGGCAATGGGAAGGCGAATGGTCTACACAAGAGGGAAATAAATTACGAAGAATAAAGAATACTGTTCGCGTATGGGATTCGTCCACACGAGCGTCACGACAAGAAGAAGTTTTACTCACCCGGATGAGGATTGGCCACTGTCATCTGACGCATGGCTATCTCCTACGTGGCGAGCCTCAGCCGGAGTGTGATCTATGCCATGTTCCACTGACTGTGGAACATTTTTTATTACAGTGTAGAAAATACGACCGTGCCCGTCGGCAGTATGGAATTCGGCCGACTCTACGTGACACTCTTGGAAATGATTTTAATTGTACAAGTGCAGTTCTGAGAGGTTTATCGAATACAGGACTTGACAAGGTGATGTAGTTTTTTAATGACCCATTTTACTTATCCTCCGGACTCTTTACATCCGGAGATGCATTTTTTAGTATACGATTTTAACAAATTTGACATTCGCACCTCTTACATCCTTGCATTTTATAAATGCTCCAGACAATTTATTTCTGGTGGAATTTGTTTTATTGTTTTGTTGCTTCTTTTTAAATACCACTTAGGGTCTGAGAACTTCCCACTTTTATGGTTTTTATGCTTCACCTTGTTGAAACTGCATTTGTTTGCCTCGTTTTAACCGTGACAACGCTTTTTAGTTCTTTTAAGCATTCTGGTTATTGTATTGTGTTCGTGTTTAGTGAATGATTTTAGATAAGGGCGCAAATAGCCATAGTAGCTGACGCGCCCTGTTTAAACCTCACTAACCATTAATCCCCCTAGTGAGAAGAAACTAACTAGGGGATTGTAAACAAACAGAATAATTAAATAACATTATTTCATGATATGGATACTCCACTTGAGGTTGTTCCACGTTAATTTATCTACATAGGCCTATTTCTCAATAAAGTCAGCGCTTCTCTCTTTGTGGGTTGTATAGGCTAGTGGCCTATATTGTACAGAATTCCTAATACAGTGCGTGTTCGCCATCACGTCGCGACGACCGACTGGCAAGCGGCAGCAGCGCGGCCCTCACCGGGCACTCGGTCAGTAGTCGCGGGCGTCACGGTGAAGATGCACTGTAATAGTGTGTATTATGATCATTTGAAACTACAATATTAAAACTTTCGCTTATGGACATGCTTGTTCAGCAGCTTCATAGTCAGCGTTGAAATCTCTGGTCGTAAGGTTAACACATCATAACTCTAGATATATCCAGTGGTGTCATTCTAATTTTTAACAACCGATTCTCTCCCCTAATGACCGAAAATTTGAAAATATTAAATGACGTAATAATACACATAATGGAAAACTGCAATCCAACATGTTCTTGCATAACAAAATTATTTTCATAATTTAAAATTTTGACTCGCGTCACAAAGAAGGTGAGTAAACTTCTGACACTTCATGTATGCGCTCACCGGCGGAGCATCGCCTCATATAAATTATCATACCTACTATACTATTATATGCACAAATAGCATTATACTATATACAGAAATTAATTAATAAAAACAACAAAAGCAAGAAATACACGCGTTTATAAATACAAGGTAGACACACGCGTTTCTTACTCAAAAACAAATGATGTTTCCTGGAAGTGCGGCAGCGTGGGTAGAGTGCTATTCTGACATGCGCAGAGTCTTTTTTCCTTTCTCCCAACATTACTATCTTCAATACAATAACGGCAGATATTATAAAGTGTGAGAAGTCCACAGAACAGCACCAGCTAACTAGCTTTGAATATCTGTCCACACCGATATATTATTTGAATTACCTCAAGATGCCCCCAGCCAGGAATAGGATAAAGTGGCGCTTGTTTGTTGCTGCCCTATGCTCCACATAAGTAGCTAAAGGAAATACTATTCTATCTGAAGATGTATCTGCACACATACTTATACAACATATTGTTACATCACGTTAACTTAAGTACAATGAGGCATTGACGAAGATGAAGAATAGAAACAGTTTCTTCTTCAACTTTTACACAAACACCAACAAGAGTTCCCAACTCCTTCAAAAGCTGCTCCGACTTTTTTTCTTTTACTGTGTTACAGATTATAAACCTCTCAGCCCTGGTATTTTTAGTGAAATTTTTGTGCTTATTTTATACATTTATGCATGATATTAGACTTGTGGGAATTTTACTTTTTGAAATTTGAGTTTTTTGGCCCTCACTGCCATGTGAAGGCATTGGAAGAACCTTGTTACCTACTAGCAAACACATTTTATATTTAATTAAAGAATTCTCTATTTTAGATCTTTTGTGTGAGATTCTAGATCTAGAATCTTGATATAACTAAGTACTTTATTGAGAGTATCGAAAGTGTTTTGCGTGTTTAATCTTACAGTTTCTAGTTGGACTGCGAGAGATTCGTTATCATGTGTCTCTGGCAGATTTCGTATTCTCTCAGGAGATAGAAGTTCCTTGGTAGGCGATCTGCTGCAGACTGGATCCTGTTGTTCTCTCACCAGGGATAGCTCGGTTGAAACATGACCATCAACAGTCTTCCTGATGATAAACATTTCTTGCGTAGCAAGATGGAGGATCCACCAGAGCATTGCCTAATTTGAGACAGTCAAGGTGAAAACGTCAACTACAGGGTCCCAATTCACTTCAGACCGCGCACCTCTTAGCTTTACAAACCACTCACTATTGCTCGTGTAGTGTGGATTTGTACGAAACTGGCCTCGCACCTCGCATGAGTCGGTTCTTGAACAGCCAGCCTTTAGAAGACTTGATGGAACGCTTTCAGTTTCATTGCACTACCCTGATTACTGTGTGGGATTTAGATTCAAACATAAGCGCAACTTAAATGATACCGACTACTGCCGACCCAGCGACCATGAAGCATTCTGAATTGTCAATACTTTTAATGAAAAAAATCTATTCCATTAAAAATGGAGTAAAAATTGTAGGAGTATTAAAAGAGGAAAATAAAGTATCTTATTAATGTGCTTAATAGTTCGGTATATTTTGTAGTTGAAAGTATATTTATGTTTTGAATAATAAACTATGATTCATGTTGTGTATGTAGTATTAGCTCTCGAAAGGAAAGGGGATCGGTAGGCGACTCCCAAAGTAATTGCAGACCGTAAACGTGATATAGACGGGCCAGTTCAAAAGGGAAACAACTCAACATTTAAACTTTTGAGAAAAGTGAAGTTTAAAGCTTCATGTTGCTGTGAAACATACAAACTCTAATTTGAAACTTAGAGCATATTATAAACATGATTTGAATTTGGATTATGTTAAACGATTCTTTGATTTTTCACAGCAACATAACGCTGCAAAATGCAGATTTCACAAACTTTAATTTTGAGTTGTTTCCCTTTCAAGCTGGGCCGGCGATATTGTATTCCTGTTCTGACTGGCTGCACACTTGGATAAGAAACAACGATTTAATAATATGATATGATTATGTTTGCTGTCGTATTGAAAATCTAGAGAATTTCATGTAAAATGTTAAATTAATGTTCTTCCTTTCTGTCAAGAACTTAATTTGTTTTAAATTCAAACATTTCAGAATAGGTTCTAGGAATTGCGACAAATTCAACAAGTGAATCTGGCGACTGGTGTGAACTGGCTGAATGACACCACTGGATAACTGTCCTATTTGCTACCAATAAGAATTCAAGTCTTCTGAACTTGTGCATAGAGTGCGTCGATATCCAGAGTACCGAATCCTTAGCGCTGGAAATGCCGACAATTCAGCCATTTTTATTACAGCTCACGCTATTTCCCATATGCATTTGCATGGGGAATGAATGTAGCCTAAATCAGAATCAAATATTTTAAATTTTAAGGGCAACTGACACTGATCTAAATTGAGTTTTACTTTAAATGGTACTATCCCAAGCGTTTTGATATAGAATAACAATGGCGACGGACTAGCTGGTAGTGCTACTCTGGGTATCAACGGATTCTGCTTGTGCATGGCTGAAAGCGCCACTAACTTAGAATTTGAACAATTACTGTACCTTCGTATGGCTTTATGAAGTGAAAAAGATTGCACTCTAGCTTCACCAGGTTCCTCCGGCACTCCTCCATGATGTTCTCCTCCCACTCGGCGTACTGGCTGCTGGGTTCAAACAAGTGGTCGCTGCTCGAGGTCGGTGTGGCAGCGTGTACCATCATGGGTTTTGGCCACTCCCGTGGAGTTGATTTATGTTGACCTAAAAGGCATTGTAATTCTGAGTTGAAATCTTCATAATACACTGATTGCTGACTATGAAGAGCATAAATAGGTAGGCTACTGTCCAGCCGAATGGTTATGTGCATCCCGGTTTGCCCCCCTCGTTTCTCCTGTCCCCTCTGCAAGAGCTAATTGCTAAGCTGTGAGGCTCTTCTCTGCAAATATTTGCATTACGAAATTGTAAATTTATGTAGTATTATACATTTGTTTAAAATAATTTAAAGAAAAGGGCCCTGTTAAGTAAGTGTCATGTGATTTCCCCCATTTTCACGGCCGCGTCACATAACCACTCGGACGGACAGTAGCAAGACAGCATGTACGTCACCACAGTATTAACATTAAGTGAATCATAAAAGTAAAGTCTGTAAAGGAATCAGAAAAGATGAAACACTAAGTAACGGTTAGGCCTACTTCTAATATAGGTATAACCTCAAACAAAAATTAATTCAGGGAACTGAAATAAAGGACTTTTATTAAACATGAAATTAATTTATTGATATTCTTTTATTTACAAATGGCTCCTAAATGTTGTGTGCCCGTGTGTACCAAAGTGCTATGAGTGAGTGTTATGTTACTGTTTCCAAATTTCCAATTGAAAAGGATAAGTTATGTGGCTAGAATCTACTCGTCTACCACAAAATGTCTTCATGCCAAGAAGCATTCAGTTGTCTGTATTAAACACTTTAAAGTAAACGATTTTTACCTAGTAGGCCTACATGTTTCTAGAGACAGAAGGAAATGTGCAAGAATACCTTCGAAATACATGGATATTTAAAGAAACAAGGATATTTCCAGGTTTGCCGGAATGATTAGATAATCTTATTATTCAACAAGAATGAACCCTGCTAATAGGTGGCAGAAATACGTTCACTGATTTGAGCAACAACAAATTAAGTAGTTGCAAATGGACAAAATTAATTCGTTTTAGTGAACTGTGTGACATAGATACTTTAAAGAAGATAGCAGGTCGATCATTAATGTCATGCAATGTTTGTGTACTTCTTGTTGATTAATTTTGAAGGCATTAAAATATACGACAATTTATCTGTTTAATTGTGTGTAAGTAATCAAAATGATATTCACTGCATCACAGAGACGGTAAGTGCAAACATGAAATACTGCGGCTGCAGTATCTGTACTGTTGCGTTGAATGGGGGCAAGCTTGTGATTATGAATTAAGCAACCATAAGGCAAATTCCTGCATGACGCAATCTGCAGTAGATTCTGTAATGTAGACTGCGATTACATAGTAAAAAAATGTTTCTTTAAAAGAAGAGAAGGGGAATAATGCAACAAAAAGTAGAACATTTCCTAAAAAAAAAAAAGACCAGTAAACAATAGAAGACCAAAAAATGTAAATAAACGCAAAATAAAAGTAAGCTGTATTGGTTCGTGTTGAAATGAAACCAGTTTATATTGTATTCTGCATTGTCTGTGATATCAATGAAAAAATATGATATTTCATCAACTTCCGAGCCCTATCATCACTCATCAACTCACCACTATTTTCCCATCTCACTTCTGATATTCCTATCACATCCACTCTGTTTCTTTTCATTGCTTCCTTCAAGTTTTCCAACTTACTTGGTAGAATTGGAGTCTTGACATAACACGTTGCAGTTGATCTTCTTGTCGATCTTGTTGTCCATCTTCTTTTCTTCTCTCCGTTGGATTTCGTCATGACATGTCCTTCCCCAGTATCCCCCACCCGGACATCCGATTGGGGGGATAGTTTACGTCCGGAGTTTTTTACCAGGGAAAGACTCATCATGCCATTTTTTATCATATTTTTTTTGGGATGTAGGAAAATGCGGAAGCTTCCCACTGCTTTCCGCACACCACTCTCTCTTTCGCATCTTAAAAGATCCCAGGGGGCCCCAGCGTGGAGGTGAGGAGAGTGGATTTGACTAATTAGGCCCTCCGGACTTCACCGAAATTCACCGCAAGGGTTAAATATCAGTTCCATCAGGGTTTTTGACTTGATCAGAGACCGCGAAATCCCAATTAGCCTTTGCCCCCCTCTTATTGAGTCTAAAGCATTATAAAGATCATCAGTGTGAAAAATCAACTAAGATCCGTCGGCCTGAGTAGCGTAGTCGATATTAGGGCAAGCCTTCTGTGCTCGAGGTTGTGGGTTCGATCCCAGTCCAGGTCGATGGCATTTAAGTGTGTTTAAATGCGACAGGCTCATGTTAATAGATTTATTGGCATGCAAAAGAACTCCTGCGGGAAAAAATTCAGGCACACTGGCGATACTGATATAACTTTGGCAGTTGCGAACGTCGTTAAATAAATCATAATTTTAAATTTTTCAACTAAGATCCTTGTCGGACATAACACCAAGAAATTAGTCTTCAAGGATGATTTAAGATTCAAGTAATGTGACTGAAATACTAGATATGTAAAATTAACATTATTACTAAAAAATAACATGATGTTCTATCTGCATTAATAATAAGATTTCTAGAACGACATCATTTTTAAATTCACAAATACCATTAATTAATTTTCAGTTTGCGCAATACCTAGATGCGAAACAAGGACAAGATGATGAATCTTTACATAGCATCATTTACATTAACTAATACACTTCTTAGCCAAATGTTTGCCAGTGTTAACTCAATTTGAAACAGTTATAGATCAGGCACCGAAAAGAAAACATTTTATTGTGTTCCTTATGTTCAATTGGTTTTTAATTAATTTATATATTTATTTTATTTATTTATTTTTGTTTATTTATTTAATTTGGTATAGTTAACGTCAACAGGCCTTCTCTTCCACACCACCAGAAATACAAATAAAATAATAGAGAAAACTCAAACTATAAACAAATTAAAACCAAACGAAAATATATGTAAAGGCTACAGTTACACAAACTTTAATGGGACAAGGTAGTCTAGCCTGTGTTTTCATAGTGCACAATGCTGATTTTAAGTGGTTATTTCTCCGAAAGTATAAAAGTTATTTTCAAATTTTTACATGTTACTCTGCATGAGTTTAGGATTATATTGGTGGTTAGTTTGTTATATTAACTGCTGTAATTGAGTTTTAAAAAATGTATTCAAATGAAAGAAGAAAGAAAAAAAAACTGTTAAATTCAAGCACCTTTCTCTTGAAAACTTATTAACCCTAGGATACATGGCCTCTTGGACTTACATCAATGCATAATGTGGGCCTCAAAGGCCCCATTATAAATTCAATGGATATTCTTATCTTTTAAGTTCAATTTCAATGTTGTGGTATTTTTATTCAGTTAGTTATTCAATATAGTGCTATAATAGAATAATTATACACTATGTATATGTTTTCAGTAGCTAAATATGATAAAAAAGTCTCTATATGCACAAGTTCTGAAATTATAGTCCCATTATATAAAGTGGTCCTGCGCTGTGTCGTCGTGGTCTAAGGCATCCTGCTTAGGACTCGTGTTACGAAATGCGCACTGGTTCGATTCCTCATGAGGGAAGAAATTTTCTCTTTAAATTTCGGCCAGTGTATGGGACCGATGCCCACTCAGAATTGTGATACACTTGGGGAGCTATGATAGGTAGCGAAATTCAGTTATGAAAGTCAGCTGTAACTGCTGGGGGAATCATCGTGCTAACCCCACGATACTGCCATTCTGGTTGGATTATCGTCCACCTCTTCTTCGGTATATGGACGTGAGTTCAGCAACCTGCTGGTCGGTCATGGTCCTTCATGGACTGTCGTGCCTCGGATTATTATTATATAAAGTTAAGCCCAATGCCCTTTTACTGAAAACAGTCTTCCCAAACAAGAACACTTTGCTCATTCCACTCATTCTTAGAACATTTTGAACAACACTGAGCAATTTTTCTTTCTAAGTCACGTAGGCACAAAAAGCATCTTCTTTTTGGCATTATTCTTAGATGAAATCCATATCCACCTCCTGGGGCCGTTTGACTCCACATCGGGCAAATGCTTGAAGGACATTCATGTTCAAGTTTGGATTGTTGACTCTGTGCTTCATATGTGGTCTTATAAGTTCAAGGTTGTAACATCGCGCCAAGTTTGTTTCTTATGGCTGCTAAACGTCGTCCTTCCAGATTTGTACAGTATACAATAGGCTACAATATTAGTTGTGATGAAGTAACTCCATCCATGCTTCGGTATTGACGAATATTCCTCTTACGACACCTGGAGAAATTTTTGTAATATTATGAGTAGCACCCGGTTAGAAGGTGGTAGTGATTTACTCCACTGAGTTCCATCACTTCCGATCAGAATGTTCGCAGGCAGGGAGTATTTTCTGTATGATTGATGTCAGATGCTTCATCACTACTTATGTACCAGTACTATGTATTCTGAACTATCTGATATAGACCTGTATTCAGGTTCATTCTTTGAAGCTTTGCTAGATTCATCCAACCATTCAGAAATTGCGGTTGAAAAATTAGAATTATCTGTGTTTATTGTAGTACTTGAAGTAGGCCTTTCTTTAGAAACACTAGTTGATGCCACACTCTATACAAAAGAATAAAACTTTCTAAGTTTAGAAATAAGTGTGTAAATAGAAGTAAGAATAAATATTTGCATGATTTCTATTTTTTTTCTCTCTATGAAGCCGGGAGGGGAACACCGCGAACTGAGGCCTATTGTGCACCCCGGAATGAGTTGCAGCCCAATGACCGCACCCACGCCGAACCGACCTAAGCCCTAACACCCTAACGACCTGTCCCATCATCCCTCTAAGTCCGTGTACCATACCATCACAACAGCCTCCACCACATTCCCCCCTCAAACGGTCTGAAGTGTACGCCACCCCTCCCGTCGGGAGGGGAGTGGGTTCCTTTGCTGGGTCACCAAATACCATGCTTTGAGATATCCATGGAGGCCGGCCAAGAGCATCAGGAGTATCGAAGGGCCGCCGCAGGCTTGATCTGAAGTCCAAGAAAGACAACCGGAATGATAAGGAAAGGATGATGAGGAGGGGGAAAGGAAGTGGCGAGAATGAGTGGAGTTCCATACGCCTGATAAAGTTACCTGATATTCATCCATAGGAGTGAAGGAAAACCCCCAAAAAACCTCACACAGGCAACTCGTCTCAAGGGGGGAATCGAACCCCGGCCCGATGGGTTCGGGAGTGAACACATTACCACAAGAGTACAGCGATGGATATTATTTCTATTAGTAAGACACAAAAAAAGATTAGAATAATAAAAATACTTGCATTTCACAGCACTTAGAACTGCAGCTTACTCTGCCAATGTTAAATCCAAAAATGGTTATAAAATTTAAATGCTGCAACAATCCACTAGGATACAAATGTCAGAAGTGTCAACATTCACATATTACAGTAAAACATAAAATTGTATGGCTGTATAATGAATAAAGCAGGACAGGCCTGAGAGGCCCCCGCTGTGCATTATACGTGTAGCATTAACAAAAATACTTGCATTTTACAGCACTTAGAACTGCAGCTTACTCTGCCAATGTTAAATCCAAAAATGGTTATAAAATTTAAATGCTGCAACAATCCACTAGGATACAAATGTCAGAAGTGTCAACATTCACATATTACAGTAAAACATAAAATTGTATGGCTGTATAATGAATAAAGCAGGACAGGCCTGAGAGGCCCCCGCTGTGCATTATACGTGTAGCATTAACAAAAATTAATTTTAAACAGTTTGTTTTAATGTATCTCCTTAAATGATCCTACAACATGTTCTTAGATATATTTTAGAAGATTACATGAAGTTTGGTGCAATTTCATAATATTTTCACACTTGTAAGAGAGTAATAAAATTGATGAAAGGTCTCAAAGACCCCCACCATGCATCCTAGGGTTAATGTACATGGCTAAAATTTTTCATACATATTTGCAATATACTTATCTAAGTTCACTAGCAAAATTATAGATCTAGCTCGATTTTATCAATATAAAAAAATGTTATACTTTTATAAAAATTCTACCGAGAAAAACCTGAAATTTTCAACACAAAAATACATCTAAATCTTGTAATACATATTACATCAATGTAAAAGTGGTACCATTACGTCATTATATGATGTACAATGAGTGTGTAAAATTTCAGCTCTGTAACACTAATAGTTTCTGAGATAACATTACTTACTTACTTACACTAATTATAATATTACCATTACATTTATGTCTGCATCATTACTGTTATTTACAACACTATCACTACTGGTATTTACATCCTGTACATCCATCATGTGAGTTTTCTCTTGGAGGAACTGGACACTGAAGGACAGAGTTCTTTCTCTCCATGTGAATTAGCACATGTAAGTTTGGAGGTTATGTTCATTATTCTTCTTAGTGTACTCATTGCCACGAAATTTACGTTTCTTACAATGGCTATTGCCTCTACTCTTTTTAAACACTTATTGTTATTAAAATCACGAATTAAATGATACATTGACACTGGAGTTATTTACTTCAAAATGTAAACACAAGAAATCATTACATTAATTTCAAGCCAATGAGCTCTGTACTAAACTGAAGGCACTACTGGACCACCGCAAGGCTCTTTGCTGTCTGAAAGTGTGACTGTTGGTGAGGATATTACTCTCTTTTTCTAACTAATGTGTTTCAATGAGTCTTTCGCGAGGTTCATGTTGCACATGTGCAGTAAGCAATAAAAATACCGTTATGTGTACGATAGCATTCACTGCAAAAAAGACAAGGACAACATTATGTTACAAAGAGATAGCAATACACTCAGGCCCTCAGCATTCGCATGACGCTTTTAAAGCATTGAGTTGTGCCTCCAGTTTAGTATAGGGCTCACTATTTCAAGTAGAGCAACAGGGCTGGCAATAGCTGTGCTACAAAGAAACGAACTTTCCAGAAAATTCTATCATAGCAAGCATAGAAATTCTCAGTCCAGTGAAGAGGCGTGGCACTACTGATTTAAAGGGGCGCCCTCTTCCATTAAAAACTGTTTTTTGTAGGTTAGACACATCACAACATTATAAAACTATATATATTCTTGATCAGGATGATTCAGAGAATTTATTTTCGTTAAAAACAAACAAAAAAAAAAAAACAATTTTTTTATGATTCCGAGTACCTTTTCCCCTTAAATGAGTCAGCATTGTCTTGAAGTTCAGCAAAATAAAAACATACTCCTCGGTACCTATATGCCCACTAAGCGGTCACTCAATATTGTATACATCTTACATTTTATCTCCGTCGGTCTGCGACCGCTAACTCTCTTTGTCTTCCATGTGCACAGTACATTATTTGTGACCAACAGCATTGCATTGAAACACTTAATAGCACAGTCTATGTAATACATATAGTCACGAAGCTCAATACGTAAGGAACATGCATCCAATGACCGTTGAACTTTAGTAGCTAGCCATTAGGATCGCTACTATCGCCTCATCACAAACAACGCGAAACAGTACCGGCACAGTCTATTGTTCCTAGTACTCTCAGTTGCTAACTGCTTGGAGCGCTGTATCGCGAGAAATGCAAAAAATCACCTCAAGCTTCATGACTGTGTGATATCAGACTGTGCTAGTAGCTAACCACCTCAAGAGTCAGCATTCAATCTGCAAAAAATTCTGAGAGGGCTGTATTGAACATAGCAAGTGTGGCTTAAGATTTCTATGAACAATTCAGTTCCACATTAATTTTTTTTTTCCATTTCCTTTTCGTTGTTTTCCCATTCCTTCTCTCTTAATTTAGGATTACCATAACAGGTTTAACACTTGTCTAGCATATTACATTAGTCCCATCCACTAGTATTAACCGGTAGTCAAAAACCAAATATAAATTTTAATGCATCTGATATTATTCTAGTTTTCCTCAGCGTGGCCTCGACAGTACGCAGACACTTAACATCTCGAATGATTCAGAAGTAGGGCCTACCTTCTGGAACTATGGAACGAGCCATGTCCCCGAAAACTGAAGACTGCTTAATCTCCCAGATCACCTGCTTATCCAAACAATTAGATACTAGCTACGAGACACGAAGGACTTAGCACAGTAGACAACCCATCAAGTTGCGAAAACATGATCTTAAGAATGGAAAATATACAGCAATTCGTTCTTAAATGTTTGATAAATTAAGTCTCAGTACATGATTGGAAGCCCGAAATTTTTGTTTGGATATGTAACGTACAGTATATCTCATAGATGTCCAATTCTAACTTGCATGAGGTAACCCCTGACGTAAGAAACTCACGGCAGATATTATTTAAGGTCGTTTTTCCTATTTTATATGGAAAGATATTGACCTTAGCAGAGATGCTTGACGTGCAATATCTCCTGATTCTATAGGCGTTTGGACACCCATGGTATATCTACTGACTCGTTATCCTGAGAAGCCAAAAAGCCATAATTAAGGTATTTTAACTTATTAAGTTAACTTAATCATACTTCTGAAGAAACTAATATTTTTATTCTCTTGTTTCAATGACGTCTGCTAATTAGTGAGTGTTTCTGCTTCTTTCATCCTTGTTACATTGTGTGAAGTTTAAACACTAAATTGAAAACTATTACTGAGATTTTATCTGAATGTTGTTGTTGTTTTCTAATGCCAGGCATTTGACAATAAAGTCATTTGACATCTTGCACTCCAATATTTTTCAAAGATATTGTCATGGTTAGCCACTGACGCACAGATTTTGAGATGTTTTGAATCCATTTCTTGATTTGAGTTGCACAATGGACAGTTAGGAGACTGATATATTCCAATTCTATGCAGATGCTTGGCCAAACAGTCATGGCCTGTTGCCAATCTAAATGCAGCTACAGACGATTTGTGTGGTAAATCGGGAATCAACTGTGGATTATGATGCAGAGAGTTCCATTTTTTCCCTTGAGATTGTGTTATCAAATTTTGTTTGTTGAAGTCTAAGTATGTAATTTAATAAATCTTTTCACAGAGGAATACGTAGATTTAGTAACAGGTCTGTAAGTAGCAGTGCTGCCCTTCTTAGCTAAAGCATCCGCATTCTCGTTTCCCAGGATTCCACAATGGGATGGCATCCATTGGAATACAATTCTTTTATTGAGTGATATTAATTGAGAGAGCATTTTATTTATTTCTGCTATTTGAGATGAAGGTGTGTGTCTAGAGACTATTGATAGAATAGCTGCTTTGGAGTCTGACAATATAACAGCATTTTTAAATTTATTGATGTGGCAGAGAAGATTCCTGAGACTTTCACTTATTGCAGTGATTTCTCCATCAAAACTTGTTGTTCCATATCCAAGAGATCTATAAAGTGAGAAGAGACAGCACGTAACACCTGCACCTGCACCTTGTTCCCTGGAGATCAAGGATCCATCGGTGTATAAATGAAGCCAATTTTTTGGAAGGTACCTAATATTAATTCTCTCTAAAGACAATTGTTTCATTATTTCAGTGTTGACTTCTGATTTCAGTATTTCTTCTGTTAGTGTTAAAGGCTTTGATTTAATTTGTAAGTTTTCTTTTAAATTCGGGACGTTGATTTTCTGTTTTAATTCTTGAACCATGGATATGAACCTTTTTGAGCTTTTAATCTATGGAGAGGACTGTATGAATGCCAATTGTTTCCTGGTAATCTGATAAGTTTTTCATATTGAATCAGTGCTTTTTCTTCTATTATCATTTTGATGCTGTTAATATTAGTGAGGAATCTCATAGAATCTATTGGAGTTGTTTTGATTCCACCAGTGATGAGCCTGAGAGCTTGGTTTTGAACACGTTCTATTTCGTTTATGAAAGGTGAAGTAATTAAAATTTCTCTGCAGTACGTCAGCACTGGCTGTATAAACATTTTGTATGTAGTGTTCAAAGTATTTCTAGAGCAACCCCATTTCTTTCCTGCTAGTCTTTTCAGGAGGGAGAATCTTTTACGAGCTTTTTCAGAAATATATTTCAAATGGTTGTTCCATGTTAACTTACTGTCGAAAATAATTCCAAGATATTTGGATCCATAAGTCCTAGGAAGGTGTTGACCATTGTATTGGATATTGAATTCTCTTTCTTTTTTACCAAGTGAAAATATTTGGTAGTTACTTTTGCCAAAATTGAGTGTCATCAAATTTGATGTATTCCATTCATGTACATCTGAATGTAAAAATGAGTAATGTTATACAGAGTGAAAGGATTTCGGTGACAGTCCTTTGAGATACGAATCCTGAGCATAGTGTAACTGGAAAAATTCTATGCCACATTATTCCTTTGCGCTTACTTTTCCGAGCAATAATAATTTCATATGATTATTTTTTTATTCCATTACCTTTTAAACACATTTATCATTTTGTAAACATGTCTACAATACACTTTTTACTGGCCACAAATAATTTTGCATAATGTTTTTTGTTACATTTACGGTTTAAGAGTAAGTATTTACTACTTAATCACAAATGTCTTTTAAGGAACCCGGAGGTTCATTGCCGCCCTCACATGCCAATTGTTTCCTGGTAATCTGATAAGTTTTTCATATTGAATCATTGCTTTTTCTTCTATTATCATTTTGATGCTGTTAATATTAGTGAGGAATCTCACAGAATCTATTGGAGTTGTTTTGATTCCACCAGTGATGAGCCTGAGAGCTTGGTTTTGAACACGTTCTATTTCGTTTATGAAAGGTGAAATATTCAGATTTTGAAAACAATAGATGATGTAGCTAAGTTAGCTTAATATCTATAGAATTTTACACATTTTTCAATTATTTTAAACCTCTTTTAAGCATATTATGAGCATTAGTAGTAAATATTTTACTATTTACTACCAAAATGTGAGAGGTCTCAACACAAAGACAACTGATTTATATTTAAATAGTCTTTTAATTTCACATAAAATTATAGTATTGACTGAAACATGGCTACATCATGAGGTATATAACACAGAATTGTTTAATTCTAATTATAATGTTCATCGTTGTGATAGAACAGAAGAGGTGGTGGAGTCCTCATTGCGATTTCGTCGGACGTAGCCTCAAAAAGTGTCAATTTACCATTTGGTGATATTGAAGCATTATGTATTCAAACAATTATTCATGGCCAGGTATATATTATTATTGGAGTGTATTTTCCGCCTGGCTCAAAGTTAGAAAATTATTTGTCATTTTATAGGGTTTTTGAAAATAATACAAATCTCCAAAATAAGCATTTATTAATCGCAGGGGACTTCAATTTGCCTCTAATTACAGGCACAAATTATAATCTTTTATGTGCTGGACCTTGTTACAGAGCTTTGTCACATTTCCTTTCTATGCATGACTTAGAATCTATAAATAATATTTTAAATTCTAATGGAAAAACGCTTGACTTGATTCTTACAAATTTCCATAGAATTGCCTGTGTATTACAAGATGATTCTCCTCTTATATTTGTTGATACTTATCACCCTGCCTTAAATGTTAATATATCATTAAAGAGACAAAAATAGTTTGTTAAACAGAGTTATACTCATGTGTATAATTTCCAGAAAGCTCACTTCCTAGAACTGTATAAATTGTTTTCCAATGTTAACTGGCAATTGTCATCACAGTTTACTGATACTGATGTTGCTACGATTTACTTTTACTCAGTACTATATTCTGTAATGGATTCTACAGTTCCAAAGAAAAGAGTTTCAGCTAAAAAGAAATATCCATCCTGGTTTACAAAAGAAATTATAAATAATCTCAAGTTGAAAAAATATTTCAGGAGAAGGATGCATTTATCTCAGTATAATAAAGAACAATTTAAACAAATTAGAAAGAGAGTTAAAACTATGATAAATAATGCGTATCATAGTTATGTTATTGAGATAGATAATACTTTTAAAAACGACTCTAAAGTATTTTGGAACTATATACAAAATAGGAGAACTAGCAAAAATATCACAGCAAAGTTAATGACTAGGCAAGATCACATTTTTGATAGTAATGATTCTATTTCCGAAGCGTTTGCTGATTACTTTAGTTCGGTTTACTCTGTAAACATATCACACAACCTTCAAAAAGAAAATACGGTAATACCGGATTATATTAATTATCCATTAACAACTGACCCTATAACTAGACAAGAATATTTGACTGCTATAAAAAAATTAAAGCCTAAAAAATCTTGTGGCCCAGATGATTTACCTCCTTATGTATTGAAAGTTTGTTTCGAAGTACTTATATATCCTTTATGTTTGTTGTATAATTTAATTTTAAAAACAAAAACTTTTCCGAAAATGTGGAAATTAACAAAGGTTTGCCCTGTGTTTAAACCTGGTGATAATAGTAGAATTGAAAATTATAGACCCAATGCAATAGTTTGTGCCCCGTCCAAGGTATTTGAGCAGATTCTATATACACGAATTTTTCAACATGTTTATAGTGCAATTGATATAAATCAGCATGGATTTTACACCCATAGGTCTACCACAACAAATCTAATTAATTTTACACAAAAGGCATTTAATACATTACATAATCGCAGGAATTTAGACGTGATATACCTTGATTTTTCCAAAGTGTTTGATAAAATTGACCATAAAATTTTAATTAATAAACTTTCAAGTTTTGGATTATCTTTTTCATACTTACAGTTAATAACGTCATATCTTACAAACAGGCAGCAGTATGTTTCATTCAATCAAGTAAAATCAAAACCATTCACAGTAACTTCAGGTGTACCCCAAGGATCTAATCTTGGTCCCTTGTTCTTTTTACTTTATATCAATGACTTACCTCAACAGATTTTGCACACTAAATGTTTACTATATGCTGATGATGTTAAATTGTATAAAGTCATTGACAAACAACAAGACGTTTTTGATCTAGAGCATGATTTGGACAGACTATATAGATGGAGTATCGATAATTTTCTTCTGTTAAATCTTAATAAATGTTGCTTTATGACATATTCTAAAAATAAGGCAGTTCCTCAAAATTCGTATGAAATTAATGGTGTGAAGTTACCTAGAGTAGAATCATTTAAGGATTTGGGTATTTATTTTACACCCAACTTATGTTTTAAAATTCACTTAAATCACGTGGTAATTGATGCATATAGAAAATTAGGATTTATAATCAGAAATACAAAAGAATTAAAAAATATAAATACTATTGATACTCTCTATAAAACTGTGGTTAGAAGTAAGCTAGAGTATGCATCTGTAATATGGTCACCCCAGTTCCAGTCCCATCAGATGCAAATAGAAAGGATACAGAAAAGATTTTTACGTTATTTATATTTAAAAAAAACATCACGTGCCGTCTTATGACAAGCAAATTTCATATAATCAGTTACTTTTTGAATTTAATTATAAAACTTTAAAATCTCGATGATTAATAAAGAGCCAAATTTTACTCTATAAGACTGTTAATGGTATATTGAATAACTGTGATTTTCTTAAATTCCTTCAGTTCAATGTAAAAAGAACAGAATTACGTCATAGGCAACCTTTTATTATTCCTATTCCTAGAACTGTTTTCTTCAAGAACTCTCCATTGTTTGTTATGTGTAATACTTACAACTCTCTTTCTTTAAACTGTGATTCTCAATTGGATTTCAGTTTAACAATTGAAAAATTTCATACAATATTTAGATATTTAAATTATAAAGAAGTGTATTATAATGTTTTTACTCAAGTTTTTAAATAATTTTGCATCATTATATTGACATTTGGCACTATATTAACTGTAATATTATATTCTAGCATCTATTACCATTATATATTTTCTTTCTTTCGTTTGTGTTGTTTGTTCTGTTGTTTTTTTCTCTTATTATGTATTTTGTGTATATATCTGTGTAAGCCACCTGTAATTGGAAGCCTGCTTCTGCTGGTGGTGGATTTAAAATAAAATAAATAAAAATAAAATAAGCTCGCCATCAGTCCCAATCCTGAGCAAGATTAATTCAGCCTCTGCCATCATATCCCACCTCCCTCAAATCCATTTTAATATTATCCTCTCATCTACGTCTCGGCCTCCTCAAAGGTCTTCTTCTCCCCAGCCTCCCAACTAACACTCTATATGCATTTCTGGATTGACCCATGCGTGCTACATGCCCTATCCATCTCAAACGTCTGCATTCAATATTCCTCATTATATCAGATGAAGAATACAATGCGTGCAGTTCTACGTTGTGTAACTGTCTCCAGTCTGCTGGAACTTCATCCTTCTTAGCCTCAAATATTTTCCTAAACCTCTGTTCCTCTCTCAAAGTGAGAGTCCACGTTTCACAACCACAGAACAACCGGTAATATAACTGTTTTATAAATTCTAATATTCTGCTCTTTTGAGAGCAAACTAGATGACAAAACTTTTCAACCGAGTAATAACAGGCATTTCCCATTTTATTCTGCGTATAATTCCCTCCCAAATGTCATTTATATTTTGTTAGGATATTTGAACTTATCCACTTTTCAAAGGATAAATTTCCAATTTTTATATTTCCATTTCATACTATGTTCTGTTACAAGACATAACCATATATTTCGTACTTGCTTCAAGTAAAATTCCCACGTTTTCCCTAATCGCTTGTGGATTTTCTCCTAAAATATTGTCATCCGCATAGACAAGCAGCTGATATAATCCGTTCAAATCCAAACCCTGTCTGTTATCCTGGACTTTCCTAATGGCATATTCTAGAGCAGTGGTCGTCAGGACTGACTGAAATGGATTACGGGTAAACAGTGCATGGCAAAATGCACTCTCGTGCAGGAGGAAGCATACCCGCCAGTAGCATTGGATGCACACTGGTGCTGTAAGAGATCTGCAGGTAAGAGACGCTAGCCCGAGAGTGCAGTGTTCTGATGACCACTGTTCTAGAGAAAAGTTAAAACATAAAGGTGATAGTGCATTTCCTTGCTTTAGCCCGCAATGAATTGGAAAAGCATCAGATAGAAACTGATCTATATGGACTCTGCTGTACATTTCACTGAGGCATATTTTAATTAATTGAACTAGTTTCTTGAGATTACCAAATTCAATAAGATTATATAAAACTTCTCTCTTAACTGAGTCACATACCTTTTTGAAATCTATGAATCCAAGGCTTATGTCGTGGTTTCGTAACAAGCTGCTTATTTACGGTGGTGGGTTGTTAGTTCATTGCCCAACCCCCAAGCTGGAGGACCACCCCTTATCTGTTGTCCGCGACTGTTTACTCAATATATTCACACCTATCATCCATACATGGAGGCTGTCTCTTCTATCCGCAACCTGAGAACGCGCCATGCTGTGGTGATAGGGACCCACCATACCTGGAAGCATTTCAATACTTTAATTAATATTAAATCAGTTTAAGTAATAGGTATTTTGCAACACTGTTACAAGATGCATGTCTCACCTTAAGCCTGAGCACCGTAGGTACAGGTTATAAGGGCAGTCTCCTCGTGACTGCCATCTGTGCTCCAGGGAAGTGTTTCGTCTGTTGACAAGTGCTTCAGAATTCACTGCGAATTTTTTATAGAAACAAAATTTATTTCTTACTAAATAAAAAGAAAGGACGCAAAATGAAAAAAAAAGATTCTATTCCTTTTGTCTTAAGGACTTAGTGTGTCAAGTTACTGTTATTGAACACCTTGTATTATTTTTATTTTTATTTTATTGGGTTATTTTATGACGCTGTATCAACATCTCCAGTTATTTAGCGTCTGAATGAAATGAAGGTGATAATGCCAGTGAAATGATTCCGGGGTCCGGCACCGAAAGTTACCCAGCATTTGCTCGTATTGGGTTGAGAGAAAACCCCGGAAAAAACCTCAACTGGTAACTTGCCCCAACCGGGATTCGAACCCGGGCCACCTGGTTTCGCGGCCAGACGCGCTGACTGTTATTCCACAGGTGTGGACCCTTGCATTCTGTATGAATTTTCGTACCACCATTCACAGTTGAGATGCAGCTGTTTGCTTGTTTCATTCTCTACGAACTGAAACAACCCAGAACTCACCACGAGGAGGTGGCTGCATGTCGTGTTCCGCCCTGCCCATCCCAACCTCCCTACCATATGGGCAAGTACATCCATTATTCATTCTTTGTTATTTTCAATCATTGTTCATACTCTGTGACATGAATCAATATTTAGGTTTACATTTCATATCTCTTTTGTTTCAATTTGTAGAAGTCACATTATTAAAATACTCCAATACAATATAATCAGTCACTGTATGTTTGTGCAACGACAAATATGAAGAAATACTTGATGTCATTCTTTTTGTCTCCCATTTTTTTCTTTTTGTAGAACCGTTCACATAAATGTATATATGATAGGTAAAGTGTAAGATAACTTTTGGTACGATGAATAATATTTTTTCATACGAATTTAATAACTTTTATTTCTTGTTTCTCTATTTTGTGGTTTTCTCTCTTTCCTCCATTTTCTCTCTATCTTTTTATATTTACTGAAGTTTCTCTCTTTCTACTCTTGAAATACTCTACATAAATAACATTTGGATTGGAAATTGTGAATAATATATGGAAACAAACATGTCAATATTTCTACCCATTTTTTCCATATCAATAACTGCGGGGTTGGGCAGATAAAACAGGCCCACCTCTTCTCATTCGATTTGAAACAAAATTTTTTTCAAAGGAATGGAATAAAATGTCCTGTGCTAACCTTCGTAATGGATGTTGAAAGTGCCCTCCACCAACATCTAGACCAGGGGTCATCAGCACAGAGCACGCTGGGGCTAGCCTCTCTTACCCGCGGAAAATGCAGTGCACTATAGTGCTCTCGTAGCTGCTAGCGGGTATGCTATCTCTCCCTGTTACACGATGGTGCACATGGGATGGCACCGCGTATCCATTGCATATTTTAGCAAGTGCTGACGACCATTGATCTAGACACTTCTGTGCACATCTTAACAGGTTCATATAAACACGTGTTAATTTCTCACGGATGATAGTGCAGATGCTATTCCTGATGTTACCCTTCGGTTCATCAATAATACATGGATTCTGCTCGCTTTCTGTCCGGACACTTCAACTTACGGCATGAATTCAGGAAATGATGACTAGGAGTCCTCGAAAGTCCACCACGAAATTGGCTCAACACTTACGGATGTGTGTTGAAGGCTTTGAAATTCAAACCATACCGAGTGACAGCTATACAACTGAAGGAGCCTGATAAGAATAAATGTTTAAATTTCTACTGCTGGTTGTTGAATATGATTACAGATAGTGATTTGGACCCGCTGTTGTTTATCATGATTGATGAGACTTGGTTTCTTCTATCGGGATATGTAAACTCTCAAAACAGGTACTGGGCGACAGAAAATTCTAACCTAGTGTACGAATAACCCCTATGCAACCAAAAGATCGGTGTGTGGTGCACTATGACTGCAACATACATTATCTGTCCAATATTCTTCGACACTACAGTCAACACGGATGTAGACTTGACTTTCTTGGATGAATTCTATTCCCAACTAAGGAAGAGGAGCGTAATTACTGCTTCTTTCAACAAGATGGAGCAACATCCGACACATCTGAGAGGTCACTTACGCGTATTCATCACATGTTCACCGAAAAGCGGACTGTGAGCAAAGGCTTGTGGCTATCGCAGTCACTAGATTTGTCAACATGTAACTTTTATTTAGGGGAGAGGGGGTACTTGAAGGGGAAAGTGTATGTCTCAACTACATGGGCTTGGCCAGTGGATAGGGAGAAATGAAGCACGTAGCTAGACACATATTTGGAAAATGGCAACTGATATCAATCTCGTTATTGTTACAAGACAGGAAGTATGACTCCTGTTCAACATATAAATACTTTTGTTTAAATTTTCCTGACAGGGAAGAATGGGAGAGAGGTCACCTTAACCAATTTCCATGTCGTAGTCTGGTGTGCTTCATGGATGGCTCCAGAACTGACAGCGATGCTGGAGCAGGGATTTATGACATAAGACCCAGAGCTAGAATATCTATCACCGTTGGTCAATATACTACGGTTTTGCAAGCTGAAGTGTTTATTATATTAGCTTGCGCTCAGGAAAATCTAAATATATCATGTCAAGGCCTGAATATCATTATTTGCTCTGATAGACTACACAGGGTATGCTAAGTGTGCACAGAGTTTTTCTCCAGGCTGGTTGAAGAATGCAGAACTAGTCTGGAAAATATCTATCAAAATGTCCCAGGGCACAGTGGAATGTATGACAATAACAAGCCGCCTATTGGCCAATCAAGGAACTTCCTTCCAATGGTATGGCCCTGAACCCTGTGTTGGCATCTCTAAGTATATAATCATATAGGTTCTAAAGAAGAGCCTGATAAAAAGTTTAGAATCTAAACCTGAATCAACTGAACAATCCTGCCATTGGAAAGGATAATTTTTAAGATGGTTAACTGGAATTTTGACCGGACACTGCCATCTACATATTGTCACCTACATATATTGAGCCTTAATGATGACTCAACTTGTAGGAAATGTAGGATGGATGCCGAGTTATCACTTGACATTTTGCTAGATTGCTCAGATCTAAGCCCATCAGGCATCGTTGTCTCGGGAAAGAAACATTGTCTTCTGAGGAAATTAATCCCAGTAGCATAGCAAAGCTGGTAATGCATTGCAGTCCCCTGGGCTGATCTCCAGTGTATGGGGTGCACAAAGGGCCATTTGTGCCCAAGTGTTATAGCAGTAATCTACACCCTTAATTTAGAACAATATTAAGAAGAAGATTATATCCCGTTCAGTTATTGCGCACACCATTTCCAATTCCATTTGCTGCTTGTTTTTGAGTAATTTCTTTCCTCGGTATAATTGTCTTGACCATCTGAATTCTGAAGATTTGCCAAAATATATATTTCCCTTAATATGGTGATGGTTATTACATTTATATAATAAATCACCGTACATATTTTTTCGTCTGCCCTAGAGATGTACATTTCTACTGACCATTTTTTTACATTTCAAACATGATGTTTTCGTTTTCTTTAAAGTAAGCTTTACGTTATTTAATGTTCTCTAGCATTGTCTTAATACTTTATATTGTCCCTTTTCACATCACCATTGTTCTTATTACTGATCCATTACTCATAATAATATCAGGAGTTATTTTCAGTCTTTTATATTGAGGTACTGAAGATGTTTCTCCACGCAGTCAGTTCTCACTATTTGCCAATATGAATAAGGCGACTGTGTCTCTTCTTGTTTTACGACTATCTTTCAACCAGAGTTCACTTGCCCTCTATGTTTAGTTACATTTTCGTTGCACATTATTGCAGTTTATTCCAACTTCGGTTTTGTTACACGTTTAATTAAATCTTGCGAGTTTTCTATTACAGCAGAAGAGTCGTAACTTTCAAGTGCAAACATAAAAATTCGAACGATTCTTCAGTGTTGGATGTTCTAACTTTCTTGAATGATGCAAATTTTCAAAAATGAATATTCTGAAGTCTATTTTTGTTATGCATTACCTAAAATTTCTACATTGTTGTAGCATAAAAGGTTATTGAATATTGCATACAATAGTTAAATGTATTGTCATTTTAGAAATTAAGATTTTACCCTTCATCTTGGTGTTGGAATATCAAAGTAAGTTTCCATTGTCTTGGTTATAAGTCAAGAAATTATTAACTGTTTAATATTTCAATGTTGTATGTATTGCAAAGTGTATGTCTCTGTTGGGCACAATTTCAGTTCTGTTTCCTATTTAATTTCCGTTTTTTTTAGTTGGTTATTTAACGATGCTGTATCAACTACTAGGTTATTTAGCATCGATGAGATTGGTGATAGCGAGATGAGGCCGAGGATTCGCCATAGATTACCTAGCATTCATCTTAATATTGGGGAAATCCTCGGAATAAACCCAACCAAGTAATCGGCCCAAGTGGGGATCGAACCCGCACCCAAGCACAACTTCAGACCTGCAGGCAAGCGCCTTAACAGACTGAGCCACGCCGGTGGCTGAATTTTCATTATTACGTCCTCATATATTTCTCCAGTAAAATAAATGCTCTGGAGTACAAGATTATTAAATTTGTATATATGTAATAATATCACAGTTACACATCCAGTAAAAGCAGTCTGCATTTCTGTCCACTCAGTAACCACTGTAGTGAAGTAAGCTTCCACTGAAAGAACTTAGAACAGATGCAGCTCACCTTTGCTGCCACAACTTAAAATATTTACAGTTTTAATAGAGGAAATGTGCAGTGGAATAAAAATATCTGTTAAAGATACAATTATTGTTAAGATTCTAATTTATCTTTAAATCAACAAAGTGATTGTGTAAGGATACATTACCGGATTACATATAATATATTGACTAGGAATTATGTGGCAATAAAATTTTCGACAAAATAATACTAAGAGATTATCAAGGAAGTACAGTAATTTAGAGTGTAGCTAAATAAAAATTACAAATATTAATGAACAGAAGCATGTGGAATTGAGGGTAATTCTAGCTACAGAACTACGACATCACGAGAAGGCAATAGCAGAATGCAGTTAATTCTCGGTTAGCAATATGCGATGTTCACAACAGTGATTCAGACAGCGGAGAACTTCTATAACACTATAATATGCAAAGTATTTAATGTTACCTGGAAAATGAAATTATGATTTAACAACACTGAAACATTATACTAATTTTATAATATTATAAAACTATTTTATCTTCTTGTATTTAAGGTGCGATTAAGATTACCACTGTAGCTGTAGATTTAATTTTTCTAGACTTTGTCTTAATTAAATTGGACTTTTCAAAATCATTTTACACATATATGCACTCATGTGGGTCTAATGGACGCGAATAGGGAACTGTGTTTCTGGACAGCAGATGTTATTCGAAGGACCTCTGATCAGTTCGTGGTCACTTGTAAGACGGTTCATGAATGTACTTCCGAATTCTGTTTTCCGAACAATCTTAGTTCCGAATGGTCTTCATTCCGAATGCATTGTTTCTGAAACCAAATATTCTCGATTCCGAAATGGAATTACCTACAATCGTATAAACAATGCTTACTGAATCCATTGCTCTTCGTTACTTAGTAACAAAATTCGACATAAATTCTTCCAAACTTTTAAGTACCTAGTAGTTCAGGATGTATAATGCAGGCAATACCAAAAATTATCCTAGGAACCAAAGGGGGAAAGATGCTGTTGTTGAAAGGATATGTATATTATAAAAACAAACAAAATATTAGAATATATAATCTTAGAGTTTCAAAATGGATTTCGTAAAGGTAGAGCTTGCTCTGACTGCATATTTACAATCAATCAGGTAATAGAAAAACACAGAGAATACAATATACCAACTTATATAGCCTTTATAGATTTTGAAAAGGCATTCGACAAAATTAATTGAAACAAATTATGGAGTATAATGGCCCAGAAAGGTATACCACAACATATTATAACAGTGATAAAAAGCATGTATGTAGAAAATAAAATTGTAATAGTAACAGGTTCAAATAACAGGAAAAATATCATTGCAAAAATAAATAAAGGAGTAAGTCAAGAGTGCCCCCTCTCCCCGCTATTGTTTAACATATTTATTGACAAAGTCGTGAGAACATGGATGACGGCATTAGATGAACATTTCAAAATTAGTAATACATCCTTAGACACATTATTGTTCCCTGAGGATCAAGTTTTAATCTGTAGCTCAGAAGATAATCTGCAAAGAGCGTTATTCAAATTAAATATAATAAGTAAAAATTACTCTTTAAACATATCTCCTAATAAAACAAAAGTGTTTGCATTTAGAGGATCGGAAACAATAAGAGCTAAAATTATATTAGAAGGAAAACCTATTGAACAGGTCAACTGCTTTAATTACCTCGGTTGCAACATATCATATTTCTGCAATGCTTGGGAAAAATGGCATCAGTCAGTTTCCACAAACATTTTTTATTAATTTATTGACAATTTACGGAACATCTGCTCGCTTGGGAAAAGAGATGTAAGTACTTCTCCCATTACAATAATTCATACAGAAGAAATCAAATCTACATAAACCAGTGTGAAAACAGTTTTTTTCCTTCTCCTGTAAAATTAACATTTTTGACTTGTGCCACTTTTCCGAGCACTACAGATTTGAAAAACGAAGATTTTACAAATAAAATAAATAAATTCAATTACATATGTGGTACAATAAGAAGATGTTTAACGACTATGCGGAAAGACACCAAACTTAAATTTTACAAAGTGGTAGCAGTTTCTATGATGATGTATGGTGCAGAATTTTCGGTTCTAAATAAGAAAGAAGAACGCAGAATAGAAGCTGCAGAAATGAAATTTTTGAAAGGTGTGGCTGGATATACTTTATGGGATAGGAAAAGAAATGATGACCTTTGAAAAGAGCTCAAAATATTCACATTAACAGAAAAAATATCTCAGTAGGAACAATTGGATGAAGCATCTAGAACAGATGGAAGATGGCCGCATTCCAAAATCAATTTTAAATTATAAACCGAAAGGTGTAAGCAATGTTGGCCGTGTATTCAATCCTTATTGACAACCAAAATGTTTCCAAAGGCACTTCGAGAAATTCTAATTGAGGAGCATTTTTTCAAAATGTAGATAAATGCTCTCTACACAGTTTTTCAGTAATTGTGTTTTTTTCTTTACACCTGGAATCATTATTTTTTTCGTACTTTTCACACACAGAAACATTAGTTATATTGAAGACTAAATTAAGGATATTACCAAAATGTAATTTATATTTTAATATTTTACTAATAAGTATACTATATAAATATGCCAAAGAAAGCTCCTGAGAAGGATACTAGGCTTATCACTGAGGGACAGAATTTCAAACGAAGTGCTACAAAAGATGTCAGCAATTAAGATCCAGCACTGCAAGTCACCAACACCAAATGGAAGTGGGGAGGCCATGTTGCACGACTTAGAGACGGAAGATGGACGCAGACATTCACACTTTGGGATCCCCGCATTGGCAAGAGATCACGCGGAAGACCAAGAAGAAGATGGGCTGACCTTTTCAGTGAACGTGTAGGAAGCCTCAAGCAGAGCAAGACATAGGGAAGACTGGAAAAACCAAAGAAGACAAGTGAACAGCGACTAAAAGTTTTTTCAAAACTCGATAAATGCTCATTATGAGACTAAGTGCTTGTATTAATTTTAACATATTTTCTTACGGTATTATTTTTAACGGAGAAATGACTTTATGAACCAGTAAATAATGTACAATGATTTTACGTAGCATAATAATCAATAATAAACAATTAAGAGTATGTATGCTGAATTATTAATTAAAGAACATATTGTTTAGAGTTATTAAGTTCACATTTGTAGTTTTAACTAAATAAACATGTCATTAAACTGAACTTAAAATTACTGCAGGATATCCTGATATAATTAATTTGCATATGCTGATACTTCAAAATATTTCAGGAGATTGGAGACATCTTTTTTCTTTTCCTTGCTTACCATGTTCTTCGGCATCACTGGAGATTCTTTCACGATTTTGTAGATATCTTGTTTCTTCTTCAGCACTTCTACCTCTATCCTGTCCCCAAAGTATGTACTGCTTACTGATACAGTGACTGTCTTCTGAGATTTTTTGTATGTTATGATACGTTGATCAGTCATTTTGAACAGGAGCTTAGAGCGAATAACCATTTGTGATCTGGACTTGAAATGTCTCACTTGCCAGTCTTCATTCAGAATTTTTACATTTCCATGTTGTTTTAGCACATCATGGTACTGTTTGGGGGACAGAATCGTTTCCATTTTTCGGTAGCATTTTTCTAGCCTACCAAACACCCTGTCTGGAGCCATGTAACTATGTTCTCGGATCGGGAAATAATGAACAATCTTGTTGAAGTGCTTGTTTTGCTCTAAGAAGGGAATAAGAGTGGCCATCATAACACTGTTTTTGTTCTGACTGGGACATGAGTAAGAGAATAGATGGATAATCTTCGGACTGTCCTTTTGTTGGTTACTTTCCACTTCAGAAAGAAAGGTCTGTAGAGCTGAGGCAACTTGATTGCAACCTCTAGAAGATTCGGTTTCAAGCCAAGTATAGAAATGAACGTCTTCCTTTCTTTGCTCTTGTGAATGTATCATGATACATAGGTTATACAGCCAGATCTATCGGGAGTAAAATACTTCACTTATTGATAACTTGGGTATAGGCTGATTTTATTGCATGTCAAAGCACACTTTGATTACATCTGAAATATCTTCATTAGAGAATAGAATCGTTTTGCACGTAGTTTGTGCAGTCTATAATTAGCCCTTAGAGTATTATTCTTTTCAGGATCCATTTCTGCCCTAATTTTCATAAGTCCAATCTTGCACGTAGAACATATATCAGTATGTGGAGTCTTGAATGATAAATTAAAACAGTGGTAGAAAATGTGTTTATATTTGGAAAGGGAACACACAGTGAGTCCCTTCGATTTACTCTTACTGCAGAAACTTTTCTACATTTTATCTTAGTGTAAGGTTTGATGGTAGATATCCTCTCCTGGATTTTTCTCTTGAATAATAGCTCTCTCTGCATTTGTATAATGAAATATCATTTTTAACAGCAAGTGTGAGTTCCTTATATTTCTCGCCTGATCTGCCACCACCTCTCTTGTCGTCAGGTAACTTTCCTGTTACATGAAATGAATAGTCTATCCTTGGACAGACCACATATTCCCTGAAAAGATGCATCACAGACAGGTATTATTTCGCCATTGCTTCTTCTCACTGTATATTTCACTGACACACTTTGTTTGTATCTAGCTATAGCATATTTCACTACTCTACGTTTTGGCGATGAAATGTTCATATAATGTAGTAAAAATTTATTTTGATCAATTTGGTTAAGAGCCACTACTCTGTGATTAAATGTACTGATATCGTCACAGGTTAAATCTGCAACTTTACACTCCTTCTTTCCTTTAGCATTTTTATTTACTTGTCTATCTTGAAGTCCATGTGAGCAGACAACTCGAGGCTCTTTATTGTTTATTCTAATCTCTTTCTTTTGCTTTTTTATCTTCAATCTAAATGTTCGGCCACCATACACTTCTGTGACTTGTGTATCATCTTCTGATCCAGACATTTAGTACAATTCGAGGTTACACCTCTTTTAAGACCGTTAACAGTATGCTACAATGAGTAAATAAAGTTAATCTTGCTTGTACCTGGTACAACAATGAACTATAAATTTATATAAAATTTACTTTGTCATACGTTAAAAGTGTTAAAATTGTTAAAAAAGGTATTTACCTTCGACAGACGGCCCGTTTTGACGCTATGTGTCGTCGTCTTCAGTGTCTCTTGAACCACTGGTGATCTTGACTCTGCGATGTGCAGTTGTCGATGGTAGGGGTGGGGGTGTGTTGTTCCTATGGTGGGGGTTGGCTGTTTGTATGTTATGATGTATTATGACGTCAAATAATGTGTGCGTATCGAACTGTAGTTGTGTGTTAAGTATATATTGTGGGTGTGCTATTGTATTCTTATATATTTCGTACTGTTCTAGGATGTTTAACTGTGAACTTTTTGGTATGATGTGTAAAATTTCCATATCTGTTTCTATATTATTGTAGTCATGATTATTGTTGATAATGTGATCTGCATAATTTGATGTGATGTAAGGTTTGGTTATACCTTTAATATGTTCATTATATCTTGTATGAAAGGATCTTCCTGTCTGTCCTATGTAAAAATGTGGGCAACTATTGCATTTTAATTTGTAAACTCCAGTTGAATTATATTTATTTGAATGTTTAGTGTGGTTATTTAAGTATTTCTGTGTTGTATTATTTGTTTTGTATGCAATTTTGTACTTTAGTTTTCTGAATGAAGTTGCAATTTTGTGGGTATTGGTATTGTGATATGTTAATATTATGTATTTATTCTCGCGTGCTGTTTGTGTTGGTTTGTTCTGTTTTTGTTTTGCCTTTTTTATTAGTGTGTCTATTATGTTAGGGTTGTATCCATTGTCTTGTGCTATATATTTTGTTGTGTTTAATTCTTCAGTGTAGTTGTCATTGTTCATTGGTATATTAATTAATCTGTGTGTCATTGTACGGAAAGGTGCATGTTTATGTTGTATGGGATGATTTGATGAATTGTGTATATGTGTTGTGGTTGTAGTGGGTTTCCTGTATATTTTGAATTCGTGTCTGTTATTTGTTTTGGTTATGGTGATGTCTAAGAAGTTTATAGCTTGCTTATGTTCCATTTCTACTGTATACTTTAATTTGGGATGTATTTTGTTGAGTTGTTTATGTAGGTTTTCTATTTGTCTTTTGTTTCCATTATATAAGACTATTATGTCATCTACATATCGATGCCAGTACATTATTTTCTCTGCGTGTTTGTTGTTGTCGGTGTTTAGTATGTGTGTTCTATGTTGTGAATAAAGATTTCAGCTAATATACTTGATATAGGTGAACCCATTGGTAATCCTTCAGTTTGTGTATAGTATTTATTGTTATGTGTGAAATAATTTTGTTTAGTAATAATTTCTGTGATGTGTATAATTTCGTTAATGTGAGTCTGTGGTATGTTATTTTTGATAAGCATTTTCCGAAGTATTTCTAGTGTTTCTGTTACTGGTATGTTTGTATATAGATTTACGATGTCAAATGATGCTAATGTTGTGTTGTGTGGAATGTGTTTGTGTTTTATTTTGTTAACTAGGTCTATGGTGTTGATTATTGTTGTTGGGTTTTCAAATTGTACACTATTTCTTATAAAGTTGTCTATATATTTCGCTAATTTGTATGCTGGTGCATTCTTGTAGTTAATAAGAGGCCTGATTGGTATATTTTGTTTGTGAATTTTTGATAATGCATTTAGTTTAGGTGCGTGAGGTTTAATTTGTTTCAATTGTTGTTTTTTGTTGTTAGGTATGATGTGAGTGTTTTGATTTATTGTATTTTTGACTATTGTTTGATATTTTGTTGTTGGATCTGTTTTTATTTCTGTGATGTTATTTTCGTGAAAAAATGTGTTAATTTTGTCATTCATGTCTTGAGCATTCATTCAGTGGCGTATACTGGTTAAAGGGTTTGGGCTACCACTGACCCTATTATTACACAAAATATAACTAACAATTACTTTAATTTTAATTACTATGGTAAAACTAATAATACAAAATTATTACATTATGTTATATTAAAAACTTTTTCTTTTGTAATTTCCTTGGGCTACCGCCGGTAGCCCCGGTAGTCCGCAAAATACGCCCCTGCATTCATTATTACAGTGCAATTACCCTTATCAGCTTTTACAAATGTCAAATTGTGTGCTTGTTGTTTCTCTCTTAATGTCTTTATTGTTTTAATTTCATGCCTATCAGTTAAAGATTTGTTTATTTTATCTATGTTTCTTAATAAATCTTGTCGAATGTATTCTTGGTGTTGTGGTTGTGTGTTTCTGCATTGATGATCATTTGCATTTGTTGTGTTCTTGGTGTCTTGTTATGTTGTAGGTTATGTTTTAGTCCTTTTTCAAGTAACCAAAACAAATAACAGACACGAATTCAAAATATACAGGAAACCCACTACAACCACAACACATATACACAATTCATCAAATCATCCCATACAACATAAACATGCACCTTTCCGTACAATGACACACAGATTAATTAATATACCAATGAACAATGACAACTACACTGAAGAATTAAACACAACAAAATATATAGCACAAGACAATGGATACAACCCTAACATAATAAACACACTAATAAAAAAGGCAAAACAAAAACAGAACAACCAACACAAACAGCACGCGAGAATAAATACATAACATTAACATATCACAATACCAATACCCACAAAATTGCAACTTCATTCAGAAAACTAAAGTACAAAATTGCATACAAAACAAATAATACAACACAGAAATACTTAAATAACCACACTAAACATTCAAATAAATATAATTCAACTGGAGTTTACAAATTAAAATGCAATAGTTGCCCACATTTTTACATAGGACAGACAGGAAGATCCTTTCATACAAGATATAATGAACATATTAAAGGTATAACCAAACCTTACATCACATCAAATTATGCAGATCACATTATCAACAATAATCATGACTACAATAATATAGAAACAGATATGGATATTTTACACATCATACCAAAAAGTTCACAGTTAAACATCCTAGAACAGTACGAAATATATAAGAATACAATAGCACACCCACAATATATACTTAACACATAACTACAGTTCAATACGCACACATTATTTGACGTCATAATACATCATAACATACAAACAGCCAACCCCCACCATAGGAACAACACACCCCCACCCCTACCATCGACAACTGCACATCGCAGAGTCAAGATCACCAGTGGTTCAAGAGACACTGAAGACGACGACACATAGCGTCGAAACGGGCCATCTGTCAAAGGTAAATACCTTTTTTAACAATTTTAACACTTTTAACGTATGACAAAGTAAATTTTATATTTTTAACAAAGTATTAACGAGAACTTTAATCAATGTATAAATTTATTTCTATAAATACCCTTCCAGACAGCACATGTGTTTCTGGAAAGCGCTTGCGCAGTATAACATCTACTTATTCTCACTGCATTTATCAAGTTTGCTTTTTTAAATTAAATCATTTTTCGAGTTTTGATAAAACCGACCAAGTTTAATATCCTCTATGCACTGCATGAGTCGCGTTATGAAAAATCTGACTTCACAGTTGGATGCACAGGAGCAAAATTGTAGTGACACAATGTATAACTCAATTTCATAAAATTTTGCATCTATCGAGTTTTGAAAAAAACGCTCCTCAATTTCAATGTTCTTATGTAGGAGGAGTGTAGTGTGCTGATCCCATTTTCTGACACAAAACAGAAAAAACAGCATATTTAGGGACCGAGATCTGATGAAGTTCACGACTTTTACTACTCGTACTTTGTTCATCACAATTTTCAGAGGAGATGGCAAAACAATGGCTTCGCAGTGAATGAGACAATGGTCGCCCTATGTTAGGATATAATAATAATTAATAATAATAATAATTATTATTTATTTATTTAATCTGGCAGAGCCAAGGCCAGACTCTAATTCTAATTGAATACAATTGCTTACATAGCATAGGCCTACTTCACGTACTTTAGCCATGAATTCTTTCACTTGGCCTGTCATAGAAGCGGCTCAATCTCTAAAACACTAATGCAATCCTCCCATGTTAATTCATTATGGACCACATATTCATTAGGTGTACGAAACATTTCTTTACCGGTTGCTCGCTGGGGCAGTTTGCACAAAAAAAATTGCAATTACATCCCCATCAATGTACCGAATGTAGGAAAGAAATTGTGCATGACCGCTAATATTGGTGGACTCGTTGATCTGAAGTGAGAACTTCTGACTGCTCTTTATTTTATCCTTCATAATGTCTTCGATGTCATTGGCTATGTTAACTTGACGGTTGTGTCAGCAGAGAGAGGAATTTAATTTTAATTAATTTTATTAATTTCTGACAATAAAAGGTAATAGTTCGCGTCTCACCTTTCACCTTGTGGAGGCACACCGGTTGCGGAACACTGTTCTAGAATAAGGTGCTTAGGAAAATATTTGGGGCTAAGAGGAATGAAGTTACAGGAGAATGGAGAAAGTTACACCGCAGTCTAGTATATACAGTCACGAAGCTTGAGTTGTGAGGGTGCTACTGTCGGTGACTCAGGAGAAGACGAGAGCAGACTGAGGAGGAAGGGATGTGAACAGATAATGTACGACAACACGTTCAATATTTGTACTGCAGTAAGCGGAAACATTAGGTCTCCTTCTGTTCAACTTAGCTTTAATTTCCATATGCATTGTTACTCATGTTTCCTGTATGAGTAATAATCTGGCTACTGGAATGCTTATCTGAGCGATGTTTATAATAATCAGCAGCGATAGTCACGAAGGTCACATTCTTTCCGCTTGTCTTCTCCTGAGTAACGGACAGTAGGAACAATAGACTGTGCAGGTACTGTTTCGCATTGTCTGTAATGAGGTAATATTAGCGATCCTAGTGGTTAGCAACTATCTATGGATGCTTATTCACTGGCTGACCATGACTATATCTTTGAAAAATATTGGAGTGCAAGAGGCCAAATGACTTCATTGTCAAACGCCTCACAATAGAAAACGACAACAACAATATATTTACTACGTATTGAGCTTCGTGACTGTATATACTAGACTGTGGTTACACAATGCAGAACTGCAAGCATTGCATTCTTCACCTAACGTAATTGGAACATTAAATCCAGACGTTTGAGATGGGCAGGGCACATAGCATGTATGAGTGAATCCAGAAATGCATATAGAGTATCGATTGGAGGACCTGAGGGGAAAAACGCCTTTGGGGAAGCCGAGACGTAGATGGGAAGATAATATTGAAATGGATTTGAGGGAGGTGGACTATGATGGTAGGGACTGGATTGATCTTGCTCAGCATAGGCACCGATGTTGGGCTTATGTGAGTGCGGCAGTGAACCTCCGGGTTCTCTAAAATCCAAGATATAAACGGACAAATATTTAATTTCTTTTTAGATGTCAATAGTAATTTACTTACTTACAAATAGCTTTTAAGGAATCCAGAGGTTCATTGCCGCCCTCACATAAGTCTGTCATCGGTCCCTATTCTGTGCAAGATTAATCCAGTCTCTATCATCATATCCCACCACACTCAAATACATTTTAATATTCTCTCATCTACGTCTTGGCCTCCCCATAGCTCTTTTTCCCTCCGGCCTCCCGACATTTCTGGATTTGCCCATATGTGCTACATGCTCCGCCCATCTCAAACATCTGGATTTAATGTTCCTAATTATGTCAGGTGAAGAATATAATGCATGCAGTTCTGCGTTGTGTAATTTTCTCCATTCTTCTGTAACTTCATCCCTTTTAGCCCCAAATATTTTCCTAAGAACCTAATTCTCAAACATCCTTAATCTCTGTTCCTTAAAGTAAGAGTCCAAGTTTCACAACCATACAGAACAACCGGTAATATAACTGTTTTATAAATTCTTTAATATTTTTTGACAGCAGACTAAATGACAAAAGCTTCTCAACTGAATAATAACACGCATTTCCCATATTTATTCTGCGTTTAATTTCCTCCCGAGTATCATTTATATTTTGTTACTGATGCTCAAAGATATTTGAATTAATAGTAATAATAATGAAATATAATGATTAATATTTATTTTGTAATATTATGATTATATAATAATAATAATAATAATAATAATAATAATAATAATAATAATAATATTGGTAATGTGGGGTGCAACATAGACCTACCTCCACGTGGTGCACCCTGGACAACGCTTTGCGGCAAAATGGTCTATAATAAGGCAAAGAAAATGAGAAAGCCAACAAATTGTCCTTTTAAGGATTACTCTGAACAACTTAAGATCCTTCAGTGGAATGCAGGAGCATTATCTCAGGCCAAGAAAATGGAACTTATAAACATCATAACACAATCCAACATAGACGTCTTCATAATAATTGAAGCCAATCTTCTAAACGATGATCTACCATACTACCAATTTCCTGGATACACTGTACACCTGTTACCAAAATTCAGGCAAACTGCAAGTGGCATTTTAATAGGAGTCAAACACAACCTTACATCAGTCTCCAAGAAAATAAAAGAAATGGGCAGTGACTCAGATAAAAGCGAAATCTTCAAACTTGTTGTATGGAAATATGAACAACACTTCAAGATATTTGTTGTGTACAGCCCGCCCAACAATAAACCTGATTTTTCCTGCCTTCCATTCTCTAACAAAACTGTACTCATAGGTGACTTCAATGCCCACTCTAGCCTTTGGGGCTATAAAGACACAAATGCAGCGGGATCAGAATTAGAAGACATACTCAACACCACCTGTCTACAGCTTGTATATAATACTAATGATCCTAAGACTTATCTTCACTACAATGGCTCCCAGTCATCTCCAGATCTCCTCTTCGTATCAACTGATATACATTCATACACCAAACGAATTATTATTGATGACCCTGGCTCAGGTCGCAAGCCAGTCATAGCAGAAGTTAAATTAAAAACAGTCAGAACTCAAGGAAAAACACATACTAGAACATCATGGAATTTCAAAAAAGCAGATTGGCAGAGATATAGAGCTAATCTGGAAACAAACCTTACACCAAACAAAATAGATTTCTCACAACACCCTAGCATAATAGGTAAAACTATCACTGACGTAATTCTTACTTCTGCCAAACAGTTTATCCCAAGAGGCACTGTGACGAATTATAAATGCTTCTGGACAAGTGACCTTGAACACATTAAAAATGAACGAGCACAACTAAGGAAAACTGCGGAGCACACAGGCGAACCTGAAGATATTCAGAAGTAGCGCCAAAAGGCAGCAAACCTAAAGAAAGCAGTACAGGAAGCTAAACACAAGGTCTTCCACAACTTTATTTCAACTACCAACTTTCAACAAGCACAAAATAAATCCCACAAACTTTTAAACAATATACAGAACAAGAGATCCACTACAAAGAAAGAACCAATAAACTATGGAAATCGGTTACTTACATCAGATCATGATATTGCTAATGCTTTTGCCAAATCTTTTGCTCAGGCACAAAAGAAAAGCCCCCTTGCTATGAAAATGTCAAAAATCTTAAAGAAAGACATTATCAAGATGAAGAAAGAACCTTGTAAGAATCCAAACCCAGTCTTCGATGAGGATTTCTCATATGAAGAACTGATAACTGCAATCAAAGAACTAAAAAACAAAAAATCTCCTGGAGAAGACAGGATCCACAATGAATTCATCAAACACCTCGGACGTATAGCCAGGGAAACAATACTTTTATGGATGAACAAAATCTGGCAAACAGGTGACATACCAGCACAGTGGAAAAAAGCGATGATTATACCTATCCTAAAAAAGGATAAAGATCCCTCATATATACAAAATTATAGACCTATCTCACTAATTAGCAACATGGGTAAAACTATGGAAAAAATGGTTAATAAACGATTAAACTGGTACATAGAAACATCTCACTTATTGGCAAATGAACAAACAGGCTTCAGAACAAACAGATCTACTAATCAACAGGTCACAAAATTAAGCCAACATATAAAGGATGCACTTAACAGAAAACATATCTTAACAGCAATTTTCGTTGACTTCAGTACTGCTTATGATTCTGTACGGAAGGAACGACTACTCCAAAAACTCCTCAGAGCTGGTGTAAACTCCAAAATGCTCCATTGGATAGAAGCCTTTATCCGTGAAAGATCCTGCAAAGTCAATTATAACAACCACCTATCAAATTCCAAACAACTTCAAACTGGTGTTCCACAAGGTGCTGCAACTAGCTGCACATCATTCAACATCTATGTCAACGATCTGATTTTGGAACTCAACAAAATTACAGGAGTGAAATATCTCATGTATGCAGATGATTTAGTCTTTTGGGTGGAAACTCCGAAATTGAAAGCTAAAAAATTAAAACTGAACAAGCTCTGACTGCAGGTCTTATTACACTCGAAAATTGGTGCTCTCAAAATAACATGAAAGTCAACATTAATAAGACAAAATTTCAAACTTTCTCCTTAGCTCACCAAACCCTTCACCCAGAACTAATATACAAAAACAATCACCTTACCCAAACAGATATGTCTACTTACCTTGGAGTCATCTTTGATAATAAATTAACCTGGAAACCACAAGTACAACATCTGAAAGAACAGTTTATAAAACGTTTGTCTATTTTGAAACGGCTAGCTGGAAGTACATGGGATCCAAAAGACAAACACTAGTAACAACCTACAAAATGTATATTGAGCCTAGTCTTCTATACTGCTGCGAACCTCTAGTCACTGCACCAAAAACTACACTAAACCCACTTGTCAAAGTACAAAACCAGGCACTCAGACTTATCACAGGAGGAGTGAAATCTACTCCCATTAACTGTATGCTTTACCTCACAGACATTAAACCTCTTGTAACAACAATAGGAGAAAGAGCCATTATTCTTTATGAAAAACTGATCAGAAGTAATCACGACTATTGGTCCACATACCTTAACACAGAAAGGTATCTGAAAACGCAACACGGATTCATCCAATACGCAGAGAAACTAAAATAAGAACTCGATAAACCCAATCTCCTTCAACCTCTAATGCTTCCACAAAACCCACTTCAGATAGATATAATTCAATCAGAAATAGACCTCCTACAACAAATCACCAAAAATCAACACAGTAAAGAAAATTTAAAACAATTGGCCCTTGAAACCGTCAACATCAGATATCCGGAAGACTATTGGATAAGAATTTATACCGATGGCTCGAAAACAGACCCCCAAGGAAATGTAGGAGCTGGTATTTTTAGTAATCTTTTTTGCTTCTATCTCCCAGTTGGTTATAATCTATCTGCCTATGATGGAGAAATTGAAGCTATACATGTTGCCTTAAATCAACTTTTATTCCATATGGATAAATTCACAAACGCCGTCATCCTCTCAGACTCAAAAGCAGCAATTTTGTCCATAAACAAAACTGATCACCCCTACACAGAACAAATCAATAATTGTCAAAAAATACTTGCAACTTTAAAAGAACGTGGCAAAACAGTTGTGTTACAGTGGATCCCAGGACATTGTAATCTACATGGGAATGAACAGGCTGACACATTAGCTAAGAAGGGTGCCAATCTCAAAATAAACCCACGGAAACCTTTGTCATTTAACTCAGTAAAACAATATATCAAGTAACTACAAAAAAATAATCACCAACAAGAACTGGACATAAACATTTCGCAACAACGTAGGAAATTACTGAAGGATATACCTCCTGAACCCAGAAGACTGGCAGTTGCAAACTTTCGTCTTAACACTGAACATGACATCCTGGGTAAACACCTCAATCGTCTTGGCATCCTTCCATCAGCATCCTGCATTTTGTGCCATCAACAGGAAAACATGGATAGACAACATCTTGCAAAATGCCCTGCTCTGAAATCCTCCAAGGAAGTCGACCGCTACTGGGAAGCCAGAGCCCGAATGTTTTTAATTACTTAATCTATAGTTTTGTTCACCACTTTCTTGTTTTTCCCCCAGTCAATGATAATAAATATCATGTACTAGCCATTAGACAAATAAATAATATTGGTAATGTTTGTATTGATTCGTATTTTCGTGACTTTACAATACCTACATTTTGCAGTAATCTTCAATTTGAAATACTATTTAAATACAATTTACATTTCACAGAATTCCTAACTTTCAGAAGGGCTGAATTATACGATTTATTTTGTATATATATTGATAAGAAAGGATGGTAATAAAACAATGTAATGTATTAAAACCATAAAACCACTTTGTTCTCGGTAATTTTTAAATTGCGTCGTGTGTTCGGTAGTGTTTTTAAATGTGTCAGTCCAGTCGAGGCTTAATTATCAGCCCCCAATATGCTACACATTTATTCCTAGAATCGCTATTGATGCTACAAAACGTAAATGTTTTTATTCCCTACTTATTGTTGCAGTTTTCAAGCAGAAATCGTAATATAACTTAGAAAGCTTACCTCGGTGGGAAGAGATTCATCCTGGTTGTCCCAAGGGAATCGAACTGAGCTCCTCAGTACACATATTCTCCATAAAACGCTATCTTTGCTTGCTTTAATTGAAATCAAAAATCGTAATGGCGGTCCAATACGTCATTTGCATTGTTGAAGACGGTATTGTTACACGTTGAGCGATGAACGCGAATTCCATAGAGAATGAAAAAATGAAACTTCCATCAGTCACGTAGAAGCTGTAGATAAGACAATTGATAGTACTTGGATTAAGAACTTTCAGCTTGATTTTAAATGTAGTCGATCGGCCACAAGAGAATTGAAATATTCTCGTTTTCATATTTTATATTTAAAAGGATTATTTTTAAGTTTTCTGAAGAAATTGATATAATGTACATTTTATGATGCAGTTATGTATTTCACTCCTGTTAGTAATTTTTATGTATGGTATTATAGGTATGTCAGTTTACTAAATAAAACACTTTTGGTTTAATGATTTTAACCATCACACAAAAATCTTAATGTAATAAGCATAAAAATTCTTACATGAATATTTATAATGAACAAAGTTTGACTGTTAATACAAATCAGTTAATAAAGATAAACAGATTATATTATAAATACTAATATTATTTACTCAAAATTTATGAAATTATGCTTATATCTCCATTAATGTAGTTCTTGTTAGTTGATTTTTATCAGTATGAAATGACAAATTTTTACTTTTTCCGAGAATATTAATTTCAAAACTCTTTTTCTTAGAGATCTCCTTTCTCTTCTGTTATTAATTTTGTAGCTGAAACTTCATTATATACTATGTTGGCTGCGTTTTCATAATACAGTAGTTAGGAGATGAACCTTAATGTTGCGACAGTGCAGTTAAGAAAATATCGTTCTCATGTATTCATTTGTGTATTTGGTTTTTAAAAATTACATTTCTTCCATTTTCTCTGGAACAAATGAAAGTAGACAGTAGAAATTTCACAGTTTTTTTATAATACTACATTATGTCAGCTATGTGGTAATTAACGTACTGATTGAAAATATAAAATAGAAACTTCTGTAGGAGTCAAAACGTTTTCAAATAATACAATAGAAATAGGTTAATTCGACATTGTATAGGCCTAATTGGAATAAATGTCTATTTCCATAATAATTAGCTACTTTTAAACGTTGATAATTAATATTGCATTCCAATTTTCGAAGCTTACTTTTAGAAAATTTATCAACTTGAACGAAAATAGTGTCCATTCTGAATCTTAGAGGATGTTGATGAAATGCTATTATTTATTTCTTCTAGCTATAAAACGCAGTACTTTAGTACAGTAATTCATTTTATTTTATAACAAAACAAAATAATGTAATTTTATTTTGTACTAGCTGAAAACACCCGTCATTGCCCGAATTACCCTTTCTGCTTCTATTTTTAATTAAACTGGTTGTTAGACTTTACAGAAATCTTGGAAACTCTACTATAGACAACCAAAACGAATTCTTTTTTACTAAGCCTTTCTTGTTCATAAAGATGAATCTTTATATAGCGTCATTTACATTAGCTAATAAACTTCTTACGGTTAGCCAAATGTCTGCGAGGGTTAACTCAATTTAAAACAGTTGTAGATCAGGTATCGAAAGAAAACATTTCATTGTGTTCTTTACGTTCCACTGGTTTTTAATTAATTTATTTATTTATTGATTTATTTTTATTTATTTATTTAATCTGGTATAGTTAACACCAACGGATCTTCTCTTCCACACCGCCAGAAATGTAAGTAAAATAATAGAGAAAACTCAAACTGTAAACAAAGTAAAACCAAACGAAAATATATAAAGGCTACAGTTATACAAACTTTAAATGAGTCAGCATTGTCTTGAAGTTCAGAAAAACAAAAATGTCCCCTTGATAGCTATAAGCCCTCTAAGCATTGACTCAATGTTCTATAGATCTTACATTTTATCTCTGTCGGTCAGTGACCGTTAAATTTCAAATTACTTATCTTATTTGTGGGCATCAGCTTATTAAAAGCATTACAACCTTTCTGCCATCTCGTTTCCTTCCCACCACAAATTTGATACAAAGACAGATATAAAATAATTATAAGATCTGTACATTGATTTGAAGCTGTGCTGACATAAATTTCAAGTAATTTCATGTCTATGTTTGCTTTCACTTGAACTTCAGAGACAGCTAAGAAATTTCCTTGTTCCCAGTCTGAACCTGTGGGTTGTCATTGTGAGCCAGAATTTATCTCTCTATCAGTCGTACTAAGAATCAATATATACATATACAATTTAATTTATATTGGAAATCCCGTGACCACTGTATGCCCGCTTACACCATACCCGATTTTTTTAAATATGACTAGAGAAATTGTAATTATCTTAAAAATTCAGATCGTATTAATTACATTATTTTTTATTTTATATATAGAATAGAGAAAGGCACAGTATAATTTCACGAGAAGTCATTGTTTAACAAGAAGAATAGGCCTAATATTCTGAGAGACATATATTTTAGAAATTAAGAGATTGTTCTTTCCACAATGCTTAACATACTACATAGGCAACATGATTACACAGATAGAATTTCGTTGTAAAACATTTTTGGATATGAACAACAAAATTTTGAGACATACATTTTAGAATTAATACCGGTACAGTGTTATTTACAATGACTTACATAATTATGTTCTCATACCACATTAGGAGCATGGCAAAAGTATCATAGAATTGCTTTTCGATGTGCGTTCAATTCTTTGTTTTTCCCCCTATTGTATAAATACGGTATATAAATATAAAAGTTTAGATGTGCTCACTCGAAGGCAATTATTGAATCGGTATTTTTGAGAAACCCCTTAAGTCACGAAATACAATCTTCTGGTGAAACACACACAAAAGAAAAACTGTTGAAAAGTAATGCATGAGTTAAGAATTGGAACATTTGAAATGAGAAATGTTGGTAAAAGTATAATGAATATTTCTTAATAGAATATAACTCTATATTCATGTTTGACTTGTGGGGTTTCTCAAAATGTGGTTAAGAATTTGATCTCAAAATCAGTATTTAGAAGCTGACTTCATAATTTTTGCTTCATGTGAACAAATTTTACTAACCTGTATGAACTCACTATGTAGGTACACAAATAATAAAGTTCTGCATGAAATAATCTAATACAGCCCTGGGCATAAAGAGGAAGGGAAAAGGAAAGAAGATACATCCGCCCATGTCCTTTCTGCTTTAGAAACGAACGCATAGTAAAGCATTGTGCATCAATGGTGGATTTTAGGCAACCAGCGAGAGCCGAAAGCTGTGATGTATGTCATGTACAATCCATCACTTTTCAATGAAAGCCTTCAGGTCTGCTCATATTGGTTCAACACATAACTGTCTCTGCCAGGGAATGTGGAATGGGGAGTTAGGGGTAGTCTGCAGTACCGGTACCTCAGTCGAGCTATTTAAGCCCAGATCTGATCTAATACAATACCGTACTTTCCCCTAACTATGATCCACATTTGTCACATTTTTCTTTGTATATTCAGTAGTACTCATCCAGATTAAGTGAAATTTTGGCTTCAGACTCTTGTAAGTGTGTATTAAATAAATATTGGCATGTGTGTTTGAAATTATTTAATTACAAGTGTTAAAAAAATAATAAGCATTGGTACATAGTTCTATTCTGAGTTGCCCAACTATGGTACACTCATATATTCATGCTCTCAAGCATGAATGGACCATAGCTGGAGCTGTAATTATTCGTAAATTAATACACTGAGTTTCTAATTTAAAGATAGAAACAAAATCTAGCACAGAAATATTAAAACTAATGAAAAGTACATGGATTCTTTTTATTAGTACACACTGCATAAACACACGTAAACAAGTGAAATCTGAAAGTCATTTTCCTGCAATAATGAACAACTACACTCACCGGCAAAAAAACTGGGTCACCTAAAGTTTCTCAATTTTTTTTTATGAGGTGAGAATCAGAAAACCCATTATGAAATGAAGAAAACATTGCTTCCCAGGAAAAAAAAGAAAAACCTTTTTTATTATCACTTGCATTATTATTTTCAATGCCAAACAATGGATATAATTAAAAGGTGCAAGAACTTACTAATTGTATTAATTTTCTTCCAAATGTTCAACTGATCTTGTGGTCATCCAGATGTTGCTAATAGCGGGTATTGCCTCCCCATGACTGTATGACTGTTACCATTCGCCGATTCAACCCTTCGATCAGATTCTGGATGACAGTCTGGTCGATTCTATTCCATTCTTTACTTAGAACATTTCGGAGCTGCTGTAAGTTGCTGTGAGGAGGTAGATGACTTCTAACTCATTTCCCTAGCATGCCCCACACATGTTCAATAGGGTTTATATTAGGACTTCTTGCTGGCCACGCCATCCTATTCAATCCAACATTGTGAAGGAACTCATCACGATTCTTGTAGTATGAGCATTGTTATGCATAACAGGAACTTTTCACCAATAAATGGGGCATATGGTACCACATGTTAAATTAGACCTTCTTCGATGTATCTTGGAGCAGTCAAAGCACCTCCATTAATGAAAACAAGTTCTGTGCGAGCTTCATACGAAATGCCACCCCATACAAGTACTGATTCACCTTGGAAACTGAGACGTGAACTGAAGGTACATGGAAAAAAACGTTCTCCTTCTCTTCTCCACACTCTTTCACGTCCATCTGTAAACTAAATCTCGATTCATCTGTGAAGAGCACTTGTCGCCACTCCTCCAGGTTCCAATTAGCATGATTGTGAGCAAGACGTAATCGTTCAACATGATGTTGCAGGAGCAGTTCTGAGTCTTTAGCTGGTCTTCTGGAATTCAGCCCACATTCATCCTGACGTCTTCTTACAGTTCTCTCACTCACGTTAACTTGTCTTATTTTCTGGAGGGCTCTTCTGGTCTCAACAGCTGTGGAATGGCGATTTCTTAATGTGTTTAGGACAATAAAATGGTCGTCATAAGCCAAAGTTACTCGTTTTCTCCCTGAACCGGGTCTCCCGGAATAATCAGTAATTGCCGCTTCTTACCATACATGAAACAACAGCTCCATTGTTCTCCACTTCCAAAACTTTCCCTGGCCACAATTTCTCCTCATAAGTAACTACCATATAACTATGTGCCTTTAGCATTAATTTAACAGATTTCGTCTTCTTTTCCACATCCGACTCATGCATGATGAGAACACTGGAAACATCATAATCTGTATTCAATTCAATTTCATCGCTCTCATAGTCACTTACAAGGACAGTTGTTTTCCTTCTACCCTGGAGTTTTCGTTTTACTGGACCATCATTCGTGCTAGTACCATTGATGCTGAAACAGCCTGCTTCTTTATTTAGTGGACTATAATGTTAAATAGTGTTTTAGAATATACTGAAATACCGTATTTGCAGAAGTAAATAATCACATTGTTCACATTTGATTAAAACAAATATTTCAAAATGAAATACAACTATGGTCCAGGAAAAATTGTGGTACATAGTTGAGGTCTGACTTCTAGCCTCGAGGTTAAACATTTTTCACGCTGAGTCCTTAACCTCTGGCAGTCTAATTATTACGTGAAAGTAAACACTATATAGCCAGGTTTAATTGTACAAACAATCATATCTCTATAACTTACCAGTTCTGCAGAAGAGAGCTTAATAAAACAGACAAACACAAACTGAATGATTTCGTGTCTTCACACGTTCAATACAACGATGCACATTGACCTTTGTAACCATCCATATCATTGCCACGTGTAATGGTAGATGGAAGCATCTATGGGGAACATAATTCCATCACAGTGGCACCTCAAATGGCAAACACCGAACTCTTGGGGGGACTAAGTAGTACATAATGCATTTTGAACCATAGTTGGGCGCTTGGATCATAGTTATGGGAAATGACGGTACTATATTACACAAAAGAGAATAACATTATTCTAACAAATCCAAAATTCCGACACAAAATAATTAATTTACCAAACACAACAGCGTAGGCTATAGTTTTGTTCATTCTGTGTCAGCCTTGTCACTGACTTTTGGGCCTTCTCCACGAAACCTAATTATTTTCAAGCGCACATGTCATAACAGAAATACCGTTTGACTTGTGGTATTTTTATACAAAATTGTGCACCTACCCCTATAGAACAGGAATTAGTAATAAACTCATTTTTTTTTTTTTTACTTATGGAGTTTCTAAAAAAAACCATTCAATTACATAAATGACAATGTGAAAAACACGGAGTTTCTAAGTGCATGTCTGCAACTTGAGTAACTGTCCTTGAACTTTATTTCAATATGCTCATTACGAAATGCTAGTCGCACTGAAATTGAACTTGCATAAAATCGAAAGGCATGTAAATGGGTATCATAAGAATGCGTGGGATAAAAATATCATTTTCTTTCGTTTTTCCAGTTAATTCTTGTCACTTATATTAGGTTTTGTATGAGTTTTTTCACACCAATTCTTGTTTTATTGCATAATTTTGATAGTCAATATTTCGCAATAGTACTATTGATGATTCAATATTAAGTTTTCAATTATTTTGATGGCAATCCTTGTGGTTTCAAGAACAGTTGGATAAAACACAGCCTTCTTATCGAGAAACTCATAATATGCTCATGGACTGCATAAAGATATTCATTGCATGAATTGTCTAGAGTTTGGCCTTCATAATGTATCAACAATGTTATGTAATTTCGTGTTGTTTTTTCCACGGCCTCGTGAAAATAGATGTTGAATATAACAGAAAATAATAAAACAGAGACCAGCCTACTCTGGTGGTCGGCAATTCTGACTACACTTCATGAGGTCACGGTTTCGATTCCCTGTTAGAACACAGGAATTTTTCCTTAAAGGGGAATGTTCCTGTGTTCATTCATGGTTTGGCAATTAGGTTAGGCTTAGGTTTAAGACCTTTCCTGGTACTTCATAATCATTCTATCATCGAGGCCATCATTTCATGTGTTTACAAAAATTATCTTGCGGTAGATTTCAAATTCAGTAATCCACATGCAATGATGTGGCTTTTTCAGTGTCTCAAATTCAGTATCGTACTATAACAATCGTACTTACTTATGGTTTTTAGAGAACCCGGAGGTTCATTGCCACCCTCACATAAACCTGCCATCGGTCCCTCCTGACCTAGATTAATCCTGTTTCTACCATCGTATTCCACCTCCCTGAAATACATTTTAATATTATCCTCCCATCTACATCTAGGCCTCTCCAAAGGTCTTTTTCCCTGCGGCCTCCCAATTAACTCTCTATATGCATTTCTGGATTCGCCCATACATGCTACATGTCCTGCCCATTTCAGACGTCTGGATTTAATGTTCCGAATTATGCCAGGTAAATAATACAATGCGTGCAGTTCTATGTTGTGTAACTTTCTCCATTCTCCTCTAACTTTATTCCCCTTAGACCCAAATATTTTCCTAAGAACTTTATTCTCAAATACCATTAACCTATGTTCCTCTCTCAAAGCGAGAGTCCAAGTTTCACAACTATACAGAAGAACCAGTGATATAACTGTTTCATAAATTTTAATTTCAAAGTTTTTTGAGAGCAGACTGAATGACAAAAACTTCTCAACCCAATAATAACAGGCATTTCCCATATTTATTCTGCGTTTCATTCCCTTTCAGTGTCATATTTGTTACTATTGCTCCAAGATATTTGAATTTTTCCACTTCTTCAAAGGATAAATTTCCAATTTTTATATCCATTTCGTACTATGTTCTGGTCACGAGATATAATCATATACTTTGTCTTTTCCGGATTTACTTCCAAACCTATCTCTCTACTTGCTTCAAGTAAAATTCCCGTGTTTTCCCTAATAATTTGTGAATTTTCTCCTAACATATTCACGTCATCTGCATAGACAAGCAGCTGATGTAACCCATTCATTTCCAAACCCTTTCTGTTATCCTGGACATTTCTAATGGTATATTCTAGAACAAAGTCAAAAAGTAAAAGTGATGTTGCATCTCCTTGCTTTAGCTGGCAGTGAATTGGAAAAGCATCTGACAGAAACTGGCCTATAAGGACTCACTATAACAATCGTACAGGAAAAAAATGAAAATATTTCTCAAATGTGACAACGAATGGCTCACACTGCACGTCTTTTACAGAGAGATCAGACATGAGGTCACGACTTCGAGACCAACCAAGTTCCACATGCTGTTCATTAATACCTGTGGTATACAGCAATGAAATTATAACGCAAAGGCATTTTTGAACTCCTGGGGAAAGTAGAAAATATATGCATAATCATAACTGCTGTAGGAGGTAACTCACGTCATATCGCAGGGATGGATTGTGGGCATTGATAGGTAGCAGTGTCATTGACTTCGATGGGTACAGTCAAATGGGGATACTTTGTCTATCAGGGAAACTTTGATCAAAATCCATATAATGTTTTTAGGCATATGCTATATCCTTGAAAACCAATGTAGCTGACTTTTTTTGCTGTAGAAGTTTTAGTATAATCTTCTAGATGGCAGAACACAGCAACTATTGATCTTCACACAGATGTCACTTGTAGTGAACCATGTGGCATACGATTCAGGCATGAAAAATATTATATGAAAAAAATCCATCTGTCGCCAAGAAACAAGAAGTCATCCAGCTGTGTATTTGTGTCAGGTAAGTACAGAAATTATTGCTTTCCCTCAGCTAGATGTAAATTTTATATACAATTTTTCACTAACTGTTATTTTTAAATTAAACTTAAGCATGTACATTTTTTAAGGTTATGTGGCTACTTTGACTGGGTGGTCAAGGTATCCCTATCGGTCAAAGTTATATCTAATGTATTATTTCTTTCTTCTTCTAGGTTAATATATTAATATGGGACGGACACAAATTTAAACCTGGCCCCTGCGTCTCGCAGTTATGCACAGTATACACAAGAAAATCTTGATGCTACAATCTCAGATATTAATAAAGGTAAACCTATTATAACAAACTGAAAAAGTGAGACTGACCATGTTAAATAAATATTTTATAAGAACATTATATATATTTATTCAAAGCTATGTTCCCTTCATCTTTTCCAGGTCACATGTCAATCACAAAAGCATCAAAATACTATAAAATTGCCAAAGCGATTCTCATCAACGAAATAAAAAAGGATGGAGGCACAGTTGGATGCCCTCTGGTATTTTTTTAAATAGAAGAGAGATCCATGGCTTGTCATATGCTTACTGTCGCTCAGTGGGATTTCCTTTTGACAATCAAGGCTTGCGATATCTTGCAAAAATGTACCTTGATAACTGTGGTCGAACCATTCCTCAGTTTGGGCATAACTTTCCAAGCAGTGAGTGGGCATGGCGCTTTCTTCAGAAACACAAAAGGGACTTATCACAAAGCTTCTGCTAAAATCTGAAGAAATCGAAAGTTGCTGTAACACCTTAAGTCATGACTGATATTTCAACCATCTGCAGGAAATCCTACACGAAAATAATACTAGTGAAGAGCTTGTTAGTGTGCCTCCAGAGAGAATATTCAATTATGATGAAACAAATCTTGCACACGACCCTGCTGTGAAAGATGCATCTTCAAATGAGGAGTCAAATATGCAGAACGCATAAAAGAATCGTCCACGACCAGTATATCTCTGATATAGGCTACTGTACCTCTGCTGCAGACAAGCTGTTACTACCTTATGTTGTCTATAAGTCAGGGCACCTATGGCAGACTTGGATGGAAGGAGGTCCACCATTCACAAGATACAGGCCTAATAGGAATCTGAGTGGTTGGTTTGATTCCGTAGTATTTAAGGATTAGTTTAAGAATTTGATCCTGCCACACACCAGAAACTTTGATGGGCGAATTGTTCTCATTGGAGATAATTTGTCAGGCCATTTCACTCCTGATACAATATCACTGGCAGAAACAAATAATGTTTTGTTTCGTTTGTATTCCCCTAAACCAGTGGTCGTCAGCACTCGCTAAAATGTACAAAGGGTAAGCGAAGCCGTCCCATGTGCCCCGTTGTGCAGCAGGAAGAGGTAGAGAGCATACCCACTAGTAGCTACGAGTGCACCATGGTGCACTGTGTTGTCCATGGGTAAGAGAAGCTAGCCCCAGGGTGCTCTGTGCTGACGACCACTGCCCTAAACACTACGCATATAACTCAGCATCTGGAATTTCCTTTTATGCACCACTTAAATATTGGCGGAAAACATTACATCAATGGAAAGGATCCAATCAGAAAAGATCCCAGATACTGTCAAAAGAAATTTTTTCCTAATTGCTGAAATCCCTCCACGAAAACGTGTATCAAGATGGTGTTTCTGACATCATTAATGAATTCAAGAAATGTGACATTGCTTCTTTAAAGCAGACAATGCTACCATTGATCTTACTCAGGTGGAACGGCGACTGCATAACCCTAATCATCTTAAGTGAGTTTTCCAATTTATTCCAGAGAAGACTGAACAGTACAATCTTAACTGAATCAAAACTTAATAACATTATGTCATGGACATTATAAGGGCCTAAACTTGTCAGTTAAATTTTATCCTTTTTTTATTTTTTGCATTTTTGTTCTGATATTATTAATATTGAATATGTTGCATGATTTATGTAATAATATTGTAATTTTGAGTCTTGATAGTATGTGTCATAATGTTTTACTTGTTAAAATGCATTGATAATGTAATATATTTCCCAGATAACCCATTTTTATTCTCTTTCTTGAAATAAGTTTTTAGATGGTCAATGAGTCCCAAATGAAAGGATACTTTGACCAGGTCATAAATACCAGAATGACTGCTCATGAGAGTTTCAGAATGAAATACAGTATTACCTTTAGTTATAACAACCATATGCCCAACATAAAGACTAAAATATGGAATAAGAATCTCCAGAATTCTCTGAACTTTTTAATTTTCTTCAAAAATTGGTCAAAGTATCCCTGTTTGATGGTACCGTAATTATTATAGAGTCGAAGGATATGCATTAAAAAGTGGCAAAATATGCATGCATGCATGCACTTAAAAATCTGAATACAGGCATTAAAAACAATAAAATATGCACTATTCTATTTTAAACAGTTTACTTTAATTTACCGTTCGCGTAATTAATACATACAGAATATTATCTCTTATACTTTTTTAAATTTGCATTGAAATTGGAGTGAACAACTACATTATACATTTACAAATAAGGCGATAAAGTTATGCTATTGTACACAAGAAACGTCAAGATCTGTGAAATTGGAGAAGCAATAAACTAGGCTACATATTTTTCCAAATTTTCAGTAAGATTTTCTGTTGTCGAAAATAATGTTTTTATAAGAATAGGGAAATAAAAAACTGAAAGGTTTCTTCTTTTCATTCTCTCTCTCTCTCTCCTTTTTTTTTGGGGGGGGGGGCAATGGGAGGGTAGTCTCGTCCCTACTCTACACCAGTATGGCTCATAGATGTCGATAGTGTTGAGAAGCGTAAACGAGTTAGAGATATTCAAAGTGCACCAAAGGCGGTGGGTACAACTTTATATATGTCCAGAACAATGAGCTTAATAACAGTTCTTGTTCCCTGTGGTGGCACCATTTGTGTTTTGTCAGATTGCAATAAGTTTAATAAAATTGAAAATTGGCTACACTGCCTCAATTTCACATTGCAATTTTCTATTTTTTTTACATTATTTTGAGGACCGATTGATAAAAACCAACAAATATGTATTTATATGTACAAACAACGAAAATATGCACTATAAAATCCTATCGTTTGATTGTAAATCTTTTGAAACACATGTAAATAACAGTAGCATATGATTTTGAACTAAGGATTAAAGCATGCAAACATATTCAAATCTTCACATTTATTATTATTTACTGCAGCTGACGTCGCGTTTTCTCGACAAAATCTATTCAGAACTCATTGATTTGACTTGAGGAATATGTCAAACTATTAAAATTGAGTGGAAAGCAGTAATAAACAACTCTAACCTTGCCAGAGTCCTCGATTTTCTGTCACTTAGCTATTCCCTCATCTAACCCACTCTAACCTTGTCACATTCCTCGTACTTACGTAACTTAACTATATCCTCATCTAACAAAACATAACCTTCAACTAGTAATATTTACGGACATAAAATTGGAATTTGAAGTTATTTCATTGTCGTAAACTCATTACTGGTAGTGTGAGAAAAGGGAAGAGGGCAGAAATGATTTTTGTACGCACTACAGTGAACATCTGGCAGAATTTATCATAATTATTGTATTTTAACGGCATGTGGATTAACCATGTTTCGTCATGTATAGTGATGGTGGAGATAGTGTTCCACTATATTTTATCCTTTGCAGGCGTTAGACTTGTTTGTTACTGCTTTCCACTCAATTTTAGTAGTTTGTACATATTCCCTAAGTTAAATCAAGGAATTCTGAATAAATTTTGTAGAGAAAACGCGCAGTTAGCTACAGTAAATAAATACTCATAGATAAGGTCTGTTCGTACAACAGTTTCCGACAGTTTCCAACTGTCATGAGCATGTGCACATTGACTTTTCTGTTCGTAAATGCCAAGTGTGCATGCTCATGACAGTTGCAAACTGTCGAAAACGCTGTATGAACAAATAGCATTAGAGTGTGAAGACAGATCGCATATTCTCATTTCGTCTTGTCGCATCTCGTTCTGCGGATTAATATGTACTCAGCTCATCTTTTGAGCATGGCAATCCTAAAACGGACAGTTACCTGTATATACAGATACCGAATTAAACAATGAGCAGTCATGGTAGCAGTTCTCCTCTATGTAGGCAACAAGTTTCGCAAGACTGTCCACAAGTAGCAAACATTTAGGTGCTCTTGTTTACTGCACATGCGCAATGCGTTGTATCTGGAACTTAGTAAAATTAGGTGGCCCAAATTTTGTTTCTGGGTCTGTACTTAATAACTAGTCCTCTCGTGAAGCTGTATCAACTACATACGTAAGAAATTAAAATATTAAGCTTATTAGACCTTTATCCTTTCTTTCAGACACAGACCAATTAAAATAAGAGAGAAAAATTCTCGAACTTCGGTTTGTTGACGTTTACGTTTGGTGCTGATGGCGCTTGTCTTGTAAATTGATATGAGGAGCAAGTTTACTACCACTGAAACAAAGTGATGATTTGAGCATCACACCCCTGAAGACACATAACAGATACTACCGTAATTTAGGTGAATCACACGCTGCGTTCAAGAATGCATAGACAAAAAATGTTCTGTTTCAGAGTCTCAAACAAGCTGCAACTTATTAAGGGGAGACACTGGTAATTTTCAAAACTTTTTTTTTTCTGTTTTACAGATTTCAACCAAATTTTCGCAGTATGTTCCCATTGACATTGTACTGAATACTTGAAAGTAATTGCTTTCCTAGTTTTTTAATAATACATTTTCAATTATTACTTTTTAGTATTTTTGGGCAGCCTTAGTTTTAGTCAAATTTAATTCTAAGTTCATCAAATTTCAATATGTGATGCAGAATAGAAAAATAACTTCTGATATATTTTTCCTACATGTTAAGGTTGCCAGATGTTCTCGTTTCCTGAGGACAATCCCAGAATTTTGCTTTCTGTTCCTGGATTTAATATTTTTTTCCCACATATCCCCGGATTGTCATTGTTAATTATTGGTATGATTTAATGATCCTTGCACTTAATGATCCTTGCACATTGCTGTGGACGAATTTTGTTAATGCAACTTTGCCACATTATCATGATTCCATAGCCACCAGCGTGGCTCAGTCGGTTAAGGTGCTTGCCTGCCGGTCTGAAGTTGCGCTCGGGCGCAGGTTCGATCCCCGCTTGGGCTGATCACCTGGTTGGGTTTTTTCCGAGGTTTTCCCCAACCATAAGATGAATTCCAGGTAATCTATGGCGAATCCTCGGCCTCATCTCGCCAAATACCATGTCGCTATCACCAATCTCATCGACGCTAAAGAATCTCGTAGTTGATACAGCGTCGTTAAATAATCAACTAAACTAATCATGATTCCATAATCAAACTGAAGGTGAGGACGTAACTGCAGTCGAGTCTTCCATTGATATCGAAGTAATAAAAAAACTGAACTACAGGAAAGTAGAAACATTTATTCTACCATAATTAAGCAACTTTTGGCATCTTTAGAGGAAGTGGCTCTTATTTCACAACAGAATTCTCAGTGTCTCTCATGAATTGTAAGCAAAATGTCGTTGAATATCCCGGTGCCTGTCTTAATCATTCACAAGAAAAGATATATTTGAAATGTACTTATTGCTGAGACTTCCTCTAGAAATAGAAAGCTTTGAAGAGACAGTTCATTATTTTTCTTCAAATATAAATGGGTAATTCCATGCAAAACAGTATGACGCAAAACAATGATATCTCCAAATTTGTTAAAAATTGCACATTCAACTCTTTATGTTATATATATTAATCATGTACAAAATTATGTTTGCGGCACCTACCGTTTAAATGTTATGGACAGTTAAAATAATTTGATTTGAGCACATAGGCATATTTTCAATGTGTTTTCTGACCATAAGAATAATTACAAAAATTTTTTTAAAGATATCTTTAGATAGCTTAAAAAAGAGGTTATTAAGATACTATAATTCAGTGCAGCTCTGAAATTTGTGTTTAAAGAAATTTAAAAATACATTTTAGAAAACGCCATTACATTAAATCGAATATTTCAATTCACATAAAAAAAAATATATGATAATTTACAGAGCATTTTCATTAGTCTGTCAAATTTTCATAATGGGGTCTTCAAACATAAGGAAGTTATAAATTAAAATAACTCACCGCATAAAGGGTGATCTATGCCGCTGCGTCATGTGCCGTCACTGCTGCTGGCCACTGCGAAAAACGTCTCCATGTTGACAACAGGTGTGCATCACACGTCTGATTTCAACTAGTTTCGGTACTTCTGGTGAAGCAGAATAGGGTTTTATTGCTAACTTTCCATTAACTGGAACCACACAGTGAACACTTCTTGTTCCGGGAACAGTCTTGAGGCCGGCAAATCTTTGAGGATTTAGATTTGTAACTACTTCTACAACACTACAGATGACTCCAACTTTTCGTCTTTAATTTAGGCATATTGAACACTTACAACTTACAATGACAGAACAGAACAAAATCACCCTCTAAATTGAATGGGAAAAGTTGCGCTGAGATTAACACAGTCCAAGAAAACAAATCCCCACGTAAAAGCTATTAGAGCGGATGTCGTAACATCTGGCAGTCATGTCGATCACTAAGGCACTGTTCGTAACAAATATGTGGACTTCCTTAACTCCAAAATATAAACTTGAAATTGATGTCATGATCTCGGTGGTTCTTGAAGAATTTATATTTATTGGTTTTTATTGCAGAACTTATGTAGTGATTAGTTCGCCACAATATCGCCAACATGCAGTATTCACTTCAACAGCAATAATGGCAAAATAGAACAGCTTTTTTGGAATGAGTATAATTACGTATACTAGTAAACACGATACATTTATATTTTGTCAATCTATGCCATTAATTGTTTATGTTATTTGTGTTTAGACAGTCTTTTAATTGTTAATTGTAAAAATATAATGATAATACTATGATAGTAGCAATAATAATGTTACTGTATACCTGAAGCATTCATTTCATGAGATATTTCTTCCCAAAGCCAGTCAATAGTATCTCTTTTAGCATGTTCTTTTAATTTAAACTCAAATAATTGTATGTTGCAGTCTTGTCTGAAGCAGAATAACAAGTTTGTATCTAATTCCCTGTAGTACTGGTGCAAGACAAAGACACTGAATTCAAATTAATCTGAATCTCCTCCCAATACTCGACAACACTGATAATTATAATACGAAATAATGAAAGCAGAAGTACGCGCATGCAGACACTGGACTGTCTCTAGTTTCCTCGAGACGAGACATAATTCCAGGCACCTTCATTGTTTTCCCTCAGACAGTCTCTGAGAGCCTGAGACAAGTGTCTCTTCCTATGTGCCTGCCTACCTATTTAACTTAATCCTTGAGTCAGTCTCTTCCTGTGTGCGCCGAGCCTAAGCACGCGTGTGGATCTCTGATAACAGCGCGTGACGTAATACATGGCATGCGACTATGAACCTTAACAGCAAGATTCCAATTCTAGTTTATTTAATATTTCCCAAAGTTTTAGAAGTGACATCATAATTTTTTTTGAAATCGATAAGAAAATTGTTTGTCTCACCGTAAAAAATATAACATAGAATAAAAAAATATTCGATTTGAAAATATTATCATTTCTTTATTTTACTGTAAGTTTTAATACATACTCGAAGTAAAAATCAATAATAACTCAAAAGTAAGTGTAAATATATATAGTCACCATTGTATTGGGACAATTTTTACGTTGATACAATGAAGCATGTCATTTTAATAATATTTTTAACAATAGTCTACATATAAACTCCCCGAATATTTCACCCTTCATTACCTTTCAACCATTGATGATATGAGGTTCATATTAGGCTATTTAACTATTTAGTATTATGACATTCGTTTACTAGAATATTGGAAAAATCCAGAACTTGACATTACAAAACTTAAAATTTTATAAGGAATGACCCAAATGGATTTGTCCTGGATGAAGATAATTTCTTTGATGAAATTTCTTGCTTGAAGAAATATGTGACTTCAGATTGGACTGGAATTTTAAAAAAATTTTTTATGAGAAGATGATTCCCTATGCACAACTCCAGAAGTTGATTGAACTTTCTCTGTGTCCTGGAAGTAATGCTTCAGTGGAGAATTCCTTCAATGAATATGATGTGGACATCCCAAAAATACAGAATCAGTTTAGAAACTGATCATGCCATGCTTGCTATCTTCACCAACTTCAACATGGCCTGTCAGGAATTTGCTGAAAAATTGGGACATAGAGAAGTCATGCTTAAAAAAATTTGCTCTTATTGGAAGAAAAAAAAAGTTTATATGTGTCCCCAAAAATTGTGAAAAAAGAAATCTGGTAACCTTCTATATGTCTTTTAGTTTTGTTGTTGTTTTCTAATGCCAGGCGTTTGACAATAAAGTCATTTGACCACTTGCACTCCAATATTTTTCAAAGATATTATCATGGCCAGCCACTGAAGCACAGATTTTGAGGTGTTCCGAATCTATTTCTTGGTTTGAGTTGCACAATGGGCAGTTAGGGGACTGATATATTCCAATTCTATGCAGGTGTTTGGTCAAACAATCATGGCCTGTTGCCAATCTAAATGCAGCTACAGACGATTTTCGTGGTAAATCGGGAATTAACTGTGGATTTTGATGCAGGGAGTTCCATTTTTTCCCTTGAGATTGTGTTATCAAATTTTGTTTGTTAAAGTCTAAGTATGTAGATTTAATAAATCTTTTCACAGAGTAAAACGTAGATTTAGTAACAGGTCCGTAAGTAGCAGTGCTGCCCTTCTTTGCTAAAGCATTCGCATTCTCGTTTCCCAGGATTCCACAATGGGATGGTATCCATTGGAATACAATTCTTTTATTGAGTGATATTAATTGAGAGAGTATTTTAGTTATTTCTGCTGTTTGAGATGAAGGTGTGTGTTTAGAGACAATTGATAGAATAGCTGCTTTGGAGTCTGACAATATAACTGCATTCTTAAATTTATTGATGTGGCATAGAAGATTCCTGAGACTTTCACTTATTGCAATGATTTCACCATCAAAACTTGTTGTTTCATATCCAAGAGATCTAAAAAGTGAGAAGAGACACCACATAACACCTGCACCGGCACCTTGTTCTCTGGAAATCAAGGATCCGTCGGTGTATAAATGAAGCCAGTTTTGTGGAGGGTACCTAATATTAATTGTCTCTAAAGACAATTGTTTCAGTATTTCAGTGTTTACTTCTGATTTCAGTATTTCTTCTGTTAAATTTAGATTATATTCTATATTTAATAGAGTTAAAGGGTTTGGTTTAATTTGTAAGTTTTCTTTTAAATTCGGGATATTGATTTTCTGTTTTAATTCTTGAACAATCGATATGAAACTTTTTTGAGTTTTCAATCTACATAGAGGACTGTATGAATGCCAAATGTTTCCTGGTAATCTGATAAGTTATTCATATTGAATCAGTGCTTTTTCTTCTATTGCCATTTTGATGCTGTTAATTTTAGTGAGGAATCTCATAGAATCTATTGGAGTTGTTTTGATTCCATCAGTAATGAGTCTGAGAGCTTGGTTTTGAACATATTCTATGTCGTTTATGAAAGATGAAGTAATTAAAATTTCTCCACAGTATGTCAGCACTGGCTGTATAAACATTTTATATGTAGTGTTCAAAGTATTCCTAGAGCATTCCCATTTCTTTCCTGCTAGTCTTTTTAGAAGGGAGAATCTTTTACGAGCTTTTTCAGAAATGTATTTCAAATGGTTGCTCCATGTTAACTTACTATCGAAAATAACTCCAAAATATTTGGATTCATAAGTCCTAGGAAGGTGTTGGCCATTGTATTGGATACTGAATTCTCTTTCTTTTTTACCAAGTGAAAATATTTGGTAGTTACTTTTGCTTAAATTGAGTGTCATCAAATTTGATGTATTCCATTCATGTAGTTGATTTAGAGCTTTAAGAGCAAAATTTTGAATTTTGTTTCTATGTCTGTAAGATCCGGAAGTCCACAAAACTATATCATCTGCAAATAGTGCTGTTTTCATGTTTGATTCCTCTAATAGGGAGGGTAAGTTATTTATATATAAATATTGAATAAAGTTGTGCTGAGGACGCGCCCTGAGATAGACTTCGATATGTTTGTCTGTAACTAGAAAGTGAGTTATTGAATTTAGTGGCAATAAATCTTTGACTAAGGAATTCTGATATCCATCTGAACATATTGCTGGAGATACCTAATTTCTGGAGTTTTAGTAATAATTTATTTCTCCAAACAGAGTCATATGCTAACTGAAAGTCAATAATTATTGCCAAGGTATCTTCTTTCTTGTTAAAACTGTCTTTTATTTCTTGGCCGAGGTGTATGACTTGTTCATTGGTAGAGTGTAGTTGTCGAAAGCCAGCTTGTCTTGGTGATAAAAGATTTTGAGATTCTAAATGAGATCATGGACTCCATGGTTTTTGCTATCATGCTTAATAGTGCTATTGGTCGATAACTATTAACATCATGAGCAGGTTTCCCTTTTTTGTGAATTGGTACAATGATTGCTTTTTTCCAAGCTGCAGGAATTGAGGTGTTCCACGTTAATTGAAAATGGATAAAAGTACAGACTTGGCTTTTTCCCCCATATGTTAAAAAAATTCGGAATTAATGTTGTCGGGGCCAGGAGATTTCTTGGTTTTTAAATTTTGTATAGCTAGAGTTAATTCTTTGGAAGTAAAATTTTGATGAAATATTTCAGGTTTTGTACTAGTAATATTGTTTTTATTATTTTTATGTAATTGTCTTTTGATTCTTTTAGTTTTGTAATTATAGCATTTACAATTTATATTTCATTTTTTTTTTTAATTTGACAATAAAAATTATTATTCGGAGTAAAAGCAAACTTATACAAAACCAATACTTGAAACTGATCTAGGACATGGTGTCTGTATCCGCAAAATTTCATAAAGATTGGCTAGTTTATTAACGCTTGCAAAGACAAACAACATGCATGTTTCGAATACACGTGATTTGACCAATGAAATACAAGCAAATCTGGATAAACTTGAATTGACAAATACTGACTCCTCTGATCAAACATACCATCTTTACGAAAACTTCTACGTTGCCTCAGAAAAAAAAGGGAGTCATTCTATATACACCTGGTAATAAGTGGCTATCTAGACCAAATGGATTGACCAGCACTGAATGAAAGGACACTATTAAGATGACTGCCAATGTATGCCCAATATGTGCTCTACCAGGTAGATCTCAGAATGGAACCCACTGCCGACATTGTTGGAGTGAGAAAGAAACACTTGCTCACATTCTGGGAGCCTGTCCTCATGGAGGAATAGTCGTCACAAGATTCGATCTCTCCTAGCTTCGGTCCTACTACCAAGTAGAAGAGGAGGTTCATAGTTTGTCCACAAATGGATCTACAAGGTGTATTGACATCATCGCTATTCCGAAAAGATCAACAAGCGGATTCATAACTGACCCAACTGTAAGGATGGAAACATACGAAAATCAACTTGCTGAGTACATCAGGAAAAATGCGATATATACAACCTCACTATACCATATTATAAGGAGAAATATCATCTAACATCGATTCAAGTTATTGGATTACTTGTTGGGGCTAGAAGGACTATGACAAAAAGATTCGCGCATTTTTGCAAGCAGTTTGGTCTAGGACAAACTCTTGTTATGAAATATCTCTGTCTGCAGTAAAGGGATTATAAAAATCCTAAGAAACCATCTCTGAACTTCAATAGACTGATCTCTTTTCTATTGTGATCTGCTCACTCTTAAGTTGGGTCCTGCAACTAGTGCTGAATAAATGACTGCAATCCCTTGATATGATGGATACTGGGAAGAATTGATGTTCCTACTGGTATCAGTTGTTTAATAATTTTCAGTTATTTGTAATTGTATTATTTTCTTTCTTTTTCCCCCTCTGCCATTGTTTTCTCCTTTCTATTATATTTGTTTACCTTTCATTTTATCTTTTTCATATAATTTTATGGTAAGCTTTGTCTTTTAAACAGCCTCCATGTGGAGGAAGCTGAATAAGTTAAGTTTATTCAAAATAATATAAAATACAGGGCAGCATCTGTACACACTATAATTATTTTATTCACAGTTGGGTGTAAATTTTTGCATTCAGTTAGTAAGAAGTAGTGGTGTCATTCAGCCAGGTTGCTCGAAACACTTGTTAAATTCGTTGTAGTTCGCAGAACCGATTGTTAAATCTGTTAAATTAAAAAAAAATAGCTTTCTTTACAGAAAGAAAGAACATTAATTTAACAAGAAATGCTCCTACTTCTTATATTTCAATAAACACCACTCCTAAATGCAGAAATACAGCTCGAAGCAATCATAAAAAATATATTCTTACATTGTTATTTCTTGTCCAATTATGTATTGCATTATGCTATGAAGTCAGTTCTGTGAACCACTTCGAGTCATTCGCTGACAAAATATACTGCTTTTATCATACTTTCAACAAAGAATAAAGGAATCAAAGAATATTTTCCAAGATTTAGAAACAGATGTCCCGAAAATTGGATGTGTGTTTGTACCTCGATGGGTGACATATAATACCAGAGCTACGAAAAGTATGCCAAGTTTGTTCAGTTCTATATGCTTTCTCAAATAACAATCATAAAATAATTAAGAAAAAAATGGTGGAATATAAATTTGGTCTTAGACACACATACTAGAAGAACTTCCTTCACTATTGTTAGCATTACAGAGTAAGGAGGTAACGTTAATGGAATCCGATCGCCTGATTAGATAGGAGGTGTATAAGATTATGCACTGCAATGCGAAGTATGAAAAGCGTCTACCCATAATTAAGGAATTAAAAAGATTATAAAAACATTAAAGTTGTTTATAACAACAAAGATAAGAAAGGGAATAGCTGATTCAAAGTGTTATTTTTCATAACATGAACAGCAGATTGTTAAATTTAATAATGAGAATGAATCATATACAAATCTGCTACGGATGTTCAATGTACTGCACCCCACAAAGTGGCCAGCAGAGATTATTTTTCCTTGGAGGGATGGAGAAGACAAATTTAATTATATGAGTTGTGTAAGTTACTGAAGTACACCATACCTGTGAATGATTTTAGAGACTTGGTTGAAAAAAAAGAGACATTGATTTCTGAAAGATATATATATATATACTCTAATTCTTAACATACTCCAAATATCTAGCTGGAAATGTCCTTAATTCTCCATACAAATGATGAAATTCTAAAGCAGTGGTCGTCAGCACTCACTGAAATGTGCAATGGGTACACCGTGCCGTCCCGTGTGCACCGTCGTGGAACAGGGAGAGATAGAGAGCATACCCGCTAGCAGCTACGAGAGCACTATAGTGCACTGCGTTTTCAGCGGGTAAGAGAGGCTAGCCCCATCGAACTCTGTGCTGATGACCCCTGTTCTAAAGTTTCAAATCTCTTCTTAAATGGATGAACATAAAATTCTCATCCTTTCCTATTTTAAGCTGCTCTTTTGAGATAAGAATTGCCTACAAGCAAACACGGCCATGATCTCATTTCCACGCCACACTGTGCCACTCACCGACTCTGCGCTATATGGCCACACCAATGCTCTTTCCTCCCCACTCCTCAATTTTTCGAAAGTGGTAACGCTACTACTGTAGTTGCAGCCTAAGAGAGAAAGAGAATGTAACTTTCTCCTTTCGTATAACCTGACCCACAATAATTTATCGAAAGAAGGCGAAATTTGATCGTATATTATTTCTAACATTACTCTTTCTTGTAGGTTTATAACCACAGGGACATTATTGCGATCACTGCCATTTTCCTTCAGGGTAGGAAAATCTACAGCAATTGTAATGGCAAGAGAAACATGTGAGGTAATCTAGAATGAATTAAAGAATTTCTACCACAACCAAATAAAGAAAAATTAAACAACATGGTCAGTGATTACTACGAACGTTGTGGTTCCCTAATTGCTTCGTAACATTCGAAGAACAGCATGATCAGATGAAGGGTCCTGATAAACTCGGTTCCAGCTATTTCAATTTACGTAGTACGAGTATTACTACAGAGTATTGCTGGCGCAGACAAAAAATTTTAACCATTGATTTGGTGGAAAGAGGAAAACAGAATGATGGAAGCATTTTCACAACTTTCACACTTCTGAATTTGTTGGAGACCAAGAACTAACAAACTCACATGTAAAGGTATCACTGGTACTTATTGGAGATAAAGCCTACCCTCTAAAACTTTATCTTAGGAAGCAATATCTAGTGAGAGAACTAACACCTAGAAAGGAAAATTTTAATTAACGTTTATCTAGTGTTCGAAAAATATAATATGTGAAATGTGCTTTCGGAATACTGTGTGCTAAGTGGCGATTCATGAATAGAAATATTGAGACAAATGTGAAAAGAGCCAGCACATATTCCATTTGAGAAAAAGATTGCGAAAAACAATGATCTGCATTATCATGAAACGGCTTTACAATTGACAGAAATTGATGATGTGCAAACTCATTATAACTCAGATTGCAGGAATAATAGTTGCAGTGAATTTGCTAGACAAATAAGGGATAACTTCACTCATTATTTCAATCGGTCGCAGATGTTAATATAACATTATAATTTGTACTTAATAGATTGTACTCTTTCATAACAAAAGTGTCAACATTCTTGTATGAGATTGTAAATAATTACTTTTGACCTAATAGTTTTAATTGTACCAGTATTTCTTTGCATTAACGATGGTTTATCGTATCATATCCCCAACCAAACGGGAAATGCCGGGTAATATTTTGGCGAATCCTCTGACCTCACCTCATCATCGTAGAAAATTACTAAATTGTAAAACTGTAAAAATTGTAAAATATTGTAAAAATTGTAATTGTAATATTGTAAAATTTTGACTTGTTCCACTTAAAGCTTCATTGTTCATGTAAGATCTATGGAATAAAATAAATGAATGAATGAATTTAAATTGTATAATTTACCTTTATTTCGGAGTTGGAATATATTTAATACTGTATGCCAGCGTTCCTCGAACTTTTTTGAAGTGGGGACCACTTTTTTAAGTCAGAACAGTTATGCGGACCACCTTACTCTTGTTCCCTTCGAAAGCAAATTTATCATTTTTGTAGCATAATTTAATATCAGTATATTTATATTTTTTAAAGCAAAATTAATTAATTAAAATTAATGTAATTAGTTTAATTTTATATTAGTATTAACTAATTAAATTAATCTCAATAGAAAAAATTCATTTTCGTTTTTTAATAAATCAAGGCTATTAGAGTTTGGATAATCTTTAACTTATTAACTAAACAAAATAAATAAATATTGGTACTCACATTAATGAGATGGACAAGCCTGTCGATTCTTGCACAGTCGTTCTATATTTTGATGTATGCTGGTAAGCTTAATTCGGAGATCGTCACATACATCGAGTCGATTTCGGTACTTTGTTTTTATTAGAGTTAGTGATGAAAACCCTTTCTCACACAGATACGTAAAAGCAAACTGAATTATAATCTGTAAAGCACCATTGTACAATTCACTATATTCGCTTTTCACTTGTGATAAGGTCCACAAATTAACCATACATTCCGCTTGGAATTTCATTTTAAGTCTGGTGGCATTTGAGAGTTCAATTAACTGTTCTCATTCATTCAATGAAAGTTTGTTATTTTCAATATCGCAATGAAAGGGGTCACAAACCCATGAAAATTCGTCATATTTACTTGGAAAATAAGTTTCAAATTGTGGCAGTACAAACACATTTTACAAGCAACAATAATGTTGCTTTTTTTTTTTTTTTAACTTCCAACTACATATTTTACAGTGCTTGGAAGGAAAATACAGAACATTAATAAGTAACACAACTTAAAATTTAATTTTGATATTGGTACTCTATTTTTTATATATATATATATTTGCCAATGCAGCATTTTGCTCTAATAATAATTTAACGTATTTAATGTACATATCGTTCACTTCAAGTTACTGTGACGGAAGAGAAGATTATTTTCATGTTAGGATGTCACTGTTCATAACAAATGCTATATCTGAAAAGTCGTAGTTTTTTTGTATACCTAAAAAGGGTAGCTTACCGATGCAAAGCTGTAGTTTAGCTCCACATCAGAACAGAACAACATAATATATGCACAGCATAACTGTACAGGCCTGGATATGACGACACAACTTATCCTACTTTCGTAATTCAAGGTCAAGAATTAACTCAACCCAAACCCAGCCCCTGCTCACCTCCACTTTCATCCCAGTGCAAAAGCCTCCTATACTCGGTGTAACATAAAGTAAATTAGATTATTTTCTTAAATTCCGCTCATTTTTTAATCAGTAAATATTTTCTCAAATTAAATTTGAGTGTGTGTACACGCGAGACAATAAATTAATATAAAATTCTGGAGCAGGACAATAAAGATAATTACAAATATTTAGACTTTACTGCTTTAAGTTAAGAATGACATTTGAACCAAAAAAAAAAATACAGCCATGTTAGGAAAATTGTACTAGAGCCTTAGACCTGAGTAAAATAAATAGGCCTACCATACATTTGAGTTTTTAGGCTTTCATGGTGACTGTGAGCAGAATTAGGTGCTCTTGGGTATTCCACCATGTCCTGGAACTTGACATTTCCAACATTTCAGAACTACATACAGGTTCCATCATTAGGGCAGACAGGTAAGACGAGAAGGGTTGCTTACTTTGTTGGGCTGTTATGCCAGGCTCAGTTGTCTGGGTTAGCCTGGTATAATGAGCTCAACCTATCTGTCCTGATGTTGAAACCTGTATCTAGTTCTGGAATGTTGCAAATGTCAAGTTCCAGGACATGGTGAAATACTAAAAAGCCTAATTCTGAATACTGGACAGCTCATAAATTAAAAGACAAACTAAATATAAGCTTATTTCGTAACACCTTACTTACTTACTGGCTTTTAAGGAACCTGGAGGTTCATTGCCATTGGTCCCTATCCTGTGCAGGATTAATCCAGTCCCTACCATCATATCCCACCTCCCTCAAATCCATTTTAATATTATCTTCCCATCTACGTCTCGGCCTCCCCAAAGGTCTTTTCCCCTCTGGCCCCCAACTAACACTCTATATGCATTTCTGGATTCGCCCATACGTGCTACATGCCCTGCCCAATTTCGTAACACCACTGAAATATTTTATTATATTTATTTCATCAGCATTTTAAACACCTTAAAAAATAGAATGCTTAGAGAGATGAATAAATACAAGACATTCACCAAAGCACATTGATACAGCCCGCAGTGCAAGCAAGGGGCTTATAATGCCGACATCATATTGAATGAGCATTGTGAAGCACGTTGGCTTATTTGAGTCCCATTTGCCCGTGTCTGTTAGATGGTATGATTACAAGAAAAGAAATGGGAGACAAGAGTCGGACTAAATAAATCTTATATTGGTCTCCAGCTCGGACTGAGTGCTGCAAAATAATAAATGTCTCCACAGATAGAAGAACAGTACACATTTCGATAGTACCTGGCACATTATGGCATCATTGTGAATCAGTGGCAGCTCGTGCCTGAAAAAGTAGGTGAAGCACAAAATTGTTGCAAGGTTTTCAAAGCCCATGTAGCTAGTTGCATTGATAATAATCGGAACTCTATGCAACTAAAGTAATTCCTTCCCATAAATTTCCATTATATTCAATCGTGGAAAGTGATTTCATTGTATTTATTTCTGTCAGTTATCAGTGGACTTAACGGTATATGTAAATTAAGATATGCTTATTGCTTACCTATCTTTTGTACACTAAGTTGATTCCCCATTTCTTCAGGGCTGCGAACCTGCCAATAACATTCTCATGGAAGGGCTGTGATTCCATCATCTTGTCCAACATATCTTTTTGGAGTGAAATATTCCCTAACGCTGACAGTCTGTTCTGTGACATTGAGTTTCTCTGTTGTGTTTTTATTCGTTTTAAACACGAGGAGCTCCTCTCGACGGATACGCAAGTATAGATGGTAGTATTAAAATGAGGGAATATAACTTATACACTTCTCCAAATACATCTTTGTTGACATTGTTGTCACGAAGAAGTCTAGCACTTTTTTAACTGGTATATTCCTTTATTCACTGCTCTGGTACAAAAGTTAAAGTTTAGTTTTTAGAACCTACGTCTTTTTTTTTTTTAATATGCTGAAATAGCTAGCTTACAGTGAAGAAAGCGGATCATGTGGGAAGTTTCTACTATAAGTGTCAAATTTGGAAGTATCAGCCAGGCTGACGAAACGAAGTTATACATCTTGATTACACAACTTTTAACACTATATCACTTCGGAAAATGTATTATGTGTCTTTCTCGTGTTAAATTTATATTAAGTCGTTAACATGTTTCAGCCTGTTATCATCCACTTCAGAACTGGTTGTTGCTAGTCTTGGCACCTTGTATTTGTGTTTCCTGTGGGGGTGTGTCTGTGTAGTGTAATGTAAACTGCAACACCTGCAACAACTTCTACACGGGACAGACAGGCAGATCATTTCAAACACGTTACAAAGAACACATCACAGCCATAACAAAACTACAAAACACTTCCACATATGCAGAACACACCACAAATGCTAACCACACGTACAGAGACATCAACACACATGTAAATTCTACACATTTAACCAAAAAGCCAGAAACTAAACACACTAAAACAATACGAAATACATAGGCACATAAAAACACATCCAAATGAAATTCTCAACACACAACTCAATTTCAGAACACACACACTCTTTGACTCCACATTACACTACACAAACACACTCCCACAGAAAAAACACAAACAAAAGATTCCAAGACCAGCTACAACCAGTTTTGAAGCTGGCCAATAACAGGCTGAAACATGTTAACGAGGTAATGTAAATTTAACACTAGAAAGACACATAATAAGTTTTCTGAAGAAACAAAGGTTTTCTAAATCCCCAAATCTTTTATCAATCTGCATGATGATGTCAATGATCTCAAAGAACAATATCTTGTAATTACGAACATGTTCTATATCACTTCTTCCAGTCTGTACTTCCTCCCTGAGAATTCACTTCTACTTTTCTCTACATTCAAAATTCTAGCATGGTGCAGTATCTGAAATTTCCACGATTAAGCAAAGAAATGCTTTCGTCATGGCTCCGAAATGATAATTCCTGCTTGCTTAAATACAAAGCAGTATCGATGACTGACCACTTAACATGTCTGTTTAAACGAACATTTTCAATATATTGCACTAACAATAGCCTAGCATTTTCTTTTAGAACATTCCCAACAGTGTTCATATTCTTCTGTAAATGTTTGAACTGCAGCACACACTTTAAATGTTCCACTGAATTTTCATGTTTTTATAGAGCATGACTAACATTATTTTAGAAAATCACTGAATCCGGTTTCATTCCACATACGTTTTTTTACTCCAAGTAGTAGGCATGACTAACAAAATAGTATTTCAATGTAGTGGCTCCCACACAACCACTCACTGACGCTTGCAGTACCATGAAGTTTTAAAATTAAGTTCGTATGTTTTGCCAGCTTGCGAGTTTAACTTTTTACAGTTTATGTCTAAAATTGGTTGAGTTCTGTCTAGAAACAATAGATAACTCTTATCCTGCTCACATAAGCGATTAAACGAGGTTTGAATTGAAGGGCTCGGTGCAATAAGGTGCTAACCCTCACTTTTGTGAAAATCGAGATTTATACACAAACATACGTGGAATAATATTGTGCACTTTCTGTCAGAAGATGGCTCTGGAATGAGCAGCAGTAAATGCATATCCTTTTTCTAATCAATGTTAAGAGTCATTTGTTTTGAGCAATAAGGTGCCAACCTATAACAAGTTGGAAGGAGAAAGTAGCCAAATGAACAGTTTCTAAAAAAATAAGTTAAATGAAACGATGACGTGAGTAACTAAACTGATGATAGCATCGACGACCCAGATTATATTATATCTGACTGGAAATGAAGGCACATTGGAAGAGGTAAGGATTAATTTAATTTCTCATTATTAAAATAGTATCGAGGGGTGACACCTTCTTGCATCAAAGCTAAACGTTATAAAAGTTACATATATATATATTACTCCACTGTTTCAGTGTGAATTAAACATATCAAGGGAACCTGAGATCAGTCACATCAAATTCCCTCCAAACAGGAAAAGAAAGCGTCACCATCAAGCTGGGAACGTTTTAAACAAAAGAGAAGGAAAAATAAAGGACAACAATATGCTTCACTATTCAACAAAGAAGTTATTCAAACTAGAGCGATCATGATTTTGGTCGCATACAGTAGAGTTGTATTCTCGGAGATATTGTTCCACCGTTTATACTGCAGAAGACTGGTCATATACAGGGTGTATCAAAAGGTCAGGTCAAGCCTTAAGGAGGTGATTCAGGATCTTATTTGCAACAAAAAATCCTAATACACTTTTTCAATATTCATCCCCATTTCCGAGTTACACGAATATCACGTATCGTATCTATTCCCATTTGATTCCACGTCTAATGGACCTGTCTGCTTGAGAGAAGGTAGGCTAATTGTCAGTTGTCTAGAGCAGATGCTCAAAATGTTCCCCCCCTCTTGCACGAACACACGTTTCAGCACGTCGTCTGACCTCTCGCTGCTCATTATCCAATCCGTACTGGTATATCTCCATTGCAGCTGTGTTAATCTTTGCAATGAGCTCTTCCCTGCTTGCTATCTCCGTTTGATACACTTTCTCCTTCTTGCAGCCCCAGAGAAAAAAGTTCAATGGTGTCAAGTCTGGGGACCGGGCTGGCCAGGCAACTATGGTATCAACTATACGGTACTCCACCACATTTCAGACTTCCAGTACGCCAATGGTTAGATCACCATTTTCGAGATAGATGGATTGAAAGGGGTGGTCCCAATCCCTGGCCAGCCCAGTTCCCAGACCTAACACCAGTGGACTTCTTTCTCTGGGGCTCCATGAAGGAGAAAATGTACCAAACGGAGATAGCAAGCAGTGAAGAAATCGTTGCAAAAATTAACATGACTGCAATGGAGATACACCAGCACGGATTGGATAATGTGCAGCGAGAGGTCAGAAGGCGTGCTGAAGTGTGTATTCGTGCGAAAGGGGGACATTTTGAGCATCTGCTCTAGACTACTGACAATTAGCCTACCTTCTCTCAAGCAGACAGATCCATTAGGTGTGGAATCAACTAGGAATAGATACGGTACGTGATATTCGTGAAACTCGGAAATGGGGATGAAATATTGAAAAAATATATTAGGATTTTTGTTGCAAATAAGGTCCTGAATCACCTCCTTAAGGCTTGACCTGACCTTTTGATACACCCTGTATAATCTTAAATGCTAATACAAAAAAGAAGTTTAGAGTAACGAAGATGCATCAGTTGGACTTTAAAAACTTTCGTCCATTGACTTATTCAATACTGAAGAAAATAGTTTCAGATTGAAAGAAACCTCTCCAATTTTCAAATGCCTCTTTGTTTAAGATTGACTTAGCTTTACCAGGCATTTTAGAGGTTGGTTACACTTACTAGCATGAACTGTCATTACATTCAGTACACTCTCAAGAAATGGGGTCGTCATAGTTCAACAATTTCAATTTGTGATTTACAACCTAAATATTCAACAAAACTTCCTATAGAGAGTCGAAAATTTGCAGATGTAATGTTACTTCTGGAATAGATCCACCAGTACATCATGTTTTCTACAGGAATCTCGTTACTCACGGTACTGCAGGTGAAGAACATTAACCTGAAAATGTGGATATACTTGATGATAATATATAGTGCACGGTAAAATTGAATTGCTGTAATGCCATTTAAATTTCGGCCAGTGTATGGGACCAGTGCCCACTCAGCATTGTGATGCACAAGGGGAGCTGCGATAGGTAGCGAAATCTGATTACGAAAGCCGCTATAACAGCTGTGGAGGATCACCGTGCTAACGACACGATACCTGCATTCTGGTTGGATGATCGTCCACCTCTGCTTCGGCATGTGGACGTGAGGTCAGCAGCCGGCTGGACGATCATGGTCCTTCATGGACTGTCGTGCCTCGGATTATTATTATTATTATTATTATTATTATTATTATTATTATTATAAGCAAATCTTGTTGTAAACACAGTATAATACAACGTTAAATTAGAATGTGCAAGTGTAGAGGACAAATTCAGGTATTATTCATTATAATTCTAATTTAGTTAGGTTGTATAAGTGTTCAGAATAAAATTATGTTTGCAATTCATTCGTAATCATTCTCAAAGCAGTGTCCAACCATCTGGTGCAATAAGGTGCTAACCAACATAGACATCCCCGATTATCAAATATGCCTGTAATATAGGTCTTCCAAATTCGGTAAAATGTTTCAAAATTACATAAATGTAACTTAAGAGTCACAGCTTCACATTGAAAGCAGTTGCAGCATTTAAATTTCAATATTTGGAATTATGCCTTTTTCTAAACTTTAAAATGCTCATATCTCAGAAGTAACTACGTGTGGGTTAACACCTTATTGCACCGAGCCCTTCAATTAATGTACAAACTGTGTTATTCAACGGATTCATTTTCACATTGCAACATAATAATACAAAAAGTTATATAATAGGTCCTAACACACTTATTAGAAATTCATTAAAAACTGAAACGCACTTAATGTCTTCACCTAATAAAGTAATAAGTAAAATAAATTATATTTTAAAAATTATCACAACTGAATAGCAAGAGTCGAGAACCGACACAAAACACAACGAAAAACAGATTGAGGTACTGAGGAAAAGCAAAAATTCATTCATAACTTGCACTAACAAGGCTGTGTTCAGAATATCAAACTTTCTTTCCATTGCTTTCATAGCATTAATTTAAGTGGAATTTTTCTATGAGGTACAGTAAAATTGTAGCAAGAAGAATCAAAAATGAAAGGAATGACGACAGCAGCACAAAAATTAAAACCCTAAAACATAATAGGACCTATATAGAAAGAAGACTTGACAAAGCAGAATTTTAAGGAAAGAATTTTCTTTAGGATGGGCCATGTTGCTGGACAGACAAGTAGTCACAAATCTCCGTGTCACCTATTATAGAAAGCGCATTGACTGGGCCGAAGACCAAATACATGTTCGTCACAGCAACACCCAATAAAACTCTTCGCGATTGACATGGTTAAGTGCATGATCAAGGAGGCTGAACAGTTATCTTCCGTGCCGCTTTCAAATGACAGAGTGGCTCGTCGCATTCAAAACATGATACCTTATGTCAAGAAAGAATACAGTAAAACCGTCGGCTCAGATCATGTCAATTTGCACTTCAGGTAGACGAGTCAAGTAATGTAGCAGAGCTGGCAGTTGTAGTAGTGTTTGTCTGTTACCAGTACCATTATGAAGATACTATTGAAGAAGATATGCTATTATGTAAACTGCTGCCCGCTAATGCAACAGGATCTGAAAGTTTTTAGACATGTTACTGAGTACTTTGCAGAAAATCATATATCCTGGGACAATATTGTGTTCATGTCTGCACGGATGGTGCAAAGGCAATGGTTGGGAAAACAACTGGTGCAGTATCGCACATAAAGTCAGTTAAAAAAATTTCAAAAGCAGTCAGTGTATTTTTCACAGTCAAGCTTTGGCCACATCAAAAATGCCACTTTCCCTCAAAAATGTTCTTAATGAAGCAGTAAAAATCGTTAATTTTATCAAATCCAGACCACTAAATTCAAGACTCTTCAAAATCATTTGTGAGGACATGGTAAGCCTTCATAAATCTCGTCGCCCTGAGTAGCGCAGTTGGTATAGTGCTGGTCATCTGTGCCCGAGGTTGCAGATTCGATCCCGGCCCAGGTCGATGGCATTTAAGTGTGCTTAAATGCGACAGACTCATGTCATTAGATTTAGTGGCATGTAAAAGAACTCCTGCGGGACAAAATTCTGGCACACCGGCGTCGCTGATATAACCTCACTAGCATTCCTCCAAATACCATCCCCAGATTATCTACAGACTCTTCCTTGACTGCCACTGAACTGTTACCATGTAATATTAACCCAGGAAAATATGTTTTGGTGACTTTTGGAATAAGTAGGCCTAATAAATTTGATCAGTACAGATATGTTGGTATATGCCAAACTCATGTTGACGATGATGACGAAGTTCGCGTTGTGTTTCTGAAGCTACATGGGAAGACAGGTAGATTATTTAAAATAGATGAACGTGATGAAAAGTACATCAGGTATGAACAGATAGTAAAAATTATATCACCACCTAAAATAGTAACAAAGGGAGCCAGGGTCTTTTATGAGTTCACTAATCCTGTCGATGTATATGAAAAAAATGTTTAAAATTGTGAGATTAATAACTTGTAATGACAAAAAGTGATCCCAAGAACTCATTATTTTAAGTTGTTTTATTTTGTATGTCTCTATTTGTAGGCTTCCATGCATATTTTCTATAAACTTGCTGTTTGGTACTTACTTGTAACATCTGTTACACTTTGCACGTAACATCCGTTAAAGAATATTAAATAATTTTTCTTCATATTTCAATATTTCTGTGAGTTCAATATTTACCAGACCTCTTTCAAACCTTCTGCATCAGCTCACCAAAAATGAGAATCATCATTGGCCAAAGTGAACAGAGTTTTTAAGAAAATGGATACTAAGTGAGGTAACACTTCCATTTATTGTAACATCCGTTACAGCTATTTTTTTTTATGGGACTCCTATATGGTTTGTACGTTTAGGTTCTTGTTTTCAGTAGTCAGACAAATTAATACTCAAGTGAATTAGGATGGCAAGAATTGATATTATGTATTAAACTTTAATAAATATTGAACTATATATGAGTAAAATTGTAACATCCGTTACAAATGGAATGGCTCCTCAGCAGTTGCAAGCGCTGTTAAATAAAACATAATTTTTCATATAGGCCTATCTCTACTTCTCCATACAGAAGTGAGATGGCTTTCTCGCAGAAAAGCTTTAAGTAGACTCTTCGAACTTAGGGCTGAGGTGATGACTTTCTTAATTGATCACCATTTCGAGTTGGACGATCATTTGAATGACAAACAATGGCTCTTGAGACTTGCCTATTTAGCTGACATTTTTGTCAAAATGAACGAAGTAAATGTGTCATTGCAGGGGAAAAATGCTTATCTATTTACTGCAGCAGATAAAATCATGGCTTTCAAGAGAAAATTCTAGTTCTGGATGAGAAGTCCAGCCGGCCATGAATTTGAGAGCTTCCCTGCTTTGCAAGATTTCCTTGAGGAGAATGAAGAAACTCTCATAGAACTTGATGAATTAATTGAAGAATTGAAGGGCTCGGTGCAATAAGGTGCTAACCCTCACTTTTGTGAAAATTGAGATTTATACACAAACATACGTGGAATAATATTGTGCACTTTCTGTCAAAAGATGGCTCTGGTATTAGTATAAATTTCGCAGCAGTAAATGCGTATCCTTTTTCTAACCAATGTTAAGAGTCATTTGTTTTGAGCAATAAGGCGCCAACCTATACCAAGTTGGAAGGAAAAAGTAGCCAAATGAACAGATTCTAAAAAAATAAGTTAATTGAAACGATGATGTGAGTAACTACACTGATGATAGTATCGACGACCCAGATTATATTATATCTCACTGGAAATGAAGGCACTTCGGAAGAGGTAAGGATTAATTTTATTTCTCATTATTAAAATAGTATTGAGGATGACACCTTCTTGCATCAAAGTTAAACGTTATAAAAGTTTCATATATATGAATATATATTATATATATTTTTTTTTTTTATTTTACGCCACTGTTTCAATGTGAATTAAACATATCAAGGGAACCTGAGATCAGTCACATCGAATTCCCTCCAAACAGGAAAAGAAAGCGTCACCATCAAGCTGGGAACGTTTTAAACACAAGAGAAGGAAAAATAAAGGACAACAATATGCTTCACTATTCAACAAAGAAGTTATTCAAACTAGAGCGATCGTGATTTTGGTCGCATACAGTAGAGTTGTATTCTCGGAGATATTGTTCCACCGTTTATACTGCAGAAGACTGGTCATATACAGGGTGTATCAAAAGGTCAGGTCAAGCCTTAAGGAGGTGATTCAGGATCTTATTTGCAACAAAAAAATCCTAACACACTTTTTCAATATTCATCCCCGTTTCCGAGTTACACGAATATCACGTACCGTATCTATCCCCATTTGATTCCACACCTAATGGACCTGTCTGCTTGAGAGAAGGTAGGCTAATTGTGAGTTGTCTAGAGCAGATACTCAAAATGTCCCCCTCTGGCATGAACACACGCTTCAACACACCGTCTGACCTCTCACTGCTCATTATCCAATCCGTACTGGTATATCTCCATTGCAGCCGTGTTAATCATTGCAACGGGCTCTTCCCTGCTTGCTATCTCCGTTTGGTACACTTTCTCCTTCTTGCAGCCCCAGAGAAAGAAGTTCAATGGTGTTAAGTCTGAGTACCGGGCTGGCCAGGCAACTACGGTATCAACTATACGGTACTCCACCACATTTCAGACTTCCACTACGCCAATGGTTAGATCACCATTTTCGAGGTAGATGGATTGAAAGGGGTGGTCCCATTGCCTGAAAGGGATAGATACGGTACGTGATATTCGTGAAACTCGGAAATGGGGATGAATATTGAACAAATGTATTAGGATTTTTGTTGCAAATAGGGTCCTGAATCACCTCCTTAAGGCTTGACCTGACCTTTTGATACACCCTATATAATCTTAAATGCTAATACAAAAAAAGAAGTTTACAGTAACGAAGATGCATCAGATGGACTTTAAAAATGTTCGTCCATTGACTTATTCAATACTGAAGAAAATAGTTTCAGATTGAAAGAAACCTCTCCAATTTTCAAATGCCTCTTTGTTTAAGATTGACTCAGCTTTACCAGGCATTTTAGGGATTGGTTACACTTACTAGCATGAACTGTCATTACATTCAGTACACTCTCAAGAAATGGGGTCGTCATAGTTCAACAATTTCAATTTGTGATTTACAATCTAAATATTCAACACAACTTCCTACAGAGAGTCGAAAATTAGCAGATGTAATGTTACTTCTGGAATAGATCCCACCAGTACATCATGTTTTCTACAGGAATCTCGTTACTCACGGTACAGCAGGTGAAGAACATTAACCTGAAAATTTGGATATACTTGATGATAGTATATAGTGCATGGTAAAATTGAATTGCTGTAATGCCATTTAAATTTCGGCCAGTGTATGGGACCAGTGCCCACTCAGCATCGTGAGGCACAAGGGGAGCTGCGATAGGTAGCGAAATCTGATTATGAAAGCCGCTATAACGGCTGTGGAGGATCACCGTGCTAACGACACGATACCTCATTCTGGTTGGATGATCGTCCACCTCTGCTTCGGCATGTGGACGTGAGGTCAGCAGCCGGCTGGACGATCATGGTCCTTCATGGACTGTCGTGCCTCGAATTATTAACATTATTATTATTATTATTATTATTATTATTATTATTATTATTATTATTATTATTATAAGCAAATCTTGTTGTAAACACAGTATAATACAACGTTAAATTAGAATGTGCAAGTGTAGAGGACAAATTCAGATATTATTCATTATAATTCTAATTTAGTTAGGTTGTATAAGTGTTCAGAATAAAATTATGTTTGTAATTCATTCGTAATCCCTCTCAAAGCAGTGTCCGACCATCTGGTGCAATAAGGTGCTAACCAACATAGACATCCCTGATTATCAAATATGCCTGTAATATAGGTCTTCCAAATTCGGTAAAATCTTTCAAAATTACATAACTGTAACTTAAAGAGTCACAGCTTCACATTGAAAGCAGTTTCAGCATTTAAATTTCAATATTTGGAATTATGCCTTTTTCTAAACTTTAAAATGCTCATATCTCAGAAGTAACTACGTGTGGGTTAACACCTTATTGCACCGAGCCCTTCAATTTATAAAGCATTTGGAGGATATGCGCCATACTGTAGAGCAGTAATTTCCAAAACAGAAAAACTGAAAACAATTCTCAAAACTTGTGCATCAAAAATCCATTAGACATCAAAGAAAAACCTTCTTCCGTCGCTTCTGAAGAATACGAAGCGTTACTGGAATTGACGTCTGATTCATCCTTGCAATCTCACCTTAAGAATCTCATGATGGACTTTTAGCACAGCCTGAGAAGAGAGTATTCAGTGTTATCAAAAAAAGCTATTACAATTCTACTTCGTTTTGTAAGTATTTACCTATATGAAACTGGGTTTTCTGTGTGTACGTGTATCAAAACTAAACACCGAAACAGACTGCTGCTTACAGAACCAGATATGAGACTTCAGCTTTCCAACAGTAAACCCGATATTAAAGAAATATGCAGGCGTAAACAACAAAAACATTCGTCCCACTGATCTATTTCAAACAGGTGTTCTTTCTGAGAAAAAAAAAAAAAAAAAAAAAAGATTAAGTGCCTGAAATTTAGTGTGAATTATAGTGTTAACAATGCAAGTGGACATAATTTCATTTATGCTTGTTATATATTTACTGATCTCTATAACAGTAGCAAATATATTTCAGAAAAAATTATAATTTTTAAATACGAGTATGTATAATGCGTGAGTTCAAAAAACATGTTTAATGTTAGTGGTAAAAATAAGCCAGGATTACTAATCTTTGTAATAACAACAAATACAGTTCAACAACATTATTTATAGGCCTAATTTTTAAATATGTATAACATGTGACATCATAATGTAATGTTAGTGGTAAAAATACATTTGGTAATTTAATATTTGTCTGTAATATATATATATATATATATATATATATATATATATATATATATATATATATATATATATACACACATCACTAATATTCCGCTGGGTTCCACAGTTTAATTTTGGATTTAAAATGATTACATGAGTAGAAAAGTTTGAGAAACGTTGCTCTACACCATTGTAATTGTTCAAATGAATCTAGGATATGGACGGAGAATACTCCGTTCTAAATGTATTTGGAGGCCACAGCCCCTACTAATATAGTAACAGTTCACTATCACTGAGTTAAGCAGATGTAACACCACAAAAGGGCATATACACTAACACTACCACACACACACACACAATAAAAGCACTGGTTGTAAACTTCAAGAGCACGAACGCCGTAGGTCCTATCATAACTGAAGCTCGACCCGTACTGACTCTTGTTTATGTTATTTTGTTTCCAAGGTTACCAACAAACTAATTTACAAAAATGCCAACACACTTATTTTCCCAATAGTTGAAATAAAATACCAGTATAAACATTGCCCGCTATATTCAAATTATAGAGTATGTCTAGAGATGACAGCAGTCAGCTTGGGAGCCATTTAATTAGCAAAATAGCATGAACGCGTTCTTTTAAATGATCACGTGACAGCTTTAAATGGCCACTAGGACGAAAATTAAACTAGATTTAGAATCTAGAGAGATTATACTTAATTAATAATATAAAAACAAAAAATCATACTTTTTTAAGATTTTGGTCAATTTTCACCTATGCATTCCCTTAAGTAAAAACATTATAGCTTTAAAACATAAGAACAAGAAAACTGACAGTGTTATCTCAATTAGCAGAAGCAGCAGCAGCATGCGTGCATTTCTCGTAACTTACATATGTATTCACCATAAATTTTCACACAGAATGAATTCTGAATAGACAAAATCTTTCTACTTATATATTTTTATTATCCACAATGTCAAAACACCTCTGATTGAGGTTCTGGCTGATATGTACATCTCACTTAATGATAGGTGTCAGAGGAAGAACAATAATTATTGTATATATTTTAAGTCTGATTAGTGAAATATGTTACTAGTCAATGATGTATGAAATGAAGAAGGAAAGGAACTGGCCACCCTACCCTATTATCTCATAGCTTCGTTACCTCATGAGTGTTACCTTATTGGTGTCACTTATGAGGCTCCAACCTGTCTTCGGACAGTTGACTAAACTGATAACAATGTAATAAAATTCAAATTAATTCTCCAGAAAAACATCAAAGGAAGTACATCTTTCTTTCTCTTCACTACTAAATACCAACATAATACGTGAGAGATCCAGAACGAATTACTAGGAAAATGGTCCGTTTCCCTAGTATTGCGTCCTGAACTTCCTGTCTGTTTAACAAGAAGGGAGAAAAGGCAGATGTGCCTTCTTCGGTGTAGAGAATTACCAAATTCATTTCCTGTCATCAGTACATTTCAAAACCATGGCATTTAACCTCAATAGGTCTAATTTATTCAAAAGTTGATTATTTGTATGTTTACAGCAAAACTCACTACTTTCTTTTACAAAACTTTCTTTTAAGTAGCTTACAAACTCTTTTTAACATATCAAGAATAAATAAAAAATATAAATGCAATTTCAGTTCATAACACTTTGGACTATAAGCTATCCCCATACTAGTCGGATGATCGTTCACCTCTGCTAGCAGTCGGCTTTGATCCTCTACAGGCTGTTTAGTAATGTTTATTAAATTTTAAACTTGAAGTTCAGGTTGTAAATAAACAATACGAGGGGCACAAATGACATTCTAAAAACCAACATACAGATGAAACCATTTTAAATGTAAAAAATATTCACAGTTTAAAACGTACTATTGCACTACACAATGAAAACTCAGAAAGAACAATGAGAAAGAATAGCCCTAAAAGAACCAACCAAACAATGTTGTTGTCTAGTGCCTTGCATTTGGCAATGAAGCCATTAGCAGACCAACCAAACAATGAATTCACATATTTAATTATATTTTACAAGTTGTCCAAAATATGGTCAGTAAGAAGAATGTGTACTTCAACATATCACTAGCACCATACAAAGACTGCACTATAGCACAAACATCAAAGTGAAAGTGAAGTAGTACATAGGAGCCACAGAACAATAACAAGAATGTCTCCTTTCACCCATTCTTTTTAATAATTCTATTCACGAAGTCACAAGGGAATAGACCTACAGAAAAGGAGACATACCAAAAGAATTCTTAAGCATACTTATGGTTTTCAGAGAACCTGGAGGTTCATTGCCACCCTCACGTAAGCTCACCATCGGTCTCTATCCTGAGCAAGATTAATCCAGTCCCCACCACCATACCCCACCTCCCACAAATCCATTTTAATATTCTCTCATCTACGTCTTGACCTCCCCAAAGGTCTTTTTCTCTCCAGCCTTCCAATTAACACACTATATGCATTCTGGATTCGCCTATATGTGCTACATGTCATGCCAGTCTCAAACGTCTGGATTTAATGGTGAAGAATAAAATGTGTGCAGTTCTGCGTTGTGTAACTTTCTCCATTCTCCTGTAACTTCATCCCTCTTAGCCCCAAATATTTTCCTAAGCACCTTATTCTCAAACACCCTTAACCTATGTTCCTCTCTCAAAGTGAGAGTCCAAGTTTCACAACCATACAGAACAATCGGTAATATAACTCTTTTATAAATTCTAACTTTCAGATTTTTTGACAGCAGACTGGATGACAAAAGCTTCCCAACTGAATAATAATAATTTCCGATATTTATTCTGCATTTCGTTTCCTCCCGAGCGTCATTTATATTTGTTACTGCTGCTCCAAGATATTTGAATTCTTCCACCTCTTCAATTTTTATATTTCCATTTCATACTATGTTCTGGTCACGAGACATAATCATATACTTTGTCTTTCGGGATTTACTTCCAAACTTATCTCTTTACTTGCTTCAAGTAAAATTCCTGTGTTTTTCCTAATAGTTTGTGGATTTTCTTCTAACATATTCACGTCATCCACATAGACAAGCAGATGATATTATATAGTCATTAAAATATATAGTTGTCGCATTACATAGAATATCCATCCTGGGGAAATGACACTGTTCTGCTCTCGGAGGAGAAGGCCTTTTGAGGGCCAAACTAAAATCTCTGTTGCCGAAGTGGTTCTGTTGGAATGTCTTGTGCAGGTATCGAATCTCCGAAGAGAGATTTTCTTGGTCCGAATCCCCCTCGCCCTGTGCAGAAAAGCTCGTTTATGTGTCATTGATGGTGACTGGTTATATACTGGCTAGACATGGTCTCACAGCACTTGAATCCCTGAAGATGACACAGCTAGTCATCGAAAGCTTGAAAGCAACAATCCAACTCACCTGGCTGAGAATCCGAGAAAAAATTATTCCATAAGTTGTTCTCTCTCAGTAAGGATCACGTGTCCCTATCTTCTATTTCTGAAAGTGTATATTTCCTACTTCTGCTGTGTTTATTTAATTTGTGCATAAAATACAGTGTGGCCGCGTCACACTTGATCCGAAGAATGTTCCCACGTGGGTGGGAGCAAGCCTATAGAACACGAGGTAAAACATGACATTTTAGATCCGTAATCTTCAGCGTATTGCATTCACATAACTTTCATTAATTAATGACATGCACACAGTCATCATTTTATTTCATTAACCTGTGTTGCAGTAGTTGCTAAAAGTGGTGTCCATTAGCATTCAGACATTCCTGATATCTTTTGATGAAATTTGAATGCACACGCAAAAGTTCTTCTTTCATTATCCTTCTAATTTCTGTTATTAGGTTGTCTTTCTTTCTTACCGCGTGCGATTATTATTATTATTATTATTATTATTATTATTATTATTATTATTATTTGTGGTGAACATCTAAAAAAAATAGAGTCTATAGAAATACGCCGGAGATTATGGATCTAAAATGCCGCGTGTTAACCATTTTAATGGACAGCACATAATGAACAGTTAACCGAAAAAAAAAAAAACAGATAATACCGGTACTTATTATCAATTTTAATGGACATACATCTATCTGATGCCATTAAAATATTTTGAAAAGTCGTTATTTCTTCTGCATTTTCCTACAACTAATTTTCTTGTTGTATGTTCGTTTTAACTTTATTAATCACTAAGAAATATACGAGCAAGTGGGTTACTTAATTTACTTACAAATGGCTTTTAAGGAATCCGGAGGTTCATTGCCACTCTCACATAACCCCGTCATCAGTCCCTATCCTGAGCAAGATTAATCCATTCAATACCATCATATCCCACCTCCCTCAAATCCATTTTATATTATCCTCCCATCTATGTCTCGGCCTCCCCAAAGGTCTTTTTCCCTCCGTCCTCCCAACTAACCATACATATCCATCAACTCATTATTATATCTTCTTCACCAGTTAACACCATCATGAACCGCTTCCAATATCTTTCTCAAAGTCTTTCTTTCAAAAACTGCTAGCCTGTTGCACATTTCAACATTTAACGTTCATGTTTCTGCACCATATAAAACAAGTGGTCTTATTAATGTTTTATATATGTTCTTTTCCACCTTCTCAAAGAATAAATTTCCAATTTGTATATTTCCATTTCGTACTACATTCCAGTCACGAGACATATACATATATACTTTATCTTTTTGGGATTTACTTCCAAACCTATCTCTTTACTATGAGCAGTATGAACAATTCAGGAACTAGAAAAGAGGAGTCTAAAACCATCACTCTATACCACTTAAAAAATCGCGTTCTTTCTTTTTGATGCAAATAACTCACAGTACAGTAGTTGAGATGGATAATGGATATTCTATCGTCCTCTCCAATGACAATCATAGTGAGCCTTAGTGCTCCCGACTGACTAAAGTTTGTGCTATCAATGAAGAAAAAAGAAGTTACAGTTAAGAGACAAATTCTCGATGACTAAAACCTTTACTACATTTCAAGCAAATCAGCAGTAACCTTTTTTTTTTTTTTTTTTTTTTTTTTTTTTTTTTTTTTTTTTTTTTTTTTTTTTTTTTTTTTTTTTTTCCCCTGAAGCCACAGTTTCTATGCATTCCCATTCCGTAATTCAGTACCGGTACTTTGTTTCAGAGCTATATGTTGCAATAAATCGATTCCAAGAATTTTGTTTTCTTGGAGCATTTTCTGTGAGCATATTCAATACAGTCACATCATGATCTTCTGTCAAGCTGTGGGGAACAAACCGTGTAAAATGTGGATAATTTTCCTTTACATGTTTGACATCAACTGGCAAGTGTGAGTTGTTACTACTTATAGTTTATATTGTCTTGTGTTTTTTATTGTGATTTCAAATCATTCCATTGTTCCTATAAAGGGACACTGGGACTCAGCTGAGAAACTTTAAAAATGTTTTATCAATTGCTTTCAAATTCGTTGTGTTTCTTGTGTCTGTACATTTAAATGATAGTAACAAATTTCATAAAGATTCGTTAGTTCCTTAGGTAATAATTTTCACTTATTTTAATTAAATTATGTATAAATTCAAAACATTCCTCACAGCTTCAGATTTGTTAATTGCATTTTTTTAAATTACATCTCACGATTGGGAAAACTGTGCATGGATTTTTAGATTTGAGTATTTGTCAATGAGATAAAAATGTTAATAGAAATCATAATTTTTACTCAATAATATTCTTTGACTTTTTAAAGTTAAAAATCTATATCATGAAAAGTTTACACTGACGAGCTGATTTCATGCACAACTTTGTGTACGGTACCCATTGGAGTATGCTGAAAAGTTTCATATAAATCAGAGCAAATAGAAGCCCCTAGGGACCTTCTACTGATCACAAACGTAGTTTTGAGAAAACACAATTTTTACTGGGTGTGACAGTTTAAAAGACCTGCGCACAGCATTTTAAAAATGGCTCTCAGACCTTTAAAAATGACAGATCAAGGCTAAATTTAGGACAGAATATTAAACAAATATATTTGCCTTTTTGGTAAAAAAAAAATTTCGTCCAAATGTTTTATGTACTAGATCACACAATGCGGCAACTGAAACACGGGACTAGTGTTACAAGACATCAACTGGTGCTGTCATCTACCAGAGGTGAATATGAATCCAAAGAGAGATTGTTCTTAAAAGTGCTACGCTGAAGATCATCATAAACTGACACCATTTGAGAAGGAAATGTGTGAGAAGAACTATAGGTCTGTGTGTGTGTGTGTGTGTGTGTGCGTGTGTGTGTGTGCGTGCGTGTGTGTCATAAACCAAGAATGAAACAAAGAAAGAACATAAATTTTACTGTTTAGCCAGGCAGAAGTGTCATACAGGCCCTATTGTATGTCAAAAGCAGTTAATTCTGTCAATGTGATTCAAACTTCAAAGCAAACAACAGTTGGCTACAACATTTTAAAGACAGACATGGGATTACTTTCATTAAAGTGGTAGGTGTAGAAGAAAAATCAAACAGAGTGCTGGTAATCAAATTGTGAGTAAATGTTATTTCACAATATGTAATGTTTCATAGTTATTTCTACTATACTCTCTCTTTCACAACAGAAAATTTGGGAAAAATTTCATAATCCTTCAATACAACATAATACAATTTTTCTAGTCCCCAGAAAACTGTTGTGTTGAGATGGTGAAGAATCGGTAGAACAGAGAAAAATTCTCTCTTCTCTCTGTGGCTTAGTGGATAAAGCACCAGCACATAAAGCTGGAAACCCGAATTCGAGTCTCGGTGCCAGAGAGAATTTTTTTCCGTTCTACCAATTTTTCACCATATGGAAATGCAGAATTACTGCACTGAAACTCCATATGTACTTAGCTCTTTCATCAGAATAAATTTACTGGTTGAATTCTCAACAGAAATAATAGGCTATATTCTATATAATCCTTCCCATTGAAGGCTTTAAGGAACCAACCTGGACAAATACCCAATGTCCCATCCCTACCTTCCCGTGGTGCAGCTGTTAGTAAGCATAATTTTACAAGCTGAACTAAAGGAAGGGGCTACTCATCAATTAGCACTGGTCAGCTTGATGAGTTAATGACTGAATTTGGTATAATTTTCCTCTATTCAATACCTAATTCCCTCTTTACCCTTTCCTATCCAGTCCTCTGACTGAGCTCTTACTTTCTTCGACCCCGACGGCATTAGAGCATTCGAGGCCTAGGGGTTCATTTCCCTTTCCTTCCTCCTCTTTCTACTTTTCTGTTCCTAGTGCTGACCTGCTATGGCACTAAAATCGTCCTCCAGTGGCTTAAGGAGGGAAAGCTAGTGATCAACAAGATCTCCCAGCTAGATCCAATGGACCCATCGACCAACAGCAGGTGTGGTCCTCCAGACATTCTGGGGGTTGTGTGTGAATGAAGTAGCCACCAAAACGTTAAAATATGGTGTTCACTTAAATCGGCTACAACTTGCCATTTAACACCTCAAAATCTGTGCTTCAGTGGCTGGCCATGATAATATCTTTGAAAAATATTGGAGTGCAAGAGGTCAAATGACTTTATTGTCAAACGCCTGGCATTAGAAAACAACAACAACTTTGGTAGATCATAGTAATATGTTGTATCGAGGTTCCGCTGTATAAAACATAAACAAGACTGTAAGTTATTTTGTATGACAGCAAGGGAGTTGTGCACAATATGCTTGTGACCAGTGACCAAACAGTTACTATTATCTGGAAATTTTGAAGTGTTTGTTTCAGAGATTCCCTTGTTTACAGTGTAAGTGTCAAGAAGAAAACAGTTTGTTCCTATTGCCTGACTACACACTAAGTCATAGGGATTTCATTACTAGGAAGTTTCTGATAAGCACAAAAAAAATGTGTGTTGTCTCATCTATTGTAATTCGATAATCTTAGCACCATGCGACTTATTTTTATTCCCAGAAATCAAAGTAACCTTGGAAAGGTGTTATTGTGATGTGGATCAAAGGTCTGAGTAAAGACAGAACAGAATTCCATGGCCTTCCACCATTCCTTTCAATTGCTTCACGATCATTGTCTGCAATGTGTAAGTGAAGGAGAAAGAATGAACTTAGTAAAAAATGCTTAGATTGTTCATACATGGAATCTTCACTTTTTAGTCCCTTTTTCCAGATGTCACACTGAGTGAAACAATCTTCACAATTAACACTGCATAACAAAATTTGAGCAACTTTTTGTTTATCTTATTTTTTTGGTGTTTATTGCTTAATTTGGTGATGTTGATTATGAATATAGGGGTGGTTTTTTTTCCCCAATGTCGGTATTTTGGATGTAATAATCCATTCTTCAATATTCTTAAAAACAACCAAAATTACATGTTTACTTAATATAACTAGAGAAATAAAGTGAAATCTAATATACAATACATTCTATAGTGGTTCACACAAGTTCAAATAATACTGAATAACACTGAAAAAAGGAAAACAACAATACCATCATTCAGAAATGTACACGAGAACGGCTTCTCCTTTTATGTTCTGTTGACTCCTCTGCACATACGATGCTCCATATATAGTCTCCCATTATTGCACAATTTCAACGACCCTGATACCTTCTTTCCATAAGCTGAATGTCCTGGTGAAACTGTTCCCCATGTTCCTCGATTACATCTCCTAAATTTGGTCTAAAGAAATTAATATGAGAAAACAAATAATGCATTTTGACTGACATTCTGCACCCTAGCACACGGTAATTCTGCATCAAATTCTCAATCAGTTTCTTGTAATTGTCACTTCTTTTGTTGTCAAAAAACCATTGCACTACCATTCTAAACACTTCAAAAACATTGCATTCGTCAAGAGTCATAACATCTACAAGTTCTTTAGACTGTAACATCACTCGAATCTGTGGCCCGGTAAAAATTCCACGTTATATTTTTGCTTCAGATAACTTGGGGAACATTTGTCTGATGAGAGCTAGAGCCTCAGAGTTACTGTTCAAACCTTTGATAAATTGTTTGATTAGTCCAAGTTTGATATGCAGTGAGGGTAACAGAATCTTCTCTGTAAACACAAGAGGTTCATTTATTACAATGTGTGTGCCTGGCTTCAATTCTTTTCCTTTTGTCCAGTGTTTCCTGGTGTAATGCTGACTGTCTGCCCTGCTGTCCTATAGGCATAGGAAGCAGGAATATTTGGTGTAGACACCTTGAAGCCCAAGAAGAAACCCCAACATTTTAAAATCATCACTAATATCCCACTTGTGGCTTCCATAGTTGAATTTTTCCAAGAGCAGCTTGACATTTTCATAAGTTTCTTTCAGCTGTGCAGAATGAGCCACTGGAATGGAAGGAAATTTGTTCCCATTGTGTAGTAGGACAACTTTAAGACTACTGCTTGAGCTGTCTATAAAAAGACGCCACTGGTCTGATTTATGAGGAATCTGGATATATTGAAAAAGAGCATTAACATTGCTACAAAGACATAGATTTTTCAGATATTTCATAGAAGCAGTCAAAATCCTTATGTCTTACTCTATATTTTGTTTATTTTGTATCCTTTAGCAATCAAGTTATGTTCCTTAAGACAGGATGCAAGGAGTTCGGCCTTTGATTTGGTTAGTTCCAACTCCCTTATAAGGTCGTCCAATTTTTGTTGAGTGAAGAACTGTGGTTTATTTGTTTGGCTTTCGTCATTATTGCAGATATCACTGTCATCACTAGGATTTTGTACATCTTCATCTTCAGATACATTCTGTTGTGGTGGCGATGGAATTGGCAACTCCTCAGAGTGCGGTACTGGAGCAATAGATGACTGTATGCTAGGATATGGAATGTGCTCTGTTCTTGGTACTTTTATAATGTGTAATGTCAACCATACAAAAGTAACAGTTGTCGTGATGGTTGGTTGGCTCTCTCCATATTCGAGTAACTGCAAAAGCCATAGATTTTCTTTTTCCATGTAGCCAACTCTCTAAGGTAGACCTACAGCTATCGCAAGACACATGAGAAGTCCATCCAACAGTTTGGTCTCCAACCGTTACTACTGAAATAAGCTTGGTAAGCGATACAGAACTTTGTCCCAGACACAATTTTATGTTTCACTTTTTTAGATGCGATATGTCCACAAACATAACAAAATGAGTCTGCAGGCAATTTACAACGTCTGGATACTGACATATTTCACTAAAAAACAAGAATCAATCGTTTCCATAATCACTGAACTGCAGTAGTTGCAATTTAGAATTTCACAAACAACAGGAAGACGTTTTGTGCAAAATATCGATATACAGTAGATATGACAATTAAAGATGTCGATGTACACTGATGTTACTAATGAAAAACGCCATTGCCATCTACTGATAATCGCTTTGAACTACTAAGATTATCACAAAAGAGCGGAAAATTCAAAATTACAGGGTTGGGCAGATAAAACCGGCCGGTCTCATCTCATTTGATTTGAAAGAACTATTCTTATTCACAAAACAACTCTTTACTTTGCAACAACAAACAGAACAGTTTATAAATCATTTGTAAGTTATAGCATGTAACAAGCAACAATGTAACTAAACATGCGGAATAAAAGATAGACAACATAATTTGAAATCAAATGAAATGAGGCGGGCCGGCTTTATCTGCCCAACTCTGTATTAGCAAATTATTAAAAACCATAATAGCTGTTTATTTAAAAAAGTATCGACATTTGGAAGAAACTAATGGAATATTCGTGTTCAGCAGTCGAATTCATCCAATAAACACTAAGAAATGGACATAAACAATTTTTTGTTACGTATTGTAATTAGAATTTCTATGGTTCAGAAATAATTTTTATTATACATAACAGAGAAATGCTACAAATGAAAGATATACTTTAAAAAGTTATAAAGTACCATCTTTTTCATCCACTAGAACCAGTGCATCAGGCCCTTCATGTGATATGTTGACTGTTTCAGAGAGTTACCATCTGGACACCATCTGCAAATGGAAGTACAAGAAATAATGAAAATTTAAAACAATATAATTAATAACAGTGGTGACTCGTGGGTATTGAATTCAGAGGGGCTGCATACATTATAAATCATGCAACTTGCCTTATTTAAAGATTAGTTCCATGTGCCTTGTCTTGTAGGTTGCAAACTTTTGAATCACCTTCTTATTAAAGTCTGAGATGTCGTTTAACATAGTCTTTTCAATGGACAACATGGCTAATGCAATCAGTCTCTCGTCTCTCATCGTATTTCTAAGATAGGATTTTACTCTTTTCAAATAAGAAAAGCAACGTTCTGGTTTGGAAGTTGTCATTGGTATGGTGATAGCTATGCGTAATAGTTTCACAACTTCTGAAAATGAGGCCTGCAAATTGTCAGATAGAAAAAACTGCAAGAGCTTGACTGCGTCACTGATATTTCTGAATTTTTGTCTCTGATACAACACAGTGAAGTCCGGTTTTTTAATTTGTCTTTATCATACATTGGAAAAAGCTTCATATATACATTTAGGTTATTTCAGGAAATGATCTTTTGTAGCATTAAAATTTTTCTTGACACAGAAGAGAAGGTACTATAAGATGATCTATGAATTGCAATCGAGTGTTAGCTTGTGTGATAATGAAGTCACACACTCCTTGGCTGCCACAACCCTTGTCTGATTCTCTTTGACCTTACGACGCTTGCTAGGGTTTTCATTTTCACAGTTTTCGCTGCGAGCCTTTGTATTTTGTTTAGCGGCTCTTTCCATTATGAGATTCAACCAATGGGCATAGCAATGCACAAAATATGCATATTTGTAACAATCTCTAACTTTTGCTTGTGCTGCATTTAATACACCACTCATCATAGCTGCTTCATCGTAGCTCTGTCCAATAAGCTTATCTTTCTTTGTTTTAAAATTGTTTCTAGCTCTGATATTGCATTTGCATCTTGTTCGGTTGTGTTAAAGAAACCCCTGAACCTCTCCACAGCTTCTTCTTCTTTGTTACAATACCGAACTACAACCACAATCATAAATTTCCAGATATATCTGTGATCTCGTCAGCAAGAACAGAGACAAATTCGGCTTCCTCAATCTCTGCTAAAATTTCCTCTCTGAATACGTCCAATATACATTCCAATAGCTCATTTTACAGGCCTATAAATGGCGAAGAGGTCTCCAAATGGACTTGAACATCGAATCTATTTCACTTGTATATTTCACCAAATTGAGGAATATTCCTTGATTGTCAGACCCTATCTTTTCATTATGCCTTCATAATGTTAACTCGTTGGTTCCACAAAACTTGATACAGTCAATAATTTCTAGACAACACTTCTTTGTTTTTTCTCACGCTGTTGTTGTTATGTTCAACAGCTTGTTTATGAGTTGAACTTAAACTCTCCTAAATATTCACTCTTCTCAACCCAGCCAAGTTCAAGGCGTTACTTATCTGTTTCGCCGAATTTACATGTTTATTAATCTTTTCATTTCTGAGTCCAGTTAGAATCGCTACCAAACAAAAGACATGGAAAACAGAATAGCGCATTTGTAATATCACAGCCTTTCAACCACACAAACTTCTTATACACATCACAATTAAACCTCCTCGTATATTCTTTTTGTCGGCTTGTCAAACAGAGTTTTATATCTAGCACAGGTGTAGACTTCTACGGCACTTAATTTCACATTTCTCCTGAATTGTTAAGGTACTTAACTGAATAGACTGTAAATATTGTACCGGTACTTCACATTTTATTGTGACTTTTAAAATTAATTTTTATGTACTTTTCACCATATGAATTCAAATACTACTCATTCTGTACTAGGTACTGAAATTCAGCTGACCATCAACCACACATTACTAATTATATCATCACTGTGCCTTCAAAATCCGCTGTGTTTTTTTAAATAATTTGCAAGAGAAATAGAAAAGCAAATGTCACTTTTAATTTCCTTGATTTTCAAACCTATTTGCGGTATAATTTAATCATTTTTCTTGCATTTATTGAAGTTATACTGAAAGTAGCTTTGAAAATCAAGAAAATTAAGAGTGACGATGCTTTTTTCTTTCTCCTACAAAATCGTTTTAAAAACACATAGCGGATTTTGGAGGTGCAGTGACGATATATGGAAAGCACGATGTTTTAAAGTTTGAATCTAACTTTGTCTTCAAGAGAAAAAAAGCGGAGGAAATGAAATAATACATGTTGAGGTCATTAGTAATGCTGAAATCTGCTTGAATGACTTGACAACAGAACTGGAGGCAAGTAAATGTAGTCATTTAATGGTTTCAACAAATATGATTCCTTTTCTCTCTCTCTTCAATTGAAGACGAAGGTAGATTCAATATAGACTGGAAGAACCTGGTTAAAGCCCAAGTGAAGGAAGCATTTAATTTCGTCATAACTTCCATAATGGTTCTGGTGTTCAATGCCTGATTGAATACCAGATCTTTCCAAAATATAAAAGGTGGTCAAAGCAATATACTGACTATATTACCTCTTAATGCTGAGGTCAAGCATGGAAATTATATCTCCGTATATCCTATGGAATGCACATAGGAGTGTGTCGTTGGTATGATGTGGTGCATTATAATGTGCATACAAAGTAGCTCACATAAAGTGTTACGAGTCAGTATCTCTTAGATGGATCAATAAAACTAAATGCTTCGTAACAGGAAGAGGATCTGTGAGAAATTCCATCCACAACTTTTCAGTAGTGTTGAACCGTCGCTGGGTCTGGTTGGTCTTCTTTGTTAAAATAAAAGATAAATATCTTAATAATACCAAATAATCCTACCATGAAACGTTATGATTAGGATGGTAATCTATGTGTCGAGGTAGTTAAGTAATAACACACACTCCCTATGTTAAACACAACCATTTATTTAGAATAAACAACAAAATAAATTCGTAGCACAGAAAATATCTTCTTCACAGAGTAATGTTAATCAAATCCAGCTAATTACCTTACATAGGCAGGTACTCCCCCTCGCTGGCATCCATCTTGTCATACAACCTTGACGTAACCAACACTCAGCACACACATAGCTGTTACACTCAAATTGGCCACCCCTCAAACGTCACACAATGGGTGCCTTCATTGTGAATTTCATACTCGTCAAATTCGTTCTGCTGCAATAACTAAGTAAAACGTAAACCAAAACCATCTCACTGAACTCCTTGTAGTTTGTGGTAGACTTTTAGTTATATCACAGCTAGAGGAACAATAACCTGAAATGAAAATACCGACCGGTATTTAACCAGAGTTGACTGCACGCTAGTCAGACAGAAAAATGAATGCAGTTCAAGATAATTAGCACATCACAAAACTCTCCGCTAAACTCCACACGAATATCTTCTGCGATACACTCGCAGGATCCCACATGTTGGACTACGCAGCTACTAGTAGACTTATCGAACCCAGTTCGATCCCCGGCCTACATAGGAGCTCGTGCCCTTCACAACACACGTTCTACCTCCAAGCCATCCCTCTAGCGTACTGACGTCACTGCTGCAACCTCTGCGATACACTTGCAGGTTCCCACAACACGTTGGACTACGCAGCTACTAGTAGACTTATCGAACCCAGTTCGATCCCCGGCCTACATAGGAGCTCGTGCCCTTCACAACACACGTTCTACCTCCAAGCCATCCCTCTAGCGTACTGACGCCACTAGCCCGAACAACTCGCTTCACAGGCGAAATACCAAACGGCGTCTCTATCTTAATCAATCGAATAACGTAATGAAAAATACTAAATTCTCCCCAGGGTATCAACCAATCAGCAATAAATACTAATTCTCCCCAGGGAATCAACCAATCACTCGCCAGCCATAGGCTAGGCCCTTGTTTTCAACTCATCACAGATTACAAGAAAGAACACCATAGACTACGGGAAAACAGAAAAGTGAGAGGAAAGAAGCCATCTACGAGAAGTAAGAAGAACTAGATCAGAAAGGAAAAAACTACAAGCCATCTATGAAGAGTTAGAATAATTAAAACTAACAGAGAAAAGTATAAAGATAGAAAAATGTAAAAGAAATAGAAAGGAAAAGAAAGACGTGCCGAAATAAAACAGCACAGACTCTCCCCCCCCCCCAAAACTGGCGCAGTTCCTGAACAGCGCCAACTCCAGGTCCAAAGACGCTGTGTGGACAAGTAGGCTACCAAAAAGGGAACTCATCCCCAGCTATGTCCCATCACAAGCCACTAGGTACTGTATCTTCCAAGTGCACAATCAGCACTGACGCCACTGCTGCAACCCATCCAGACGGTCGAACATAAATCATTTAGGCACCGAGTGTCCACGGGTAGAGGCGGTATCCCCACCGTTCTCCCCCGCGATCCACTTGGCCCTTCGGAATGACTGCAGTCCATCGCAGTCACCCCAACCAACTAAATTCCTTCGATCCACAGACCTCTGGGTTATAGTCACAGCACACTTCCACCTTTGGCGCAATCAGTAAATATATCCACCACAAACATGATCGATGCAACAAAGCCAAACATAAACAGCAACATCTTAAAGTGACAGAAAGGAAGAAGAGAAACAAGTAGAGAAAATAAATTAGAAAGAAAGTAAGCTACAAAGGATAGAGGACACGAAAGAGAAGAAGATGAAACATATAAAGAGAGAAGAGAAAAAGGAAAAGATAAATTTTGCGAATAAACGACCCCCAAAATAACTAGCTCGAGCTGTGATGATACATAAAAGCCAACCTAGAACTAAAAACACACGTAACAATATAGAACTCAAAAACATAGAAATACTTAATAAGACAACAATGTCAAAGTGAATAAGATAAACTTGAAACGAAGGAAAACACGTGAATAATACAAACTTTTAAGTGATGTCTATAACTTGCTTCACATATGACCATTTCTGGTATAATAGTCTTTTCAGCCATTTTATCACTTCCTCTTGATGATATGCACAATCATATATGTGCCCACTGCCCGTTCATGAATATAAAAGGTAACAAACTCCTTCGTGACAAAACCAGGTTAGTACACAGTACTCATCACACCGTCCACTCATGATACACTCTAGTACAAACTTTTACTGGGTAGTTTTAGTAAATACCACCGTTTGATGCACTGTACCTTACTATTAAAACAACCCTTAGCTCACTAAATGCTCAAATGAGACATTTAGGCATACAGCTCTGTAATAACAGAGTTATCAGAAACCCGAACCCGTTCTGATCTGAACACAAAATTCCGTCTGCAGTGTCGTTTGGCTGTCCGTCACAATGAAAAACCTGGTACGGCCAAACTGACCAGACCTCACTCACGCAACCTCTCTGACGTCACTCCCAAAATCCGTCTGCAGTGTCGTTTCTCCGTCCGTCACAATGCAAAACCCTGGGACGGCTAAACTGACCAGACCACACTCACATAACTTAACCTAACCTAACCTTTTCCCCTTTTACATTCCCTTAGGGGGAAAAGGTGCCCATTTTAGAAGACTCTTACTTCATGCATGGGCTGCAGTGGCGGTATTCTGACCCAGCGCCACACAGGTGTTACATTCATGGGGAAAAACCCCTGACCATGTGGTTGGTGCTGCACACCCCGCACTTCCTTAAGCAGAGAATCGTGGGCGCGGAGAAAGTCTTCTTGGGCGCCACAAAACCCAACTTTAAACGGGGAACTGACACAGCGGCTACAAATCCCCTGGTAACCCCTGGCTTCGGTTCCCGGTAACTTTTAGCGGTATAACAAGTTATATCTTTTCCCAACTCGCAAGTTATCCTATCCCGTTCCTCCCGAAAACGTTCCAAACTGACTCCGAGATCTGGATCGTAGTGTAGAGACTTCATAACTCCTGAAAACGGCAAGGGAACTTCACTCAACTCCGGAAGTACAATGTACAATCGGAGAACCACTCAGTTCCGGCTGACCAACGCAGACCTGATCTTTCCCCAAGGAACTCGAATCTACTTCCTGACTTTCCCCTTCATCCCTATGAGCAACAAGGTCCACCGATGCCCCAACTGGAAGCAATTTAGGTGCCTTACATCGATTAGCAAAGTGGAATTTGATCTCCAAAGCATGTTTAAAATAAAATTCCTCCTGTGGGATGTCTATAATAAGCCCCGTCTCCGCCATGAAATCAGCGCCAAAGATGGCGGGGTTAACCAAACCTTCGACAACCCAGAAACTAAATTCACAAACTACCTGTCCAACCTTAACTTTCAAACTGACACGACCACTGACCGAAAGAGACTGGAAAGTAGCAGAGAACAACACCATGTTCCCGGGGATAATCTCCCATCCCTTCTTCCACGCTAATTCTAAACTAACCAAAGAAACGACACTGCCTGTGTCCAACAACCCTCCACTAACTCTCCACCTAACTGAGCCCTAGCAACGGGGCACTGACGGCGAGGGGGCACTTATCTCACGAGACACAACCCGAACAACTTCTTCACTCTTTCTCTGATTTTGCTCCACGTGACCCCGTCGATTACATTCACGGGCAAAATGCCCTGCTTTGTTACAAACAAAACACCTATTGCCCTGTCCCAAAACGACGGATCTAGTCGGGGTGGTTCCTGCCAGGGCACCACTATCTAGTATCGCCTGATTCCGCACACATAACTCGTCGAGCTGAAGGAAGATCTGCAGCTGGTTGGCACTTATGTACTGAGCCCTGACCTTGGGATCGCACGCCCCTGACAACGCAGCGTCCACTATCTGACTTTCCGTCAAGCCAGCTACAAAAACCTTTTCGATGACTTTTAACTCTTCCACGTATTCAAGTAGGGTCTCACTGTCACCTTGTTTACGGTAGAAATACTTGCCGAACAGAAGACGACGAGTCTTGTCAGGAATGAACTCGTTCAGGATACCCTTATGAAAATCTAGCAAGGTTTTTTCGTCTTCAATGGCCGCCAATACTCTGTTAGTTAACACTCCATTAGCAAAAGGGAACATCAGATGTAATAGAGAGGCCTCATCCAAATGAAAAGCTCTACATATACCCTTAAACTGCACTAACACCCTTAGAAAATGCATGACTGCCTGTATACTACTAACGGAGAAAACCATCCCTTTCTTCAGAACGGATTCAAAAGGATTAGGCATGTTAGAAAAAATCAAGCTAAGGTAGTCCTTCTTCCTGTCGAGATTGGAAACTTTCACAGGGACTTGAGCTTCATTGGCCACCCCTGAACCCTGTTTCTGCTCTCTCGTGGTCTCCTGGCTCCTACTCTTTTTCAAATTCGTTAGTTCCATTTTCACTATCCCCAATCTCTGTATTTCCTTCTCGAACTTTTCCCTATCTACAACTTCCAACTTAACCTCGAGTATATCTTTCAGTCGTAATTCCCAGTGAATCACCCTGTTCCATATTCTTCTAAAACGATCCTTCTGAAAATCGACCCTCAACTCCTCCAGAAATTCCGAAAAGGACTCCACGATTTCTACACATTTGAAAAGTTCACTAGCGATACAGTACTGGGGGTATTTCCGCGGAGTCTGCTGGGAAACGAACCCCGGTTCCCTAGCTTTGGCTAGGAGAGTGGTGACATCCGCGTTCGAGTCAACCTCCGCACCACGTGCTCTCAGCTCATATAGCAACTCATCTTTACGGAGGGCGCGCCACTCCACCATTCCAGCATCCATCTTGAAACACAAAAAACAACAAAACAGCACAATCCCAAGTACCTCGGCTTTGAGATTCCAAACGCCGATCATAAACACGCAACTCTGCTAACACTGAACCGTCGCTGGGTCTGGTTGGTCTTCTTTGTTAATAAAATAAAAGATAAATATCTTAATAATACCAAATAACCCTGCCATGAAACGTTATGATCAGGATGGTAATCTACGTGTCGAGGTAGTTAAGTAATAACACACACTCCCTATGTTAAACACAACCATTTATTTAGAATAAACAACAAAATAAATTCGTAGCACAGAAAATATCTTCTTCACAGAGTAATGTTAATCAAATCCAGCTAATTACCTTACACAGGCAGGTACTCCCCCTCGCTGGCATCCATCTTGTCATACAACCTTGACGTAACCAACACTCAGCACACACATAGCTGTTACACTCAAATTGGCCACCCCTCAAACGTCACACAATGGGTGCCTTCATTGTGAATTTCATACTCGTCAAATTCGTTCTGCTGCAATAACTAAGTAAAACGTAAACCAAAACCATCTCACTGAACTCCTTGTAGTTTGTGGTAGACTTTTAGTTATATCACAGCTAGAGGAACAATAACCTGAAATAAAAATACCGACCGGTATTTAACCAGAGTTGACTGCACGCTAGTCAGACAGAAAAATGAATGCAGTTCAAGATAATTAGTACATCACAAAACTCTCCGCTAAACTCCACACGAATATCTCCTGCGATACACTCGCAGGATCCCGCAACACGTTGGACTACGCAGCTACTAGTAGACTTATCGAACCCAGTTCGATCCCCAGCCTACATAGGAGCTCGTGCCCTTCACAACACACATTCTACCTCCAAGCCATCCCTCTAGCGTACTGATGCCACTAGCCCGAACAACTCGCTTCACAGGCGAAATACCAAATGGTGTCTCTATCTTAATCAATCGGATAACGTAATGAAAAATACTAAATTCTCCCCAGGGTATCAACCAATCAGCAATAAATACTAATTCTCCCCAGGGAATCAACCAATCACTCGCCAGCCATAGGCTAGGCCCTAATTTTCAACTCATCACAGATTACAAGAAAGAACACCATAGACTACGGGAAAACAGAAAGGTGAGAGGAAAGAAGTCATCTACGAGAAGTAAGAAGAACTAGATCAGAAAGGAAAAAACTACAAGTCATCTATGAAGAGTTAGAATAATTAAAAGTAACAGAGAAAAGTATAAAGATAGAAAAATGTAAAAGAAATATAAAGGAAAAGAAAGACGTGCCGAAATAAAACGGCACAGTGTGCCCCCCCTTCACCCCCAAGGGGGTTTACTTTAGAATTTTAAATGGTATGATAAAGTTAACCACTCTTATCTCTCAATGTAAGAACAGAAATGCGTTACTATACCCCTTTTCATGGAGGTCGCAGCTTTTTAACCTCCTGGAACAACAGGAGTCATTTGTGCTTAAGCAACATTGCCTAGCCCCTAGTTGTAATATGGCTCAATCGTTGTTAGTTAAATATTACATGCTCCTAAACAAAATGTTGTAGCCACAAAGAATAAGAGACGTATGAACTAAGTCACGTGAAAAGCGAATGATGCCTCACCACATTTTGCAAGATGTATGTATGAACTGTTAAATAAGAAGTTAGATTACATATAAATTGGAAGTGCTGGACCTGTCACATGGCCAGCCTGCTTACTTGATTATTTTTTATGAGGTACATAAAACAAAAAGTCATGCCTACAGCACCTACAACCAAAGAAGATACAAAGGAACAAGTATGTTGTCAAATGTTAGAAAAAACCTTAATAAAATTTTATTAATAAGTATTTAGATGTTAATGTAAGTCATCATTATTATTATTATTATTATTATTATTATTATTATTGACCATTAGGAAAGTTCAGGATAATAGACAGGGTTTGGAGTTGAATGGGTTACATCAGCTTCTTGTCTACACGGATGACGTGAATATCCTAGGAGAAAATCCACAAATGATTAGGGAAAACGCGGAAATTCTAGTTGAGGCAAGTAAAGCGATAGGTTTGGAAGTAAATCCCGAAAAGACTAAGTATATGATTATGTCTCGTGACCAGAATATTGTACGAAATGGAACTATAAAAATTGGAGATTTATCTTTCGAAGAGGTGGAAAAATTCAAATATCTTGGAGCAACAGTAACAAATATAAATGGCACTCGGGAGGAAATTAAACGCGGAATAAATATGGGAAATGCGTGTTATTATTCTGTTGAGAAGCTTTTGTCATCTAGTCTTCTGTCAAAAAATCTGAAAGTTAGAATTTATAAAACAGTTATATTACCGGTTGTTCTGTATGGTTGTGAAACTTGGACTCTCACTTTGAGAGAGGAACAGAGATTAAGGGTGTTTGAGAATAAGGTTCTTAGGAAAATATGTTATGTTAAATGTTATGTTTTATTTAACGACGCTCGCAACTGCAGAGGTTATATCAGCGTTGCCGGATGTGCCGGAATTTTGTCCCGCAGGAGTTCTTTTACATGCCAGTAAATCTACTGACATGAGCCTGTCGCATTTAAGCACACTTAAATGCCATCGACCTGGCCCGGGATCGAACCCGCAACCTTGGGCATAGAAGGCCAGCGCTATACCAACTCGCCAACCAGGTCGACCTTAGGAAAATATTTGGGGCTAAGAGGGATGAAGTTACAGGAGAATGGAGAAAGTTACACAACGCAGAGCTGCACGCATTGTATTCTTCACCTGACATAATTAGGAACATAAAATCCAGATGTTTGAGATGGGCAGGACATGTAGCACGTATGAGTGAATCTAGAAATGCATATAGAGTGTTAGTTGGGAGGCCGGAGGGAAAAAGACCTTTGGGGAGGCCGAGACATAGGTGGGAAGATAATATTAAAATGGATTTGAGGGAGGTGGGATATGATGGTAGAGACTGGATTAATCTTGCTCAGGATAGGGACCAATGGCGGGCTTATGTGAGGGCGGCAATGAACCTCCGGGTTCCTTAAAAGCCAGTAAGTAAGTAAGTATTATTACTATTGATGCTGCCACCACCACCACCACTACCACCACCACCACCACCACCACTATTATTTTGAGCACTTAATGAAGTGACGTAAAATGAAATCTCTGAAATTTTTACTTCTTTCGTACTTTTACCTAGTATGCCTTCGAAATTTCAAATGCCTAATACTGTACTTCTCAATATTCTACTGTACTGTGGAGGAAAATATTTTGGATGAAAGTTACATAATAAAAAAAGAAAAATCAGAATTTCCAAAAATTATAGTAATTTCATTTGAAATTCTAAACTTACCCTCCTCCCTCTCCCGAATTCCTCATGAAGAGTAAACACTGAAAAGTTTCCAATGTAATTTTTTGAAAGGTCTCTTGCTGTTATAAAGATTGAAAAAAATCAGCATTTAGTTTTATTGATCCATTTAAGAGATATTGGCTTGTAACCTTTTATGTGAACCACCCTTTATATTCTAGGCCTACTTAACTTGATTTTCTCTGTGACAGATTACCTGAAGAAGATGACTTTTTGAAAAGCACCGAAGGTCTTTGGTCCAGTCTTCCAGCTGGAACGAACTCAAATGGAAACACTGGCACAAAGAAGAGGATCCATGTTCCTGTGGTGGGAAAATTTAAAATGAAAACTGACATGCAATTTTCTGGAAGAAAATATAGTAGAAATGTTACAAGGATGCAGAAACATGATTCGAATTCAGATGTAAAAGAATCTCAAAAACGACAGAAGGGAAATTCTGTACAGCCCACAAAGTTAACTCTGCAAAGAATTCTACTAAGAGATGGCTACCTGAAAATAAAGATTTAAAAAAAGCTAAGGCTTCTAATGAAACTTGTTTACAGGAAGACAACTGCATAAAGGACGTTTCGAAAGACATTTCGAAAGACTTTTCGAGTAAAGTCAGAGTAGAGGAGTTACAGACACAGCCTAAACCAGAAGTGGACAGGAAGCGATTCCTTTGTCATGATTGTGGGAAAATTTTCACATTAAAGCATCAGCTTCAAGGCCACTTACGGACTCATACTGGTGAAAAACCATATTGTTGTTCTGTGTGTGGGGAGTCGTTCGGTTTTGGTAGCTGTTTGAGAAAGCACATGAGGATACACACACTAGAAAAACCGTATCTATGTACTGTGTGTGGGAGGAGCTTCAGTCGTGGTGATACGCTCACTAAACACATGCGGGGTCACACAGGCGAAAAACCCTACCATTGTACTGTGTGCAGCAACAATTTTGGACGTCGTAGTACCCTCATTAACCATTTGAGGGCCCACATGGGAGGAAAACATTATCTGTGTACTGAATGTGGTTGGAGATGTGTTCAGAGTTATGACTTAACAAAACATATGCGTTGTCACTCAGATGAAAAACCAGTGCGCTGTAAAGTAGAAACAAAGAGTCTTGCTTTTGTTTAAAAAAAAAATGCCGCTTTTCTCTCTAATAAGCAAGGCCCGGATTTTGATAACTTAAAAATGATCAAAATTGACATTACCTTGAAACAGTTTAAAGGAACTTGTAAGTTGCAAAAATTAGCCCATAAATTTGGGGCTGTAGTAGTTCATATGATAAAACAATGGACTTTAGACTGGAAGCTCATGGATTCGAGTCCATTGGATGGCGGAATTTTTCTTATTATAACTTCCAGGACACACTCACCTCCTGTCAAATTACAGACGTGGACAAATTATTAGCAAAATTGAAGATTTTTATTATATATTTTTACAAAATATGATTCTTCAATTTAGACTACAGTTGACATTTTTGTGTATTTTCAAATAATTAGCCAAATTGAAGATTTGTATTGTATATTTTTCAAAATTTAACTCTCTAATTTGGACTACATTTGATATTTTTGCATATTTACAAATTATTAGGAAAACTGAAGGTTTTTATTGTATACTTTTACAAAGTTCGATTCTTCAATTTGGACTACAGTTGACATTTTGGATATTTCCAAATTATTAGCAAAACTGAAGATTTTTGTTTTATATTTTTACAAAATTTGGCTCGTCAATCCAGTTGGCATTTTTGCTAATTTATAAATTATTAGCTAAATTGAAGATTTTTATTATATATTTTTACAAAACTTGACTCTTCAATTTAAACTACAGTTGACATTTTTGCATATTTCTGTCTACTGTAATGATGGAAATATGCAAAATTGTCAATTGTAGTCTAAATTGAAAAGTCAAATTTTGTAAACAGAAATATCATAAAAATCGTCAATTTTGTTAATAATTTGTCCACGTCTGTAATTGCATTTATTTTATTGGTTAATTGACTATGCTGTACTAGTTATTTAGTGTTGTTGGGATTGATGATAGTGAGATGGTATCTGACGAGATGAAGTCGAGGATTCGCCATAAATTACCTGACATTCACCTTACGGTTGGGGAAAACCTCGGAAAAACCCAACCAGGTAATTAACCCAAGCCTGAACCCAACTTTGGATTAGCAAGCAAGCACCTCAGCTGACTGAGCTATGCTGGTGGCAATTGTATTTATTAAATATAATTTATGGGGAAAGGAACTGGTCACCCTATCCCATTATCTCCTGACCTAGTTTCCTCATAAGTAGTGCCTTGTTGGTATCACTTGTGAGGTTCAGACCTGTCTTCGGACAGTGGACTAAACAACAACAAATACAAACGTATAACGTATTTTTATAGCAATTTTGTATTTGTTCTGTAGGCCTGGCTCAGTACCTCATAGAATAAAGGGTGATTGTTGAGTGTTAGTGAAATCATGACAATGGTGAAGGGAAACAGTAGGTCTATATCCCCGAGATGGAAATCGAACCCAGGTCATTGCTATGAAAGGCAGAGAAGCTAACCACTCAGCCACTTGAGTACCAATTCTTTCTGTGGTCAAAATGTGGCCAGAGCATGATACTGACCACATCAATTCTTTCTCATGCAAGGAGAAAACGTGAACTTTACCTCCATGCCTCCATACAATGTCCAATACTGGTATCATGGGATATCTTTACTCTATAACAGGTATGCTCATTCTCTGACTCCCGATTATGTTCTGTAATCACAACCTTCGAATGTAGAGCGTGCTGTTCCTCATTCGAAGCTCGACGGATGACTGCGGAAGGCAGTTCAAGTACTTAGTAACATACGAACAGTGCGGGACAATGACAGAGTCAAAACGTTCTGTAAGCAAATGGCCATTCCGTACAGTGTGGGAGGAAGACTATTAATTGTTTTGCGTTCGGTAAAGTGTTTACTATGTTGTAAGGTACTGTCAGGAATACTAATGAGCAACATAAAATGACATTATGCGCTCTGCCATCCAGAACATGCCGAAGTGACAGGGAAGCTGTTTTCTGTAATATGTATTCATATACCAACACTATTATTAATAGCAGCAGCATTGTTATTACCTACTGTTGTTAGGTCTATTACAATTATTATTATTATTATTATTATTATTATTATTATTATTATTATTGATGTGGTGATTTTATTCCAACAAAAATACATGTTATGATAAAATAATTTTTCAGAGGCATTACAGTTTCAAGAATTGAAAGCACTTCATGAAAGGCCAAACATTGAAGAGAGTCGAACAATTTAGAGTCTATGTTTAGAAGGAAGTTATGTAGTGTGTTGGGAATTAACTAAGGCACTAAAACCCTTGTAAAGAGATGTATGGTGCCTGAACAAAATATAGTTAATTATATCTCTGTACTGGAACAACTCAAATTTGAATTCACAGAACATAGATTTAGTGATTTTAGACGTATGGAAAGTGATAATAATCTTTTTGTTAATCCTTTCATAGTAAATTTAGTACAATCCGTGAGAGTGCAGTTCCAGGACGAGTTAATTGATTTACAAAGTAACGTAGAATTCAGAACTAAATGCAGAGAATATGACTTGACAAGCATAGAAGTATTAAAAAACTAACAAAACTAAATATCCCAAGATTAGCATATTCTCTATCACTATGTTAGCTACCTTTGCCTCGACATACGTGTACGAAGAATTATTTTAGAGAATGAAAGTTGCTAAATCCAAACATAGATCCCGATTAACAGATGAGCATATTTCGAGTCAGCTGCGCATTGCAGTAAATTTGTTGGAAATAGATTTCTGATTACTTGCAGAAAAGAATCCACATGTTGAACAGATCGCAATGTATGGTGGAATATGAAAATAACATTATCTATGATATAATAATATCATAACTATATTAAATATAATACACAATGTAATAACTGAATAGTACAGTGTATATTCTTTCCTTTTTCAAATTCAGTTTATTATCCGTATTTGTATGAGAGCTATGAGAGCAATGCCACAGGCGGTGTTGCAATGTAGTTGCGGAGCCCAGTCCGTACACTGTCTGTGTTATGCAGTGCATCATCCGTGTAATCGGAGCTTTTACAATTTTGAGCACACCTGCTCTATAAAGTGAACAGCATTATTTATTAAATTACACAACAGTAAAATATTTTCAAGTGAATTAACCTCACTTTTTATGTCTTTGATAACATTTCGCAGTATGAGTATTCACTAATTTAGCAGTTGGATTTTTCCAATACTGTTCTGTAGATTGCAGAAAAATCAATATGGCGTGCATCTTTGTAATTTAATTTTAGCAGAATAAGTTTAGACTCTATAAAATAATTCAGTTATATTTGTAGAAACGTGTAACTGTATTTTGAAATAGGTACAGTACAAACTTTTAGTGCTTTGTATGTGTTTGTTTTCATACTGCTGTGGTGAGATATTAGGGAGTGTTTTTAATAGTATACCTTTTGCTATTCCTTCTGGTGATAAGTTCATCCTTTTCATAATTGAAGGGTACACGGGAAAAACGAATAATGTCACATTTCCATTAAAGGTGAGACAATGATCTATTTCAGTATATAACTGCAAAATTTATTGGTGTTTCTACTTGAAATGAAGGAAATGATGAATGTATCCGTGGTTTTAATTCTCCTTTACCACTTTTGGTAAAAATAACATTAAAGTTAGTAGTAATACAGTGAATTAGATAACGACATCAGCCTTAAAGTAATTGTGATATTGTTCGTTTTTCCCGTGTACCCTTCAATTGCTATGCAACGAACATTGAAAGTGAATTGCAAGTTTAAAAGTTAATAATAAAATAGTTATGCAAAACTGAAAAAATGAGAGAAACGTTATACACTTTTTTGCAACAAAAGTGGCATGATAACAATTTGAAAATAATTGAGTGCTATCTGCAAAATACCAAACAAGAGATATGTCGTTCAAATCCGGGTCTTGCAAATGAGAGATTTCACAGTGAAAATAAACTGTGGGTGGTTAATGTTTATTTGTACTGTCATGTGATACTAAGAAAACATTTCAGAACTGAAGAATAGTTACAAGAATAACTTCATTTTCGTTAAATGTGAATTCACTGTTTGTGTACAGATTCTTAACATTGTATATCAGGGTTAATGAAGTTACAATGCAGCCACATCTTTTCATTATCTGGGCTTTCATAATTTTTCATTCACGTCAAATTATTCTATCTATGTAAAGATTAATTTTTGGTCCTACAGAATATATCTGTTATGGTAACAATTAATTAAATTGTTCTATGTTAAATTATTGGCACAATTTAAGACTTACAAGTCTTTTAACAGTGAAGCATCTTCATTCTGTGTCCTATGCCATAGCTGTGTGGTCTAAGGTGTCATGTCTTGGACTGGTGATATGAAATGAGTGCTGGTTCGAATCTTCGGCGGGAAATAAATTTTCTCATGAAATTCTGGCCAGTGGTGTGGGATTCATGCTCACTCAGCATTGTAAGGTTTTGTAAGCCAACTTTAACAGGTGTGTTGACCACATTTTACCCCTGTACTGTTGGATGATCGTTTACATCTGTTGAGACATGTGAACAGTTGGTGTGATAGTCTTGGGCCTCCATGAGCTGTCATGGCATGATTTAATTAATCTCCATTCTGTAATGCAGAATTTAGGAGAATCAGTGTTGACATAATAATTTGAGTGAATTAATGTACAAAAGTGATTCTATTTGTTGAATAATTTGATTTGAATTGTCTCACTACCCTGCTTGCGAGTATGGTTTTGTAACACAAATAAAGAGGTATAGTGTGACTGCATCTATACTAAATAAAACAAATGAAACACTGAATGTCACTGATACTTTATATTCAATCACTGTTGAGTTGTAACACAGTTTTTCTTATTCCGAACCTTGGTCCCTACCTACCACTTTGCTTACATTACTTGCAAACAAACAAAAAAGAATGAAATACATATTTTTTACTATGTCATTATTAATAACTAGCGATCCTACTTTTTTGTACGAATCAGAAAGTTTGGCTCTGACAACTATGCAGAGGCAAAGAACTCAAGCAGAGATGAAATTACTATAGCCACGTCATTATTATTTCTGGCAGCCAACCACATTGCAGCTCGACTACATTTAAACATGCGCATCATGTCATTGGCCACAGGTATGTAGAATGTACAACGCAGTCAGCTTAAGACCTAAAAAAAGAGAAGCCATGTAGGAAATAACAGTGACATGGTTTTAGACCTTTGGGACACAAAACAAATTAATATGTGAATAATTAAACATTTCAAATATAATGGACAGGATAATTATATGAGTACAGATGAAATTGGTATCAACATTTAGGGGGAAAAAAAAGTCATATTCCATTTAAGGGGATCTGCTATCGAGTTTTGGTCAGTTTCTCTTTTAATATGATGTCAAAAAATTTACGGTTTCTTTAGGAATACTATAGTGAAGATTTCATCATGATATCTTTATTCTAAGTCAGAAATTTAGTTTATAAGTGGCTACTACAAATTCAGAATGCATATTATAAACTTTAAAGTAATTTTATCGCAAATCAGAATTTTTACATTTTTGAGAGACTCTTTGTTAACACTTTGCCGCCAAAGTCCGACCTCTCTGCTGTAAGTGCCCAGAGCTCAAGTCCAGCTCTAGCTGACGTGTTTTGCACCTCACTTTTGTACAGAACCTTCACTCAGGTCTTGAGCACTTTGTTACATTCCATTCCTTCCCATTGAAGGCTTTAAGGAACCAACCTGGACAAATACCCAATGTCCCATCCCTACCTTCCTGTGGTGCAGCTATTAGTAAGCATAATTTTACGAGCTGAACTAAAGGGAGGGGCTACTCATCAATTAGCACTGGTCAGTTTGATGAGTTAATGACTGAATTTGGTATAATTTTCCTCTATCCAATACCTAATTCCCTCTTTACCCTTTCCTATCCAGTCCTCTGACTGAACTCTTACTTTCTACGATCCCGATGGCATTAGAGCATTTGAGGCCTAGGGGTTCATTTCCCTTTCCTTCCTCCTCTTTCTACTTTTCTGTTCCTAGTGCTGACCTGCTATGGCACTAAAATCGTCCTCCAGTGGCTTAAGGAGGGAAAGCTGGTGATCAACAAGATCTCCCAGCTAGGTCCAATGGACCCGTCAACCAACAGCAGGTGTGGTCCTCCAGACAATCTGGGGGTTGTGTGTGAATGAAGTAGCCACCGAAACGTTAAAATATGGTGTTCACTTAAATCGGCTACAACTTGCCATTTTCACAAATATTGGAGTGCAAGAGGTCAAATGACTTCATTGTCAAGTGCCTGGCATTAGAAAACAACAACAACATTTTAACTTACAGGAAATAAGAAATATCCTAGAGCAATGGTTCCCAAACTGGGGGCCGTGAGACGATTTACAAAATAAAATAAAAAACGCCTTATTAACATACACTTAATGTGTGTTCAGAAACATGTACAACATTGAACATAAAAAAAAGTTTCAGTAGTTATACAGTAAAGTAAAAAATAATTTTATTTATGTTACAAATATGCCTGTTTTTCAGAAAGTATCTCTCAAATCTGGACTCTGTATTTGATAAATATGATACAGTGCAACTCCACAAAATAGACTCTCTCTCGTATACTTCACGATACAAGGTAAGTCAATGCACCCCATCCCGTGCTGCACAGGGCTAACCAGTTGAACCAGTGCAGTAGTGTGCAGATACTCGTACATGTTGGTAGCATGGCAGGGAACAAAAAATGTGTGCTTATGTTGAAGTAGAAGTTACAAATATTAGAACGGTTTAAAAAAGGTGAATCAATCAGAGCCATTGCTCAAGAATTTGACATTTCGATCAGAACAGTGCATGGGATAAAACAAAATTCATCTAAATACGAGGCATTCTGTAGTGATTATAAGAAGCTTTGTTATTACCTGTTAATTGCAGTATGAAAATACAGCTTATTTCGTGTAATTTTCACAATTTAATCAATAAGGATGATTTATGTTCTCTCTTGAATGGTATACACAATTTTAAAATAATTTAATACACAAACACAACTATTACATGAAATGCTCAATAAGTTTTTGTAGCTTTATTCTCTTCAGCTCTAATCAACAATCCAGGTTGCCAGGTGACGATAGAAAAGATGCGAAAACAAATGAATGAGGTGTATAAATAATTGAATGCTCTTTCACACTTAAGCATAAAAATATTGGGGTGCCATCTGAAATTTCAAAGTGGGGGGAGGCAGGGGGTGGGAGGTGAACTCTAAAATGCAATTAAGCCTGGTTTAAGGCTTCCCCCTCAATATCTAAATGTACGTGTTTTTTTTTTTTTTTATTGAATTCAATTTAAATAACTAGTTAGAGTGGGAAGTTTTGAAATGAAAGCCCTGTATGTAGATTCATTTAAAGTTTTTCCTCCAGAAGTGGTATATTATACTTAATCACGAAGTTGTTTTGTTATATATTTTGCATATACTACAGTATATTTAAAATTATGTACATTAATTATTTATGATTTGGTCTGCACGCCACAAAAAACATTGTACAGCCCTTATGTTTACCAATGTCCGCAGTACTCCGTAGAAAGACAGAGTTCGTACCTTGTCTCACACACGGACCATTGCTGTGTCTATTTGTGGAGATCCACTGTATCACTTTCAAGTCCAGTGAAATTTCTCGTCTTTGTTTTGATGAAGCTTATTTTGCATAAATATGATGTTGCAAATGTTAAAAAAATTTAAGAATTCTTTTGCAATCTCGAGATATTCATGCACTCTTTTGATTCATAATTGAGGACTGTTTTTGCAAAACTTGCTAACTGCAAAATTTGCAAAATTGAGATTTTGATGGATTCGTTAATATAAGGCAGGCCTCTACATGATGTTAAAGGCGTCTTAGTAAAATTGGATTATTTCTTTTCATTGTAGTGTGTCAAAGTGTGATCGTTTTTTCAAAACTTGCTTTCTCCTATGTGAGAGTTAGCAGAAAAATTTGCTTACTAGTGTTTTGTCTCTTCTGTAAAATTTAGTTTTTTCAGTTACCAAGTTTTGCAAAAACGGTCCTCAATTGGTCTACACTCTGCGAAAAAAAAAGCCTAGTTTTAACAGTCCATCAGTAGATACGTACATATTTAAATTTATTTCTTTTTTTTTAATTTCAGCTAGTTGAAAGCAACTGTCTAAAAATGGATTTAGCACCCATCTGTAACTGTTGTATTGTTCTGAGTGTCTTCCAGAAAATACTAAAAAATTGTTTAGAATTGTGCAAACTTAATTAAAAAAAACTCAGTATTTGCTAAATTTTCCAAGAGTTCTTTAATGCACTGAAATCCATCACATTCCTTTTTGTCATATGATATTGACCAGAAATCAAGTTTCTTTATAAATTCCTTGATTTTTATCCCTGGCTATTATTATGTTAACATCTTGGCCTTGAAAACTCATTCCATTCAAAGTATGTGTTCGAAAATAACAGCGAAGTAGGCTACTAGAAATGATCTTCAGGTAATATTTCATGTCATTATTGGACTATATTTTTCTATTTTGGTTCTTTGGGTGGTTTCCACTAATTCCGAGTAAAATTATCGTGGTTTTCGATTTTACAGTTAAGTTATTTGTATTTTTCGAAAGGGGTTAAGTACCCTACCAGTTCAATAGAGGTGGTCGCAAAAAGACGTCTTGCCCAAAAGTAGGTCGCGCCTTCAAAACATTTGGGAACCACTGTCCTGGAGTAATGAAGGAATATTGCATAACCATTTACATAATACCTAATCTCTAAATTTCATTGTTAATTTACATTGTGATTTTTTTTATTACTTCTCTCTGACCTGATGATTGTAAAATTGTTATTTTATTCTGGACCTCTATAGACAATGCAAACGCAGTCGGATGTCTTGATAAAGGAATTTTTATATATTTAAAAGAATTGCTGCATTATAATATTTTGATGATTGAAAATAAGTTAAAATTAAGTTATTTAAACAGTTACATGCTTAGTACATAGTACCATTTATCTGTAATCTATTTGACTGGCTTTGATATATCATCCTAAAACATCTGAGAAAAAAGAAACATGTTTTTCCTCAAAATAATCTGTAGCATTAAGTAGTAATATAGTTGGAAAGATAAAAATAAATATTTGGATAAAATACTACTACCACCACCATTATCAACAATATTTAAAAAGAAAGCTCCTCTACTTGTCCTAATTACACAGTTCGAATACAAAGGGTTAATAGTGAAATAATACACTTGCATATAATATGATACTGTAACGCTTCATACTCGGATGTTCTCGACAGGTCCATGTAATTTTTTCTCCAGCGCTAGTGTTGCCCTCATCTTGGGCTTGCAGTTGAGCACTCGCAGCTGGTAGTTATAGCACTTTAATTGCCTCAACTGATAGTTTTCATTTTCTTGGACTTGGATGCCGATTGATCTGAATTATGATGGGATCAGAAGATACTAACAACATGTGTAGGACATCATCTAAGTTTCTCTCATGAGCTAGGACACTTTCTAGTGTGAGCTAACCTGTACTTTCGTAAATCTTTGTGTCTTGCCTCTTGAGCATCTCCAGATAACATCCCAATAGCAAGTAGCCTATCGCAGTCTTTGCAATCTTTCCTTCATGTATCAGTATTTTATGCATGCGGGAAGGCATGTAGTACCATGAATATAATTGTACATATAAGTGGGCTGTATCATTTGTGTACCCTACTTCTTCAACGCCTCAGTAGATATTGAATATCCACATGAAATGGTGCATAAAATTACAGAAAATCTCTGAATGAGGTCTTCATTAATGCCCGTAATATTGGCTGTAATTTGTGGATTTTCAAAAAACCTAAGTGCAGTATTACCATCATTTGATGTCCAGGGCCACCAGGTTTCGGCTTGTCAATAAGAAGCCCTAACTGAGAGCGAAATTTTCTTCTTTTCTAGCTGCAAAAATATCTTTGTTGTTGCTTCTGACCTGCCATTTCTTAATTTGTAGCCTATAAGAAATATACAAGAGACATCCCATAAATTTTATACAGACATGAAGAGGTGATAAATCGAATCTCTAATTTGACTGATCACCGGGATAATCACATGAAAGATATAGGTTGTTCATATCTTTCGGTATTGCTCCACAAACAGCACTTCTGCGTTGATTCTTCAGTTAATGTACTGCATATTTTTCCGTCAATCATTGTCATTATAAGTGTAGGGATAACATTTAATTCATATTCATTTACTGGTATTTGAATAGGAACAAGGGAATTTGTCTGCTGTTCAATTGCAGTAACTTCTGTGATTGTCACCTCGGAAGTTTCTTTAGCCATTAATAATTTTATAGGCCTGCAAAAACCTTGTAGAAGAAGGCCTCGGATTTTGCCACAAAACTTCATTCTTTATTGCCAATAGAGGATGCATAAAGCTGCAATGGGACTAACGATATTAAAAACATGTCTGCATCTAAAAGATGCTTTTCTTCATAAAATTCTACAAAGCGTTGTTTGTATGTGCCGTGACTGCTACTTCCATCGCAACCCCATTTAATAATAGGTGTAAATTTCTTCTTGCCCTGACAAATTTGCTTCTAGAACTTCCTTTTGAAATACTGCTAGACGCTCAATTGTAGTTTTCAAAATAGCGTGAACTTCAATTTCTGCATAACATTTCGTAATAATTGTTTAATTTTCAGGTGGATAACATTCCTGCCTTCTTCTTTTTAATGATCTGATAAGACAGATATATATCTGAGCTTCTAAGTTTGACACCTTTCCAAATGTTCAGATATTGTTGCTTTGTTAGTTTGTTTTCAATAACTAATACCAAAGCCTTCTGGCCTAAATACAGTCTAATTGTAGGGGGTGAGTGAAAAGCCTGTTTTATTTTAGTTGCTCTCTTTGGAGTGATTTCTGTCCCTCCTTCAACATTCCTGCAGCATCCCTCTTAAGATGCTTGTAGACAATATTTTGCTGCAAAAACTAATTCCTGATTTGGGGGCCTGTCACCTGATGATTGGATTTTTTTTTCGTTTCCCTCGATCTGTACATTCCTCAAAAAGTTTCTTTGGCCTTCCCCTCCCAGAACTTGTTGATGGCTGATGAAGTTCAGATTTGCTGGACTCTTATCACTGTATGTGGTAAATTTAAATTAACATATAGCCAAGAACAATGTTTTTTTTTTTTAAATACTGTACTCCTTTTTTACGGTGGCACTGCATCCAACGCCTGTTAAAATTATTTATAATTTATATTTTTCAAAATATTACGAATGCACTTCTCACTATTCGAATCACATGTTTCAATACATAATTTGTTCAAAACATATCTATATAGTTCATCTAAGTCGCTGCTTTTATTGGCAAGTATTGGAAATAGATCACTGCGCAAAATCACCTGTAGCGGTTCCAAATCTGAAAAAAATTAACCACATGCAGGGTGGTCAGTAGGAGCAAATGAAACTAGGTTAGTCTTAAAGTGCATACTTAAACCTTCATTCTGACAAAAATAAATGTGACCCTCCTATTATAAGTCAATGTTTACTTCGATAATAGTTTTAAAAAAATCGCATTTGCCGCCCTTAATTTAACATGTCGTATCTATAAATTCAAAGTTATTATGAACATAAAATTTATATACTAATTATCTACAAACCTTGTTCTTCATTTTCCATTTCAGAAGCACAAAATATTTCACTCTAAGATCACAGAAAACAAGTTGCTTCTTACACTATCTCAACGTGACTGAGTGATAAAACTGGTTACGAAGGGGAATCATCAACATCATTATGTGACGTCCGTATGTTTAGTGTCAAAGCTTCTCTCTCACAAATAAGCATTTTGTGATTCATGAGCAACAATTTGAGATGGGACACGCATAAAAATGAGAACATATGAAAATTGATTTTGTTCTGGCTAGAATCGAAATCCGTCCCACTGTCCAATGTTGAAAAGTATTATAACTGGCAGGCCTATCATCAAAGATTCTCTTAAGGATTTCCAATCAACTTATTCACATTCTTCAGTAATAATTATTTTCTATCAATACAATAATTTTCCCCCACATTTATTCATGCCTTTTTTGAGTAATAGGAAGTTATATTATTATTGCCCATAGCAGTTTTCTTTAATGTAAGTTTCATGTCTGAAACATATTACCAGTTGTTCTGTATGGTTGTGAAACTTGGACTCTCACTTTGAGGGTGTTGTTTGTAATTATTAATGGACAAATACAAGGCCTACATAAAGAAATAATAGTGACAACATATACATTACTGTATTTAATAAATATATACTGTACAATATTGCAGCCACATTTATCTGAGGAATAGGAATTATGACAAGTGACACTGAATGAATACATGAAGAAATAATAGTTTTAACGATACATCTATTAATGAATCTTTGCAATATTACCACAGTATAAGTATTCATACAGAAAGGAAACTTCGTCACTTTTTCTGTCAGACAGACATGCACGTGCATACAACCAGCAATCCAAGCAGCAAATAACTAACACTAGGTGAAAACTCTGTTGTTTATATGTTATGGGATACAGAAGCGAAAAATTTATTTGAAGAATGAGGGTTTCGAAGGGACCATATTGTTCAGGATTGCAGCAGCAACATCAAAGGACGAAACCCAGAGTTGCATTTTTTCGCTTTCTCCAAAAAATCATATTTTAGAGTAGTCCTACTGCCTTCTGCTTGGCGTGTTTTCTTAACATGGTTATCTTTTTCTTTCGTTCAATCACTAAGTTAAATTCTGCTGTAATGATTTCAGGTGAAAAAAATGAACATGGCTTGAGAACTTGCTAATATAAAATATTCAAGTGCAAATTGCAGTCCTTGCACACAACACTTACAAAACAGCCAGTTTATGAATTCCAATAAGAACTCGTTAATTAAAACTAAAACAAAATCGCTCAGACGGTAATGTTTGAGACTCGCATTCGGGACCCCTGACTAAGTTTTTTTTATGATTTTCCTCAGTCACTAAGCCAAATATTGGATTGGAAATTTACACACCATGATTTATCACTGCCTTAATCACCAATGTCATACATATTAAAACAAAATCCAAATTAGTTATGGACATGAACACAAATGATTTGTAACACATGACATTAAAAACAGAATTTCAACAATACTCAACGGGATACTGATATACCCAAATATCCGACACGCAATATGACACTGATGTTAAAGTTTGTATAAAACAATGCTTAAAAAGAACTAGACAGGTGTACTTGACGGTATTCTTGGACATCTCGTATATTCACGTTTCCCAATTGGAGTGTCGAATACGAGGCCTTTATGAGTTCTTAAAAATCCTAAACTTTTGCTTGCCTAAAGTTACTACACTCTCAGGTGTTCTTAAAAAGTGTGAATTACAGCTTTCGTCAATTACTGGTAATATCACAGTATGTGTATGTACATATTTTTTATTTATAATTGCTGAATTGAATTTATTGTATGCTAATGATGTTTCTATTCTATTGATTTGTCATATTTCTCTTTAATAAAATCAGTGATATTAACCTTTCAATGAATCATTTTGGAGTCACTGAACTTATAATAGGGCCTGCAGGATATTAAATTACAGATTAAGTTAACATTTGAAATTAGTGCCAATTAAATAAAACTCTATGCTTTTCATATTGTTCCTTTGTTTAAATTTAAGATGTCAGACATGCAAGATGTCCACCGTTTTATTTAATATTACATATTCTGTGATGTGTGTATTTTTCCAAGTTATAGATACGGTGAGCATGTAGTTAGGCCTATAGTCATTTGCACCAGTCACGCTTGTGATGCTCAGCTAACATGTTGCCATACCCCTATTAACACACAGTTTCCTTACTGTATGAATATTTATACTGGGATATTACCACAGTCTAGTATATACAGTTGCGAAGCTCAATACGTAGTAAATTTGCAAACATTAGATAGTTGCTCACCACTAGGATCGCTAATATCGCCTCATTACAGGCAATGCAAAATAGTACCGTCACAGTCTATTGTTTCTAGCACCCTCAAAACTCAAGCTTCGTGACTGTATAGTAGACTGTGATATTACTTCATGACAAAACAGTCGATCCAAAAACTTCGAAGAAAATCTATATACATGTGTGACTTGATGTTATTGTAGGCCTATAACATTATAACAGATCAATAATATTTATTATAACATTAACTACAAATCAATAGGTCTACATAAGCAATAAGTGATCATTATACATTCATTATTCTATTTAATAAATCTATACCGTACTGGTACCTTATTGGAACCATATTTAATCTGGATAGATGTGAAGAACAAATAGACTAAATTCTATTCTACCTTTAATTTCTATTTTAATGCTGCATGTCCAGAAATAAATAAATCAATATATATACATAAAATAATGGACAAACTATGACATTAAATCAGTAAAATAAAGGGTAAAATTCTACTATGACAACTATATGAAGCCAAAGAATGTAAAAGATAAGGGATAAAGGGAATTATTTAATTAAAAAAATAATACTGTATAAGAAACTGAATAATAGAAACAAAAGCAAAATACCAGTACTTACAAAAGTATAAAAAATCTAAAAATACATCCAAATTGTTACAGATATTCATTAATAAAGAACGAGACAAATCAGAAAAAAGAGTAGGTAATATAGAATAGAAAACAATGTAATAACAAAAGACCCTAAATTGACTGGTGATATTTTCAATAACAAATTTCTAGGCACTATAAATTATCTAATGAACGATATACATATAATATGATCCTCTATAAACTGCAAAAATATTATGGAAGCAATGTTTATGAAAGTAAAAGAAATACACTATTGAAGACTATAGAAAAAAATAAAAATGCAACAGGACCTGGCGAAATATCTTCCATACTCCTCAAACAGTGTATACTGATCATAATAGAACCTCTAATAGATATAAATGGATCTATTTCAGTAGAAATATTTCCATATTGCCTAAAAAAAAATTCCATATAAAGGCAGTCCATAAAAAGGGAGAAAAAAAAAAGTAATACATCAAACTACTGCCCAATAACCCTAGCATCTGTGTTATCCAAGTTTGTTAAAAAAAAAAAACAAACATAAATCAATTACTATATTATTTCTAAAACAGCATAACATTATAAACTATGATAAATTATAAATTTGGGTTTAAAAAACACATCAACAATAACTGAAACTACAGATTATACGAGTGTAACTGCTGAGATAACCGTATAAAAAAATAATTGTATACTTCTTGATCTCACAAAAACTTTCAATTGTGTGAATTGTATCATAGTTACCCACTAGATATAATGTGCCAATATGAAATATGTGGAATACTACACAGACTAATAAAGGACTACCAGTACCAGATACGACACAATGGGTAAAGATTGTAGCCTACATGCTGAGGATGCACACAAAAGGAGCACTATTCCTCTAATATTCTGGTAAAATAGGATTGAATGTTGGAACTAATATGCAAAACTTAGAAACTACACACTGCAAAGTAACAAAATAATAGTCTTTTCAATAAAAGAAAACAAACTACATAGTATGGTATTGCAGACAGCTCAATCCAAAAATAATATTCCTATTAGTATAATCATAGATACAGACACAATAAAAGATGTCACATGTCAGGTGAGTAGCACAAACTTTCTGGAATTAAAAACTGATAGTCACATTGCATGGGAGAAGCATATAGACAAAGTATGCAAAAAGATCTCATCAGGTCTATCTTATGAAAAGAATTCAAGATCTAAAAGACACAAAATTACTTAGAACCAACTACTATCGAGTAAAATAACCCCACATGTCCTATGAAATTACGGTTTGGGGAAACTGTGCAACCACTTATAACAAATAGCTTGATGGCAGTATTTCAGGAAACTGCCATAAAATATAAAATGCATAAATTCCCAATATACATTTAAATACAAGTTAAAAGAATACTCAATTAGTGGATGTTATTACTCAATAGTACATTTGGAAACAAAATGAAGTATTCTTGTCTTGCTTAATTGGATTATGTATTATATTCTCTATTTCTTTATTTAGGCTATATGATATATTTTCACACTATAGGGCACTGGTAACGATCTTGTATGATCTAGTGATGTGGGAAAGTTATCTGATGATTAGTATAATTGTGATCATTAGAGGCATTTGTGGAAACATGTACAGTGTCAGTTAAAGATTCTTTAATAACAGTGATGTCTTCCTTGCTTGGCTTCTTCATTTTCTCCTTCTTCTTCCCTTTCTTTACTTTAGTTGAAAAGAAGAACTGCTTTTCAACCTTCTTATTGGCTGGTTCTTCTGAATTTTCTGCACATTCCTTCAATGGAACATGTGATTTAGACAATCCAGTTATTGATGCAGCAGTTTTCACATTATTTAGAATTAAATTCAGTTCATCCTTACTATGAACTCTTCTCTGTAAATTACTTCTAATAACGTTCAAGGATTGTTCAATTTCTTTTATTATAACTTCATGTGTTCTTGACGTTGATACCTGTTTTATGAGATTATTCACTTCATCAGCATGTATTTCATCCTGTGGTGATTGTGATGGATTTTCTTCTTTCATTTTCATGGATACATAGTGTATGTGCTTGCATATTGTAGCTTTTAAATTGAAATCTATACATGAGCACTCATATGTATGCACACAGATATGACAGCATTCACATTTTAATTTGCAGCATGAAGTGGTCATTCTTTTTGATACAACAAAATCTTCGTCAGGACACTTAGGATGTAGTCATCATTATCAGTTTTTTCAATTTCATAATCAAGTGACAATGCACTCTTGTGTCTTATTTGTATTGCACTGTGATGTACACTTATTTTCCCTTTGGTGAGTTTAATAATTTGATCAACCACTTTGTCTCTCATGAATTTTTGTAAAACATGAAGAGCTTTATCTAATCTTATTTTTTTCCCCTCAAAGTATACATATTTACATAATTATCTTATGCATATTCTCAAGATGCATGTTGGTGTTGATTTTGTAGAGTTTTCGAAAACAATATGCCCATTTTTCAGTATTGATATAATAATGCATTCTGAGGTATTCTGCCATGCTTTTAGTGTTCTCGTCTTCATATAGTGATTGTAAGAAATTGTCAAAACCAAGCTTGAATTCATTTTTTTCTAAAGTAACTTGTAAATACTTCAAGGTTTTGTAAATCCACTTCCTTTTTTCAGAATCATTTACCTCATTTAAATTTTGCTGCCATGCTCGATCAACATGCCATGAGCAATAAAGTTGATGTGGCACAGCTCCCATTGTACTAACCCATGCACTGTAGAATATGTTTGTGATATCTGTCATAAACACATTAGCTTCTATTTGCCCAGTACGTTCCTTAATTTTTCCAAAAAAGATCTCATGGATATGTGTATCTTTCCTGTTACTAAACATTGTTGCAAAAGGAAATCCTCCATAAAATTCATCTATAACTAATACTGTGGTCATTTCAAAATCGTATGAGTTGAGACCATGTGTACTGTCAACACATACAATGTTCCCCCCAAACTTTTTTAGCATTTCAGACTGTGCAGAATTCATTAAAATAGTGCAAAAATATTCTGCATTTAAATCACTTCCCTCCATATCTACACCTTGCTTTTTGTAAAATAACACTGGTTTTTTTTCATTCGTCTTACACTCATTCACCCAAAGTTCAACACTTGTTGCATCATTGTGGTGGCGACATCCATCCCTAATTCAATGTTGAAAGAACTTCTGATATTATGTATGTCTTTCCTCGTGACAAGATCCACTCTCTTCAGGTTGGAAACGATATTGTCTCGAACATTATCAAGTATCCTGCAAACATGAAATGACATATGTATGAAATAAAGTTTTAATAAAACTTATCTTTCAGATTATCACATTAAATGGGTGTTATGATCTTAATGACTGACCTAACAAAAGCCTGTGATGCATTAAACATTCATATTTTTCTCTCTGAACTTTGTACCTATGTAATTAAAGGAAATTTTGGTTAAAATCACATTTAGAAAATAGAAGGCTGCTTGTTGAGTTAATTACAAACTAAGACAAACTAAAGAAATTGTATTACAATATTTGGTAACCATGTTTGTTACTGAAACTGAAATATTACTTGGGCAAGAGAAATAAAATACCCTCAGTTTATAAACATAAACATGCATAATAATTGGTCTTACAATAAGTAAAAAATGTAATTTTAATAATAAATATAGGCATACTTTATTGAAAATATACAAATATATTTAAGAAAAATTAATACTCTACATGGATATAACTTAGTCACTGTAATGTAGCCTAATTAATTGTTGTACAGTAGCATCCTAACTGAAACATCACATCTCTAGAAGATATTGAGAAGTAGGCTACTTTAGTCAGAATCTAATTCTAATGTTTGAGATTTTGAAGCATCTTGAATCAGCTCACTTTAGCAAATAAAACTATTCTGTGACTCACTAATGAATATCTCTGAAATCAGTTTACACTCAGTGGCTAGCATTGTTAGATTGTTGAGTTTTTCTTAACCTAAACGTGTTCGCAAGTGACTCTTGATCAACTTCAGTTTACTGAACCCACATTCTCCAGATGTTACACTGACAGGGAGAGTGACAAAATGTAAAGTCCCAAACTTGTTGCAAACATAATTTTCAATAATATGTGACTTAATAGAATTATTCTTTCATATAAATAAATCTTGTCTGAATATTTTCTGTCTTTCTCTCCCTAAAAAGATAATAAAAAAATAGGGAACCAGGGCCTTCCACCTAAGTTCTCTGTCCCCCCCCCCCCAGACAGCCTTGAAGATACATTGAAAGTTTAAAGGTATCCACATAAATGAATGCATGAAATGAAATGGCAACATTAGATCGTTAATATGAAAACTTAGTTCCATTTCTTTTTTAATTCAATCACTAAGAGAAAAAGTGAGTTTATACACGTTACAAATATCTATTTTCCTCATTTTAATTCCTAATTAAGGTCTGGTGTAACTTTTTGGGAGAAATGACCAAGGAAGTGAAAGTGTTTTCAAATTACAAAGGAGGATAAGCCTACATAGTGTAATAAATGGAACAGGAAACAGGAACTCATGTCGAGAACTATTTATATTTTGCAATATCCTTCCACTTCATTGTATTAATATTTTTGTATTTTTGAAATTGTTATCTTAGAGACCAATTGGGAAATTTATATAAAAAAAATAGAAATTCACAATCATAGTTCATTGGAAAAGGTCAATTTAAATATTAAATTCCATACAGCGGCATAACGTTAGGGTCTGCAGGGCCTGCAAACACCATGCAAAAAAGAAAGAAAAAGTATATAAAAAAAAAGCCAATTAATTACAGCCTGCATGGAACTGGTCAGATCATTATTCACGACGGTTTCATAGAATCGGACTATGTTGTTGAATCCAACACAGCTTTAAACAATGCTTGCCCTGCGTCCTTGCCAACAGTCTGGTCGCATATCACATAATACACGTGGTGTGCGGCATCACTCTCAGTCCTCACAAAAGAGCAGCGCAAAGTTATTTTATCATAATGACAACAATGAAAATTGATACCAAAATATCATATTTTAGTTGTAGAATTGTATTTTCTTGATAAGTAGTGTATTACCTGAGTTGGTTTTATGCACATTTTTCTCTGAACGTTTAACTTTTGTTATACATTTATTCGACAACAACAGAATAGGTTTTTGTTCAAAATTATAATGCCAATAAATTATCCAATAAGATGTTTGTGTAGTAACGGTCAATCAACTTTACTCAGTTTGGAAAGAGCTCTCTTTGCGGGAAGTAAATGTCTGTTGTGTGGTCGGTGTGATATTTTTCCAACTTTATTTGAACAGTTATAAATTTAATTTTATTTGTATATTTTTCTGTGTTTTAATCCAGTAAATTATTATTAGAGAATATAGACAGTATAGTACTGAAAAATGAAACCCTTTAAAGTTAAGTACGAACATCTAAGTGGTGCACAGAAAAGAAAGAAGAAGTGAGAGTTAGAAAAAGAAATAAACAAATTAGTGAAAATAAGTAATGTTTTTTCTCTTTCTGCTCCTAGCAGTAGTGCTAGCTCAACAGTTACAAATGTTTGCAGTGCCACAAGTGAGTGCGCGTCTGAAGTGAAAAGTGATATAGAAATAGATGTTAGTAGAGACAGCAATTGTGAAAGCATTAGCGAAAAAGAAGATTGTAACAAAATTGCCTTAAATGTAATTAGGCCTACCAATATTGCAGTTGTAGAGTATTCAAATGATCGTGCAGAATATGAGTTAGAAGTAGATAATGAAACAAAAAAGTTCTTTGTTAGACAAAATCCTTATCAGCCAGAGCCAGCAGGTCCTTTCCCTAAAGATCCTAAGCAGGATAACAGAAGCTTTTCCGCGAAATATTACGATAAATTCACAATGACAGGGCAAAGAATTAGGAGAGAATGGTTGTGTCATTCAATTAAAAATGACTCTGTTTATTGTAAACCATGCTGGCTCTTTGGACAGCAGAAGTAGTCTTCAGCTTGGAGGGAAGGGGTCCGAGATTGGAGGTGGTTAACCAAAAGTATAGTGCGACACAAAACTAGTTACGCACATTTGAACGCATGCGTCGTTTTCAATTCGTGGCGTAAGAAAAACACAGTTGACGTGGGTATGGATTCAGAATTAAAGAAAAGTGAAAACATATGGAAACAGGTCCTTGAGCATATCGTGAATGTGACATTAACTCTGGCATCCAATAATCTAGTTTTTCGGGGACATAGGGAACAAATTGAAAAATCAAAAAGTGGAAACTTTTTAGCAATCATCGAACTTCTCGCAAAATTGGCCTACGATCCAAAATATACACAAAAGTACCTTCTATTCAAAATGAGTTAATAAATGTTTTATCCCATGCAGTTGAAAAAGAAATTATTAATGACATTAAAGCTGCCCCATTCTTTTCGATACAACACAGGACATAACAAAAAAAGAACAATTAAGTCAGACATTTAGATACGTTACAGTTTCACATGATGTAACTGGAAAGCCTTGTGACGTGAAGATAAATGAAAGCTTCTTAGGTTTTCGCGAAATGAAAGATCAAAGTGCATTAAGAATAGAGAAGGAAATACTCAGTGCAATAGATGAAAAGGGACACTTTTAAGAAAAGGGACATGTGGTCAGGAGCATGACAGTTGTGCCAATATGTGAGGCGTAAACAAAGGTGTCAGAACGAGAATTGAACAAAGACAAAGAACCGCAAAATATGTACATTGTGCAGTGCATAATTTAAATCTAGTACTTAAAGATGCTGCATATGGAATTCAAGAAGTTAGATCCTTTTATGACACAGTGGAAATGTTGTATCTTTTCTTCAGTCATAGTATTAAAAGATGGGAACATTTGGTATCTTTTCATACCTTAAAAAAACTTTGCCCAGTATGTTGGTCTTAGAGATACCAGTCTGTTAAAGCCCTGCGTTATGCTTATGTCGATGTACTTAAGGCTCTGTCAAAATTAATATTGATATCTAAAAAAAGGAAGAAGGAGAACAAGCTATTGCTTTGAAAAACCAATTATAGAATATTCAATTCATTTTTCAAATAGTGTTGCAATCAAAGATTCTAGAATGTACTAATCTAGCATCACAAATTATGCAATCGGAAAATTAGAGCTTGATAAAGCGTATTCTCTTATTCAGAATGCAGCCGATAATTTATCTCGTTACCGAAATAATTTTGAAGAAGCAATGTCATCAGTTACATCTTTGGCAAAGAGCTGGGACATTCCACCACAATTTGAAAATTAAAGAATTCGAAAAGTAAAAAAACATTTTGATGAATTGTACCAGGACGAGCGGCTAGTAGATCCAAAGATGTATTTCAGAACCACTGTTTTTAAAGGTTATTTGGACTTTATTGTAGCTCAATTAAAAAACCGATTTGAGGGTATGCATAATGTTAACCATTTCTTCAAAATTATTTCCCCAATATTTCTAAATTCTGCTTCTGACTAAGAGATTCATAATGCAGCAGTGGTTGTTCAAAATGAATATGAGGAAGATTTATCCAGTGAATTCCCAGACCAGGTAATAGGTTTCAGAAAAGCTCTGAAAAAAATAGCCTCATTAACTTCTGTATCTGAATTAACAAATCTATAATAGAAAATTCAATCATAGCTGCTAGAGTTCCAGACTTATGCACGGCATTTTACCTATTTCTAACTATTCCGGATACTGTTTCTTCGGCCGAACAGTAAAGCTAAAACTTACAAAGAACTATCTGTGGAATTCTATGACCCAAGACAGACTTAGTGAACTCAGCCTCCTCAGTATCGAATGTGAAAGGGCTAGATCCATTGATGTCAGTGACATCATCAATGCCTTCGCATCACAGAAAGCACGCCGCATGGTCCAGTTTCACTAGAGTTCAATATGAGTACAGTAAAGTTTTGTAAGTACAACAAACAGCAGATACCAGATAAAAGTATATACTTAATGATAGGCCTACCCACCTACTTAATTTCAATCACTATAGTATATATTATATGCTTTTTAATAAAATTTATTAATAATTGTTATTATTTTAATAATCTTACAATAATGAATGATTAATCTCCTTGTTCTTATAATTTGGAAATATATCACATTAAAGTTGAACTTCTATTACCTGTAAATATATTTATGTCATTATTAGTTATTGATAGGTTATACATTTGGGTGCACTGATAAATTTTATTTTAGGGGGCCCGAAATTTTATTTTTGTAGGCGGGCCCGTATCACATTCGTTATGCCCCGGATTCCGTATAACATATATATAAACAAAATTTATTTAATAGGGAAGTAACATTAATAACTAATTACAAACTAGCATCAAGGAAACAAAAAGCAAACACAGCTTCATAAAGCAAGTAAAATCCTTTATATCGAAACATACTTTCTGTCCTATAGATTAATTCTTGTGTAAGTAGATGTTATTGAAATTTGTGTATTAGACTCTGCATTTCGTTGAAAACGACCATCCAAGAGTCATGATATATACAAAATCGAAGCTTCGTACTATACACAGTAACCACCTGCCATGTGTACTGACTCTGCAGAAAGCAAAACACTCGATGAAGCATCACAGCCGACTGGTTGTCCCAGTTGCTCAAAGAGTATCATAGACTGAAAACTGTCTTTGATCGGTGTGTTTATAGTATGCGCTATAAAAATGTTAAACTGCTTGATGCTCTGTCACATGATTAGTGATCCTTGTAGGCATACAGGCTATCAGACTGAATAAAAATTACAGTAAAATATTTAAATAATAATAATAATAAATTAATAAAGCAATAAAATAAAATAAAATTTTAACAAACTAAGTTTCCTATCAGAATATAAATATAAAGTATAAGCAGCACTAAAAAATTATAAAAAAAATTTTAGTATTCTCCTCTAGTTCAACAGAACAGTTAACTTATAATATTTTGTAACATTCGTAATGGCACAATACAAAAGTAAATACATTAAAGAAACCAAAGAGGAAATTCTACATAAGACTGAAAAAAATATATATATTAATTTTAAAACAAATGGCGATTTTTCCATTATTTTAATTTCGGAAATAACTTCAGAACGAATTATGTTTGGTGCATCCTTGATATTTCGTGATAAGATCATTGAATGTGGAATAACAGAATCTGCATCCACCTTACCATAAGTAGCTGCAACATCAATCATTGTCTGCGATTAACCATCTCTTAATATACATTATTGTACAAATGTTAAGCAAAGTGAGCATGTAGATTTGCTTTATTTTTATTAAATACTGTAACTAAAATAGATTATATCTGCTTTTGAAGAAATTTGAGACGCATCACAAAATCTCTGTTCTTTTTAAGCAATCATATATTTAATAAGCCACATTAAACATTCATTACTGATATAATGAATTAGACAAGATGGATGCTGAATAACATTACTGATTGATAATATAAAGCAGGGGTCGTCAGCACAGAGCATGCTGGGGCTAGGCTCTTACCCGCGGAAAATGCAGTGCACTATATGCTCTCGTAGCTGCTAGCAGATATGCTCTCCCTCTCTCTCCCTGTTGCATGACGGTGCGCACGGGACAACACCACGTACCCATTACACATTTCAGCAAGTGCTGACGACCACTGATATATAAAGCATTATTTCATTTAAAGAATTGTGTTATTTAAAAATTATGTTTCCTTGTTTAAATGTTCATATGGTACTTCCTAATTTTCGTGCTATCTGAAATAAAAACAAAGTGGTAACCTTCTTAAGTAGGCTTTTTTTTGGATATCAAGCAATAAAAGGTGATGTAATTGTAGTGCAATAACCTCGAGCGCATGCAACAGATCAAGTAAATGTTTCAACTGGCCGGTTATAAATTCTCGACTGTATGCGCTCGAGCATATCATTTCCCAGCTACTTTCTTCACAACTGAGGACTAATCAGCGAGCTCGGACGGCTGTTTTCAAGAGAATGCAGAGGTCTAGTGTGTATATGAAATAATGCAATTTGTAACTATTCTTGAATTAACGAACTTCTATTTCTTTAGAATACCATGCAATGTTTGCTCATTCAGAGTTATTTATCTCTATTATCATCCATAACCATGACCACACTCATGATCCACTGTCACAAATATAAAAAAACGAGGAAAATATCGGTACTTACTTTGTTGGTGAAATTCCTTTAATCAGTTCTGTAGCAATTTCCATGCGATCAGTCTTTGGAACAGTTAAATGTTGCAACTCATTTTTATGGCCATAATGAGTCTTATAAAACTTTGCATTGCACTTATTATTCGTAAGTTCATGTACTACTATTATTTGGTTTGTGCAAAATCTACCTAATTTGCAAGATCCTTGAGACTTCAAACTTCTTTTACGTACTGTTAATGATTGACGTGTTTTTCCTGAAAAAAAGTATTCTTTCTATAAATTATAACAATATTTGTATGATTAATTAATATAATGAACTCAGATTCGATCTCACACATTCAAAGTAGGTATGTCCTTTCAATACTTTCACCTCCTGTCTCTTACTAAAAGTTTACTTTCTAGGATTACAACAATATTTGCATTATTAATTAATATAATGAACTCATACCTGAACTCGAAGTGAATATTTTGACCTCCCTACTCCTAACTGAAAGTTTACTTATAGTAATTTGCATACCCTAATTAATATATCCATTCCATATAATGAACTCATACCTGATCTCGCACATTCGAAGTATGTCCTCTCAATATTGTCACATCACTGCCTCCAATTGAAAGTTCGATAAACTTCAGAACACGGTTACCTTCTTTCCTCTCTTCCCACAAAATTCCAGCCTTGTACAGACAAAATAAATTATTGGCACTGAAAAATGCCTTTTCGCTAGCATGATGATGCGCATTCAACAAACACAGACAATCTGTTCTTTTAAGTACCGGTATTTTAAATAATTGTTGTCGGTGAGGTAACCGTATACTGAAGTTTTTTTTTTATTTGCTTGAATTATAACAGTATTTGCATCATTAATTCATATAGTGAACCCATACCTGATCTCACCCATTCAAAGTATATCCTTTCAATATTTTGATCTCTTTTCCTCTTACTGCCAGTCACTTTCTCGTACTGGACCAAGTTTTCTTTCTCTATCCTCGCCATCCATGCCATGAACTCTGTATAGAAGAAATTCAATAATTATTATACAATTAAATGAATTTCACTACAAGATTTCTCTTTTTATTATTATTATTTATATTGTCTAAAAATATGCTTACCTTCAAAACTAGAAAATTCTTGCTCCTCACATTCTTGATTAATATGATGTATTTTTGTAAATGAATTCGTAAAGCCGAATTGTATTTGAACGATACCACACACCCTTCCAAGCACTTGAAGACACAAACAACTTTGTCATATTCAATGACTTCTTTTTCTCTACAATCGTGAACTTCTCTTTTGTGTCTATTCACATTAGTCTGGTTCGAAAAAATCTTGTTAAGGTTGACGCTCACTGGTACGAACCGACCGGAACGGAAATCTACAGCAGTCCGTCTTCCGCGGAAGCTCTGACGCTCACTGCTCGGAATATTCCGGTACAGTCGACAGGCAGTCTGGTTTAAACATGGAGTGGGATAGCAGTTCCGAAGTTTATTTTATTTTACTGAGTCTTTAGCTGATGAGGAAGAAAAAAAGAAAATATGGGTCCATAACTAGAGCCCGGATTTTATGTAATGTGAAAATGAGAACTATGTAGACTACATAAATATGAAGCTAAAATGACGAAGTATGTAGATAAATATGTAATAAATAAAAAAAACGTTGGTAATTTAAAATCTAAGCTTTATTAGATGTATTTTTGCACACTAATAAAAAATTACAGGTGCACATGTGATTGAACCTCATTTAATTATCGTTTGGAGGCGCAATTAATAATTAAATATTTTTCCATATTTTCTGCCGTCATTGATCGTCTCGTCAACGGCAACCCATACGTAGGAATCATCAAGTCCATCTCTAATCGTTTCCATTGTGTCAGTGTAGCAGGAGTTCAAATATTTTTTCCGGAGTGTTGATTCATGCGAAATATTGAAGTTGCAGTATTTGCGTAGGAATGCTTGGAACTTTGGAACTCCAAGTTTATACACTGTACGTTTGCAGCAACCATTGCCATGCACAAATTTTTATTAAATTCACTTGTAGAAGACTAATGTTTCAGCACCACTTGTGTAAGAAGAACTTGTTTCTTTTCGACGGAGCACGTTTTTTATTTCTCACATGAAGTCCAATTTTTAAATGCTGTTCTAATTGTAACTTCATGGAGCACCCAATGCGTTTGTCACACACTTTGGACTGCACGATTTTACCATTTTAGTAAAGGAATCATCAATTGAAATCCAGTCTTTTAACTTGGATTACCTGATGTCAAAATAAGTTTCTTAAAAAAAAACAGAAAAAACTATTATTTTCTTTTAGAGCAACTGATTGGGGGTGTTTGTGCGAAACGGCCATACCCACAGGGTAATTTTCATTCTTTCCTTCACTACGTTAGCAGTACAATGACCCACCATTTGCGTTGGTATTTGTACCTACTTTACCGTTACTTCTCAAGGATATAGCCTACAAACTATTAGCATTGCAAAGAGATGTTCATTTTTTGACGGAATACGTTATTATTTTCAATTATTAAATTATATTTATGCACTAGAGACGAAGGGATAAGCTTTATAAACAATTTTGAAAAATAACTTAAGAATTACGTAGAGAGAAAATTGGTGAAAAAAAGTATATATTCTTTCAAATTATGCAATATCCTTCAAAATATGTAAAAAAATACAATATATGCCAAAATATTTATTATGCACCAAAATATGTAAAAAAATTTAAAACTTCGGAATAATGATTCCTTTAATATGATTCGCGGACTTTTAGCTTTCCTTATAGCTACATATGTAGGAACGGAATATATAATTACATACAATCCGGGCTCTAATCATAACATTATAAAAAAGTGTTTTGATTAATTTAAACATCTTTTCCCAGATTTGTGTAAAGATCGAGTAATGGTTTTTTTAGTACTTTCGTTTGAGCGAAGAAAAATGTTTAAAACTTCATCTGTTATTAGCACTTGAAATAATGAAGGGAAACATCACATTTCGAAGGCCAATCAGCACAGAAGCGCGATTAGCACTGTTAAAATTAACTTCTCATCACCCATTTTAAGAATAATCTGTCCTGACAACGCACCAGCACATGTTGAGTGGGAAAGTAGTGAGAACAGCCAACACACTTTTCTCCGAAGACCAGCGAAGACATACGAATGCTGACGATCGTCATCGGAAATTCCGCTAGGGTCGTGTCGCGAGAACCCTGTCCGTCAGGACCGGCAGCCGGTTGCTTCTGTTCGAACAAGTGAGCGTTTGCCGTTTAAAATACATGCATACGTCTCTCGCAGAATATTTCCGGTTCGTGCCAGTGAGCGTCAACCTTTACATAACAAGCAGGCAACACCCATTTGTCGTCCACGTGGAACACGTGTCGCGTGAATAACGATAATACAATGGCCTATCGACGTGGCGCGCGCAGTTCTGGTAACGTCCCCAACGTATCGTCTGCTTGTGACGTCAATTCCGCGCATGCGTACTTAGTGGAACGCGTTCCTGCAATTAGTCGCTGCTCAAGAGAAAGGCAGGGTTGCCATATAAATGAAACGCAAGTCATACCAACTTATGAAAATTGTCGTATTTCAACAACGAGGTATTTCAACCATCGAGCTCTATACTAGAATCACAGTCTACTATATACAGTCAAGAAGCTTGAGTTTTGAGGGTGATAGAACAATAGACTGTGACGGTACTATTTTGCATTGCCTGTAATGAGGCGATATTAGCGATCCTAGTGGTGATCAACTATCTAATGTTTGCATATTTACTACGTATTGAGCTTCGCGACTGTATATACTAGACTGTGATCTAGTATATACAGTCACGAAGCTCAATACTTACTAAATATGCAAACATAGACAGTTGAAATATGCATCCATAGATAGTTGCTAACCACCAGGATCGCTAATCGCCTCTGCACAGACCCTTTCCCCAGCAAACGATAAAATGTATTGTACTTTCGGCATCATATTCTTTTGAAAAAATTAACACTTTCCTTCCACTATTGAAATATGAACTACATAAGGTTTATATATTATTTTCATAAAACATATATTATATTTTATAAACTCACCTTCCTGGATCTTTCAGAAGCACACACCAGCTTCCAAGCAGACTGGTTTCTTACACTCATTCTTCTGTGTAAGCCACCCCGTAGATTTTCCATCCCTTTCTAACTAAACTACCCTGGTCGCAAGGCTCGCAGAAAGCTAGCTTTGACATTGAAAATAAGTAGTTTCCGAGTTATCCCTTTTCGTCAGTTGTGATCAGTTGAAGTGTTAGTGTGCATTGTGGCTGATATAATAAATGAGTGAAATAACAGTTCCTGACACCAATTTACTTGAATTTTTTAGGACAGTTCTATTATCAAGACTGACTTACGAACAAAAGTGTGATCTAAAAAACAAATGACCGACTCCCTTGCTGTCAATGAAGGACATAACCAAAAGACAGACGCATACTTACGTACTGTATCTATTGACCGTTAATATTGTGATTCCTCTATGACAGGGAGTGAGCTAGTGTTATACTATACGTGTCTATTTGATGTGTAAACCGTGAAATCATATTTTACTACGTACCATTTGAGGTCATGCCTTATTGATGTTACTTACGAGGTTCCAACCAAACTTCGACTGCTGACTTGACATTGACTACTGTTTATTTTAACCCATTAAGACCCACAATAGCATATCATAATTTATTTTGATATTTGATTACTAAACGAACTCAGATACATTGTTTGAGTATGTACAAACTGGATTTTCGAAAAAAAATTGTCCCATTTGAAATATACAGTGTGTCCTATACATAGGACATTGGGGCTATATGAGAAATCTACTAGTATATTAATTTACATTACTAAGAAACATTTTCTTTCACACCTTCATCCATTAATTTTACAATTTGTGACATTTCTCAAGACATTTGACACAGAGCCTCCTTTTAAACTTCACACACATTGTTGTCGGCTTTCCCTAGGAACTCCGAAGTTGTTTTCATGATCGATTTATTACTATGAAATCACTAATGCTGTCGAGCCTGACGTCCATAAGACATTTTCTTTTCGATGTGGTCCTGGTCTGGGTTTCGGTGTACCACTGCTCTTCAAGAAAAACGTTGCCAGTCTGTAAAATAATAATAATAATAATAATAATAATAATAATAATAATAATAAATGCATTGGATGTCATATGGTTACTAATATCATCAAATATGTTGATTACTTACTCTCTTCGAAACATAAGTGGGTCATGTGTACCCAGCTCAGCAGTAGTATAGAGCTTCCATGGTGTCCAAGATATTTGTGAATAGAGGGAAGTACCACTTCTTGCCTCGAATCCGGATTTGGTATACAGCCATTAGGTTATCGAAGAGGTCAACTCCATTCTTGTATTTATTGTAGGAACTAATGCAATGTGGGATTGCGATGTTAGTTCTTGAACCTTTTGTCCTTCGTTGCACTTCTCCTTTAGGATCGAGGATTCAAAACTGGTGACAACTGCTACAACTTTGTTATCATTCCAGCGAATTAATCCAATATTATTATTTGTATCCAAACATTTGTCGATAGCTCCTCTTCCCTTTTCTTCATTTCGGAAGATGGTTTGAGTGGACACTTTTCAATGCGATTTTCCTGAACAGTTCCTGTCATAAAGAAACCTTTTTCCTTCATCATGACGGCAAGTTTGTAGGATGTGAAGAAGTTATCCATATAAATAACAAGCTGTTTAGAGTTTTCAATTATGGATGCAAGCGATTTTGCAACTCTAAATGACAATGTTCATGATCGTTGTCCTTTTCTCCCTGGTATGGCAAAATCTGTAAAGGATAACCATCATAACTATATAGCATCCAGAGTTTATACCCAAATGTTACTGGATTTTCCCTCATATATATAACTTCAGTGTGTGCCTGCCATAATATTTCACCATCCTTTCGTCAATTGATAATTTATAACAAAATAACCCCATATTTCTTCAGAGATTCATTAGCTAAATCATATAGTCGCCTCACTTTGTAATATCTGTCTTCTTTGTCAATGCTGCTGTTGTCATTGAAATGGTTCTTTCTTATGTCTTGGAATCTATTACATGACATGCAGTCAGCAGCAATTTCCACGCTGAAATCTGGAGAATGATCCCAGTACATGAGCTCCCTTGGTAGTGTGTGGTACCCACTAAAAAGAAGAATACCGACGAACTTCATAAGCTCTTCTTTTGCGAGTGAAAATGAATGGTCATTTTTCTGTTGACTACATACTTGTGAATGTTCTAATAGCCTATTTGTCAAAAATGTTGTTAGATATAGAAATAAATATGTCAGGGATAGATTTCTCTTGCAGACTATTCTTTATGGATTCTTTCATTGAAAGAGAAACTTTGTCAGGAGAATCGGAATATTGGGGACAACTTCCGTTCAATATTTTCCATTTTGGAGACTTATGGGAAGTTGTTTCTTTACTGCTGGGTTGGTTATTTGCCCCAGTTGGTTCTGAGATGTTGGTGTTAATTGCAACGAATTTTGTAAAGAGTGTTTGCTCTCAATCAAAGATTATCAGTTCAATTGACTCAGCAACGATTTCTGAACACACTCTGACAAATTTTCCATCTGTAGAGACAGACGAATCAACTTAATCTACAAAAAATAAGCAAGTCGTACATCATGTTCCTTAATAAAAGAGCTTCACCAATTGTTGAGGTTGCGAGCCGCCATTGCTTGCTGGTAACACAAAAGACGTCACTGCTGGGCCTATGTGTACGCGCCGTCTCTCTGGAAACGTAATCAATTATTGGTGATACACTGTTCTACACATCTCCCGAGTCGACCTGGTTGGCGAGTTGGTATAGCGCTGGCCTTCTATGCCCAAGGTTGCGGGTTCGATCCCGGGCCAGGTCGATGGCATTTAAGTGTGCTTAAATGCGACAGGCTCATGTCAGTAGATTTATTGGCATGTAAAAGAACTCCTGCGGGACAAAATTCCGGCACATCCGGCGACGCTGATATAACCTCTGCAGTTGCGAGCGTCGTTAAATAAAACATAACATTTAACACATCTCCCGAGTTTGGAGTCGTTCGGGCCATTCTTTCTGGGTGTTGCACTTTTCACAAACAGTAGTGTATATTCCTCTTCCGAACTTAATTCTTCGTAAAAAATATATTGCTATCACCTTCCAAATCAGTTATGATGGCCTATTTCTTTTTTATTTTAACCTACCAAGTCTCGAAGCTTTATAAATTATAACCATAACTTCAGATAATCAGATTAAACCATCTGTGCATGCATCAGCAGTTCAGAATTCTCAATTCCTGCTCTTAATCACTCGTTCCGAACGATTTCTAAAGCACGTTGGAACAGGTAACTGGCAGTTCAGTAGGCTATCGGTTCGGAATCAGTTCTTAGAGCCTACAATATGGCCCAACTATTGCAACAATAAATTTAACTTCCTATGAAATACGAAACATGAAGTGTCAGAATTTCATGACAATTCTACAAGTAGGCTATGTCAATAATGTCGTCATGAAATGGCTGCTTCTCAATCAGATCATGTAGCAAGTCCTTGTGAATGGAGATGTATTAAAATTCTTTTCAGAAAGGAGTCACTGTGTAAACATAAAAACAACTTATGTAACGAGTACGGGATACTAGGAAACTACCGAAATGTCAATAAATGAATTGACTTTTCTGTTTCAGAAAATGTAACATGTCAAAAAAGTTTTGACAAGTTGTACTGTATTTGTCTGTCATGGTGAAACTTTTATGAAACAGGAGTCTGACAAATTGTACAAACTGTCACGATTTTTCCTGACAGGCGGAATGTTTTATGAAACAGAAATTTGACAATTTTTAGAATTTCCATTTGTTATTTGTCAAGCTTTAATGAAATATGACCCAGTATAGAAAGGTTGCTTATTTATTAATAAAAGGATTTTTTTTTGTAGAAGGAAGGGAAATTTTCATCAAATTAGAGGGATTTTATCAAGTACGAGTTGGCAACATTGCGGTCGGGCCTAGTTTCTTTTTATCCTCTCAGGGCCTAGTTAAGAAGTCAAATGTGGCGGTATTATTGAAGATATTAGCAGCATTTTTCGAATTTTATCCTTTGTATTTTTTTTTTGTTCTTATCGTCTTTGTCGTCTAGTGAACTGTGTCAAAGTAAATGCGCTGGAAGTTTGAGGTATGTTGAAAGAGAAGTATAGTAAGTTAATAATTAAAACTAACCTCACTTCACCTAACCTAACAAATGTTAGCCAAACTGGTTACTAATTATGAGTGCTGCCAAATCGGCAGAGCTTAATGCAAACTAAACAAAACTGATCACATTTTACTTTGCGCAGTGATTAATAAAAATACATTGAAAAATGAATGTGAATATTTTAATGCCATCAATACACATGCGAGTTATGGTGTGTCTTCACTTAACACGGGCCACACCATAACTGTCATTCATATTAGGCCGTGTCTCAAAGCTCAAGTCTATACTACGCACTAGTAACTAGCAACTAGTTGACTAAACTACGCACTATACAGGATGTACCTATATATGTGTCCATAAATGTGGGGCGTATTCCTGACACCAAAACATAACAAAAAGTTCGTATGAACATGGGCCCGCAAACCCTTCATTAGGGAATTATGAAAGGAATTTTCTGTAGTGACCCTGATTATGTAATTCACCTCAAACTTGCATTTTTTCCACTTTCTTCATTATAGTTGGTCATGACATTTGTTTTGTTTTGTCTGATTGTCTTTTGTTCTCTTTTGTATTATTCACAGTGACATTAATCACATCACAAGATGTATTCAGTGAGAGAAATGACGGATATGCACTCAATTTACTGTGATAGTTCGCCAGTATCTCGATAACCAGTTTCCGAACAGATGGATTGGTCGAAGGGGATCCATTGCATGGCCTGCCCGACAGCCAGATTTAAATCCAATGGATATTTACCTCTGGGGACATTTAAAATCCTTGGTGTATTCAACACCTGTACCTAATATCGATGTTCTGAGGGAGCGTATCCAAAATGGATTTGATCAAATTCGCAACACCCCAGGACATTTGCACAGAGTACAGCAAAGCATCGAGGCAGGAGGAGGTCACTTCGAGGAATTTTTGTAAATGTGTGTTGTTAAATGTATCATGTGTACCATTACCAATAAACCCATAACTCCCTAACAGAGAGTTTACGGACCCATGTTCATATGAACTTTTTGTTATGGTTCGGTATCAGGAATACGCCCCCACATTTATGGACACATATACAGATAAACTTTGTATGCTTGAATCACGGCTTTAATAGACTATTTGACTTAAAACTATGAAATCATGGTGCAGGAAGGCAGTATCCTAATGCAGTTTCGTTACGAGTTATGTGGAAAAGATAAGAGCCTAAAATATTACAATATTTAAAAAATATAAAGAAAGTACCAGAATACCAATGCCAATGTTGAAGGTTAACGTATTGTTCTACATTTTATTTCCAAAGTATCTTCAGATTTCATAACCTCAATTGCTAATGAGGTATCCTTGTTTGTCTAGTATACAGTTAACAATCAAGCAAGCATTTTCGTTTACTAGCTACTATGGACTTGATTGCTATGCACTATGTAGCCTTGGTTCATGACTCCTGTCGTCACATCCAGCTTTTTAGACAACTATCTAGTTCATTTCAGCTGAAAATGTAGCTTTGAGACATGGCCTTAATATCTGATTATCATTATTAGCTCTTAATAAATGATATCTTAAACTAAAATGTGGCTAAACGAGCGTTGAGCGGATTCCGCCGATTTTGGAATAGACACCGACGCACTTAGGTTAGGTTAGGCTTTTATTATTCCGTCAAGATGAAGATGAAAGCGATTGAGTGTGATTTTTTGTTTTCTATGTTGGCAGTTCAAGTACGTCGGTGTCTATTCCAAAATCGGCAGAATCCACTCAACGCTCGTTTCACCTAAAATGTTATTCAAGGTAGAGCATTCACCCGCCACTGTAAGCAAATAATGCACACTTTTATCACTGCCATTGTGGCGCTGTAAAGCAATTTTCAACACTTTTATCACATCCACAACACATTGCAATTTTTATTGCACTATATATGTCGAATTATCACTACATTAACACATTGATTATTGCACAAAACACACTTTTATCAAATTAAATGTAATTATGAGCAGTGGAGAGAGTCACCCGTCATCACTTCCACTTCTTCCACTAGGTGGCTCCCGACACGGCATAAAGCAGGGAGGACAACATTTGCAAACGAAATGATACTAAATGTGAGGAATGTTGCTACAGGTGTGTAGTATTGTGACAGGTTAGGTTAGATTAGGTTTGTATTATGTGACAGGTTAAGTTAGGTTAGATTATATGTATAGTATTATGTGAAAAGTGTTGGCGACACTGAAAACCCCATTATTCCCTCCCTCAAAATACGTCACATTCAGGAAATATGGTAGTGTTCTTCATTCATGCATGGCGATTTTAGTATATAGGCCTAAGTAAGGTAACTTACATAATTTAGGTTTGGCTGGGTGGGCATACAGCTCTCCCATTAATCACATCCAACGTCCAATACTTCATACTATAAATCCTAGACATTTTCAAGGTATTTCAGCAATCTCTTCTAGTGCCAATTGCATAAGTAAACTTCACCAAAATTTTTACTGGTGGAATCGGTTACCTTTGTGACTGCATTACAGTATCCATTTTTATCTGGCTTATTACTAGTAACAGCCCTCCGTCATTTAAGCTTAATGTTTTTTTTTTCTTTTTGTAATCCGATCCTACTAGGGTTATCTTATTTCGAAGAATACAATCTTTTCAAAACGAAGTAGCTAACTTAGGCTACTACGAACTGCTGTTAATGCACCATGGTTTGTTTGTAATTCACAACTATCGGTACTTAAAGAACTGGGTTTATACACTATACAAAAATTCATCTGTAGGCAGGCAAAAACTATCTTCTCGCACCTTAACAAGGTTTCAGGAACAGCTTTCTTTTCTCTCGAGGAAAGATCCACTCATTTCACTAGAATGAAGATCTGTCTTCTACAGCACACATTGATTCTTCCACTTCATCTGATGAACAACAAATAATTTATTTTCTAAATTTATCAATTGTTTTCAAACATTCTTTTTTATGTCACAGAGGGACCTATAAATTGGCTGATCTAGTTATTTACTATTGTTACATTATTTCTTTTCTCATAAATCTACATAGCACTACAGCATTGAATGATCATACATTAAAAAAAGGTTTATCTTAGTCCATGAAATAGAACTAGAACCACGTCGTAAAAATTAAGCTACACTTTGTATCACAAGGGAGGATATTTCCTTTCAATTGCGTTGTCACATTAAGGTACAAATTAATTTAGCCTACCTATTTGAAATTAAATAAATAATTAATGTATTTGCCATCTTAGATAGCTTATCAAGATGCTAAGTGATTATTTAGTCACATTAATTAGCATAACACGTAGTACAATTTAAATTGATGAACGTTCCCAGCAATAATAATTTGCCATCTTCAGAATCGTTAAGAAACAGTGGCGGTGCGTCAATAAGAGCACAAGAGCACGTGAACACCTTGTTTCCATTAATGCACGACTAGTTTTATTATTTAATACTGTATTGACGTAGTGGGGATGTATAATATCAGGATCGAGTATTTTAAACTTCCCGCATCTCGCATAAACTTCTTATGTAAACTTGGCAACATCCGTTCACGTACAAGCCGTGCTCTTTTCAAGTAGGTTACAGAAATTTCACGCATGCGCGGGAGAAAATTTCTTTCGCTGGCTGCTTATGACTCGTCAAGAGCACAAAGCATTAAGTGAACAGTGAATCTATCCTACAGATGTCAGGTGCATCGATGCCTATCGTTTACATGCTATATGTCGAGGAGAAAATTTAATAAGTGTGTATTTTAGCTTACAGGTGTCAGCATCTCACTGTCGGAATGTTTGCTTTATGTGGATGTGTACAGTGCTGCTACGAGAGTGTAGTTTGTGAATTATTATACTTCAGTGTCAGCATATAGCATAATTTGGCTTTCAAAGACGTGCTGGCTGAATGTGATGGTGGTATGAATTTAAATATCTGTATGATGGTGTATATTATTTAAGAATAATATTTACTGACATGTATTTATAGTACCGTAATCAATCTATGCGAATGGGATTACAGTACTGGTATAGGCTATAGTGTATCTGTGTGTTGTGAATCAAAATATATTACTGAACACACGCTTTTGTAAATCGTTTTATGTATTAATTTTTAACAAACATAAACAATGAACTCTGTTTAAGTAATTTTGAAGAGTAAAGAACTGGGTAAACTGGCTTTCCAGGAAAAATTTGAAATAAAAAGACTAGGTTTCATTATTATTATTATTATTATTATTATTATTATTATTATTATTATTATTATTATTATATGTTGTTTTGAATTTATATACGGTTTTTTCGACAGTGAAACATTGGAATCATGACATTTCATATTAGGCTAAAAACGTACGATTTCAAATTCTCTTCGATTTTGGAACACAAAATTGTGAACACACATAATATTTTATCACGAGCCGTCACTGTTAAGATATGATATTAACAAAGTATGAACACTTTACAAAGTTTATATACAAATAGTTTCATGGGTAAAAACAATTGTCACATACCCTAGATACTTAAATTTATAATAATAGTGCTAATTGCTGTGAAATTTATAATGTGACTAAAAATTGAAATTAATGTGTGGAAACACCATAAGTATTGTATTTTAACTATTATCGTAATATTGTTTTTTGTTTCTTGTGACTGTTGGTAAAGACAAATTCTTCCTGAAGGAAGGACGTTGCATGTTATGTGGTTCAACCAGGCCTTGTATAGTAGAGCCACTCTTTGCATCCCCAGCTAAAGACAGAAGCTACCGCATGCTGAGCGGTTGCCTTTTGAAGTAAGACAGTCCCCCAACCTTTTCTGTCCACTAGAGGGATGGGGTAAGCTCTGTTTCCGCTTTCTGAGACAAACATAAATGTTGCCAATTCTCCCCTGAGACACCAACATGCAGTCTTTCTTACATGTTCAAACAATTCACACGTGTTTTGGTTCGCTGTTTGAAAGTCTTCTGTAATTATTATTACAATTATTTTGCGGAGTAGAGTGTAAATTACCTAGTATTTTTAAAACTTCATTTTAATCATATGGAGGCCTTGGGAATTAAACGTGGAAGTTCACGTACCAGGAAGTCCCAAGTTAAATGCTTCAGTACCCGAAAGTGATCCTCGACCGAGCACCAGTGATTCAGTGTCCACAAGTGATTGTCGACCGAGCACCAGTGGTTCAGTGTCCTCAAGTGATTGTCGACCGAGTACTAGCAGTCCAGTGTCCGCAAGTGATATGCAATCATGCACCAGTGGTTACGCGAATAAAAGGAAGGTGACTAAAACTTTGAACAAACAAAGCCAGAAACTGGTGTGTAACGCGTATGAGTATGTTACCAGTAATAATATAGGAAACGGTCATATTTCAGAGACAGCTAAAATAATGAAACTGGATAGAAAAACTGTTAGGAAAATCGTGCAAAGGGGTCCTGTGACGCCGAAAAAACCTGGCAACAAGAAGGTTAAATTTAGTAAAATTGATGATTTCTGCTGTGACTTGATAAGGCGTGAGATGTATAAGTTTTTTCATAAAGGCCAGCCACCAACTGTTGCAGAACTACTGAAGCACTTACAGAACGTGTGTGATTTTCCTTATGAAAAATGTACACTGCGACAGCTTCTAATAAAACTCGGGTTTTGTTTTCGCACTTTGAAGAAGAAGCAAACTGTAATGGAATCTGCACGGATAGTCGCCTGGCGTTACAGATTCATAGAACGTCTCCGTAAGTTGCGTTCCGAGGGCTGCAGGATCGTGTATTTAGACGAGACGTGGTTCGATACCCATGATGTTGTGAAGAAAGGGTGGGATGATGGAACCTGCAATTGCATCCTGAAGACACCAACATCGCGAGGCAAGCGCATCATGGTATTGCATGCGGGAGGCAGTGAGGGGTGGGTGGATAATTTTGTCTATTTGTCGGCTAAAAACATTGGGGACTGCAAAGCTGATAGCCATGATGAAATGACAGCTCAAGTTTTCGAGAACTGGTTCAAAAACCATCTTTTAGAAAACCTGCCACGAAATCGAAAATGTATAATTGTGATGGACAATGCAAGTTATCATTCACGGCAACTAATTCGATTTCCTACTATGAACAGCAATGTTAAAGACATAATTAACTTCATGAGGCATAATAATATTACCGTTCCTAACCCCATACCCATCAAAGCAGTTATGTTGCAGGAAATCAAATCAGCCAATGTTAGTAAAAAATATACAGTGGAGGAGCTCGCAGCCTCATATGGACACAAAGTGTTACGACTTCCTCCATACCACTGTATTCTAAATCCTTTGGAAATGATCTGGGCCCAGCTAAAGTCGTATGTTAGGAAAAACAATATTACCCCGACTCTGAGTGCTAGTGTGTGTCAACTTCTGCGTGATGGTGCTGCAACAATCGGTCCCCACAATTGGTTCGCCTGTGTTCAACATGTAATTAAAACGGAAGAGAATTACATGAAGCACGACAGGGACAGTAATCAAGAAAGATTTGTGATTCACTTAGGAGAGAGTGACGACGAATAGAGGTAAGGGAAGCAAAATGCTATCATATTTTATTATACTGTATAGCTACCGCTTAAGTTTCGCTGCGGATCTGGACACGAAACACAAATTCAGATTATCTTCTTTCGGTGTTATTTTTTTATTATTATTGATATAAATATGAAAATATATTAGTTTGTAGAAGTTGACCATACAATGGTTCTATAACGGACCTTTGTACACATAGTAACTCAAAATTATCCATTCATTAATTCGCGATTGATTGAATGAATTTACTTTTTTTGTATAGAAATAAATATACGATTGTTTCATACCCACCACGTGGCGAAGTCAATGTAAAACGTGACAACTGCGCGCCTAGAAATTTCCGCACGCGTCCCTTAATGACCGGGGTGGACCGTGCGGCTAAGTTCTTCTAGCAACAAATGAGACCGACTGGGGATCCTTTGAAAAATCCTACTATAACTGCAAGTATTCAAACCAGAATCAAATAAGGGATTGCTATTGTATTTAACTTCAATTACTGATTATTTATATGTATGAAGTTTTATTTAATTTTGATATATTCGAAACTAACTAAGAAATTAACTACACTAACGCCAGATACAAACCCAAAGAACAATAAAAAATGGCATAGCATGACATATTTTGGTAAAATTTCAAATAAAATCAACAACTTTTGGGCGCGCTTCCATACAGAGGCAGCGGTATTTCTGTAACGTTAGAGCCCAATCTTCAATCTTCTTAATGTATCCAGCTGTTTGCTGACAACATAAAGACCACTATAGTCCACTGTAGTCTATTCAGTTGTTGTTTTTCACGAGAAAAGAGGGGTATTTTGATCAGTGTTCATTATAGATGCCTATTGCTAGTAGCCAGAGTTGGGGTGTAGTCAGTATATACTGCAAGGCTGTGTCTTCTGCAACTGGTACTGAGGATTTTAATTTACTTCTTTTGCGGTTTATGGATGGACAGTATAGAAGAATGTGTTCCAGATCTTCATCATGATTATTACACCACAGACAAGTAGGATTATCAGAAAGGTGAAATCGGTGGAGGTACAATTGTGTGACACTGTGACCTGTTCTGGCTCTTGTTAAAAATGTTTGAACATGTCTGGGCAAGTTTTTGTACATTTCTAGGTAATTTGGTTTCTTTTGTACAGACTGTAAAATTTTTCCTTTGTTAGAAGAGAGCTGTCATATAAACATGCGTCCTATTCTCAATATTTTCTAGCCCCTAATTTTCGATTAATATATACACACACACACACGCACGCACACACACACACACACACTCTCTCTCTCTCTCTCTCCCCCCCCTCCCCCCCTCCCCCCCTCCCTGAGAGCAATGTCACTGCCCCTGTATGGCAGCACGTCCCAACTTTTTTAATAACCAAAACATTCAAATAGCACCAAAGACAAATAATAAACTAAGTAATTTGATTACCAACTCGCTTAATAATTCTGATAAATTTTCCAAAAGTGAAATATATAAGTTAAATTTGCAAAAATTGCCCCATGAAATACGTAGGACAAACCCAAAGGAACTTCCGTACCCGATAAAATGAACATAAATCTGATTTAAATGTAATCGCAACAAATCAAAATTTGCCCTCCACCTCATCGAAACAGGTCACGAACTTACAAACATTAATGATGCTCTATCCATAATACAAACACTAAATAACTGTTGTAAAATAGAAACTACAGAAGAATATTTCATTGCAAAAGAATTTAATCAAGGTACCACACTTCTTAATTAACAACTCCTCAACACACATAATCCTTTATTTAATTTATTTAAATTCATTAACAATCATAAGTCTCCATAATCTGTACCCTTCAAACCCCTCCCATCAATCACCCCACCCAACCCCTCCCATCACATGTAACATTTTCATATGCAGATTGTAAGCACACCTGTGTCTTTGAGTCCAGCTGCAACACTCAACAATACAACTACGCAGCTCTCAACGTAATACGTAAGTTTCGCATACAAAAAAAATTGCCTTGATAAAATATCAATTATTAATTACATACAATAGTTTCTTCCTTTCTTCCCCCCTTTCTTCAATTATTTTGTTTCAATTAACGCAACTTTTTGAAACATTTCGAATATATCAGAATTAAATAAAACTTCATACATATAAATAATCACTAATTAAAATTAAATACAAGAGCAATCCCTTATTTGATTCTCGTTTGAATACTTGCAATTACAAGGCCAGGTTGAACCGCACAACATGCAACGTCCTTCCTTCAGGAAGAATATATCTTTATCACAAGAAACAAAAAATAATATTACAGTGTAATATCGAAATGATAGCCGTCCAAATCTTGGATTTAAAATATCGGCATCCTAATCAATTCAAATGAACAAAAAAGAAAATGTAAATTAATGTTAAAAAAATACATAATGAATTTAAAAAAAAATATTCTGCGACAAGATGTGGTGGCTATCGAAACGATAAACATTTATTGAAAATAAATAATATACAATACTTATGGTGTTTCTACACATTTATTTTAATTTTTAGTCATATTTTAAATTTCTTATCAATTAGCGCTATTATTTATAAATTTAATTATCTATTTGTATATCAACTTTGTAAAGTGTTCATACTTAGTTAATATCATTTCTTAACAATCTGAAGATGGCAAATTATTGCCGAAAACGTTTACCAATTTGTTCTACATGTTATGCTAATTATGTGAATAAATAATCACTTAGCATCTTGATAAGCTAAGACGGCAAATATATTCATTATTTATTTATTTAATTACTATATTTAGCTCATTAGAAACCATACAACACGCCTATAAAATAATAAAGAAAAAAAAAAGAAAAAACTATCTATTTTGCTTCTAGTCGAGTCATAGCCCTATGTATTGTAATTATTTACTTTAGTGGTACCTTACTTGATTCTTGTTTATGGAAATAATTGAACAAGTGATACGGTAAATGACACAATAAATAACTAAGTATATGACACAATAAATAACTAAGTATATGGACGTTGTGAATGTTCAGTGAAAGTAGTAGAAAAAGTTGTGTTTTTAATTGCGGCAAATATTATACACCATCAAAAAAACAAGTCGAGAAAGTGTGATTGGGAGGTTTCAGGGCGAATATAACCTAAACTAACCTAACCTAACTTGCGGGGAGTGGGAAGTTGTCTAAATTGGATGGAAATTACACAGGAAGAAGTACAGAAATAGTAGGTATCAGTATCACAAAAGTAAATAATTACGCATTACTACATAAAGGTACAAATATCTGCTTGGCTTCTAGTCGAGTCATATGTACCATAAAAAAATAAAAGAAAAATTCAATGGTGACACCAGTTCTCATCGAAATAAGGGTGGAAAGTTACTGTGAAAGTAGGAGCTGGCGGGGAGGTGCGGGCAGACAGGATCGCTCTTCAAGGTAGAAGGGTAGGTGGCAGGGAGGGGCAGCACATACATCCCATTTCCTTGCTTTTCCTTACTGATCACAGAGAAAAAGGGAGTTTTCGTAATGTCGAATCAGGCCGTGTCTGTGGCTCAAGTTCAGGTTCCATACAGGCGGCCCAGGTTCGATCCTGGCCAGGTCATGATGGAATTTATGGTGAACAAAGCAGATGTTGCGGAGAGTTTAGGCTTTTTCTCCGAATACTTACGTTTTCCTCTATCATTCCACCAACACAATTCACTCCTCCTCATTTCATCTACCATCTTCAATAGTAAATATAGGCTGAGGTGAAGTCTCGTGGTAGTACGGGTTTCCGATGCTGATATAGGAAGTGCTTGGAGATCATCAGGCTACTTGTATGCGGATGGAACCCAGTTCTATCAGAACCTGAGACAGGATGGTCCACTTTACAGTGTCAGCTGATCAGGAAGGACTTGGGGCTGTGGGCTTCTAGGGCTTATCAGGCTACCTGTTCGCGAAACAGGACCTGGTTCTATCAGGGACTAAGGCAGGATGGCCCACCTGTCAGCGTCGGATTCATGAATGCTACCCAGGGCACCTGTCGGATTTGGACAATCATTGGATGTATAGGACGCACAGTGAGCAAAAACGTGTCTAAGTGTACGGATCTGTCCTGTCTTCAGCCCTCGTAAAGCCAGCCAAACCAGTCACGGTCGAATCATTGAAGGTTGACTGGGTTAGTTTAGGCTTTCGATATGCCTTGAAAGAAAGGACATATCCTAGACTATTGTGAGTATATCTAAGGCATACCAAAAGCTTAAACTAACCTAACCTAACCTAACCTAACCTAACCTGTCACTCATTCGACCTTACGAAAACTCGCTTTTTCTCTGTGATCAGTAATGAAACACACTGCCTTCTCCTTCCACCTCGATGGAGCAATCCCACTTATCCACACCTGTCCCTTCAGCCCTCACTTTTACAACAACTATTCGTCTTTATTTCGGTGCGAAATTGATGTCGGCACTCAATTTTTCTTTTGTTTACGGTATATATGACTCGACTAGAAGTCAAGTACGTAAATACATTTGTACCTTAACGTGATAACGCAATTGTAAAGAAATACTAGCTTACCATTACATATATTTCTGTACATGTTACTACTCTGTTTTCTTAATTTATCCATTCATTTGATATAACACTTTTAATTACAGATAAATGATCATGAAGAGAAAACGGATATCTGAAACAGAATCTTTGGTAGCCAAATTTGTTGACAGACATTGCAGAGGGGATTTACTGAGGAGAGTTATGGTATGGACTAGATAATGTCTTTTATTTATAACCACAGTCTTTATTATACCATCTTACACTTAGGCCTACTGAATGTTTATCTACTCCAGTGGCCGCATTTAACTTCAACATTATTGTCTTTATGGCTAACATAAACGTGGGCCTATTGTCTCCTGGTTTCTGGTTGTCTTTAATTAAACCAGTTCATTTTAATAAATTATTACTGGAGTACAGATTATCACATACAGCATTCTTGATTCACGTAATTTATTAATGAAACCCTGAAAGTGAGTTACTTACAAATGTGTGCCTGGCTTTCCTTATTGCAACTAAAGTGTTGTGCTTGGATCCAATTGAGGACCGTTTTTGCAAAACTTGCTAACTGAAAAAACTAAATTTTACAGGAGAGACAAAAAACTGAATGAAGACAAATAGGTTATAGGTGCAACCATCACACTTTGACACACTATAGTGAAGAGAAATAATTTAATTTTACTAAGATAACTTTGACATCGTGTAGAGACCTACTTTATGTTAACGAATCCACCAAAATCTCAATTTTGCAAATTTTGCAGTTAGCAAGTTTTGCAAAAATGGTCCTCAATTGCACTACATCGCACATTCCCTACCAAATATTAAACAATTCTTGGCTTAAGTGCACAATACTGGAGGGGACTTATGGTAACTGTGTAGAAGTCGCCTGCTGTTCACATGTATGCCACTATTGAACTACTCTAACATCTCGTAGGCAATATTTTGTGTCTATGTTTGTTATGCATAATGTCGATTTTTGACAGTTTAGGCATAATATAGAAGGTTTATGGCGAAGGTAATAATGGGGGAGTTGCAGGAGGCTTAAATCCCCTGCAGTATCATATGAAGGGTACACGGGAAAAACGAACACTGTCACAATTCCTTTAAGGGTGATGTCGTTATCTAATTCACTGTATTACTACAAACTTTAGTGTTATTTTTACCAAAAGTGGAGAATTAAAACCACGGATACACTCATCATTTCCTTCATTTCAAGTAGAAAAACCAATAAATTTTGCAGTAACATACTGAAATACATCAATATCTCACCCTTAATGGAAATGTGACATTGTTCGTTTTTCCCGTGTACCCTTCAGATGTGAACTGAATATCATATTTATAGGTAAAATATAGAGGAAGTTCTAACACACCAATATAGGGTGATTCACGGAGTTCTCCCCTGGTTTATGGAGGTGATTCCTGAGATTATTTGGAACAAAAAATATAAATAACTGAATGGGATCACTTCATAATTACGGAGTTACAACACATTTTCGAAATGCGTCATAGTGAATGGAGTGCTAAGCATGTTTGTTGCCATAACTACTTGCACATTGTTGATAGTCGCTATATATGTTAAGCTGTTATCTCTTGTGTAAGTAACATCATGATGTCTTACAAGTTTTCTTCTGAGGAGTATGCTGATATGGTGTTTATTTTGGTGTGTGCGATGATAATGTGAAAGCTGCTGCTGTCGAATATCACCATTATCCTGATCGTAGGATTCCGAGTTCCAAAATCTTTAGTGGAATGTATCAAACATTGTGACAAACTGGTACTCCTCCCAGCATTTGTATTCAATACAAAAGAACTCCTGACATGTGAGACGATGAAAACTTTCTTGATACAGTACAGCGCAGTCCACGGAATAGTACAAGATGCCTAGCTAGCGGTTTAACGTTTCACAGTCCAAATCATGGAGAACTTCTGATGAGAGTGGACTGTATCCTTTTCATTTGCAGCAACAGCTCTTTTGGATCAGCAATTCCCACAGCGATGGGTTGGTCGCTGGGGATCTATCACCTGAGCTCTAAGATCCCCAGATTTATCACTTTTAGATTACAGCATCTGAGGATGGATGAAAGACATCGTGTATTATGTTAAGATACAAACACGAGAAGAGTTGCTTCAACTCATTCTGGATGCCGCGACAACAATAAGGAACAAACATGTGAAGCTGCGAAATGCTATATGTGCGGTTCACACCTGTGCAGACCATTGTCTTGAGTTTCAGGGAGGAATTTTTGAAAATGTGATTTAAATCCACTCAAAATGAAAGAGATTGATACATAATCAATTGTTTGTATTTTAATTATTTTTTGCATAATCCCGAAACAAAAGTTTTTCTGCCATTTTCAAATTACCGTAACTCCTTTATTATGAATGTGATCCCATTAATTTATTTACATTTTTTGTTCCAAATAACCTCAGGAATCACCTCCATAAACAGGAGAGAACTTCGTGAAACACACTGTATAATATACATAACATCATTTCAGTACTCACCATAAACCTATATGGATATAGTTCGTAAAATTTAAATTGAAATCATTTTCATATTACATGAATCAATCAATTTTGATTGACAATTTATATCGGTTGAAATAGATACTGTACATTATTGAAGGCATGTCTTGTAAAGAGTTTTAACGTCGAATTTTTCAACGAACTTTTGGTCTAATGATTACGATGAGAGACTGCTAGGGAGAAGGTTTCTGGATCGATTCCCAGTGATTCGAATAAGCTGTGGTAAGTAAAATTAAAATATATATAATAGTTTGATATAAAAGTGTAGTAAAGGTACTATAAAGTAATAAAAAATGAGAAGAGACAGAGAAAAAGAGAGGAAAAGGGTAGATAAAACAGGAAAGAGAAGAATATTTATTCTCCTTTAGTTCTACAATCCTGTAAGATACTTAAGTTAATGTATAACTGACATATGTGAAAAGCTGGTGGCTCCAGTATTGTGCATTTGTTCCCAATTCTTATTCACATGTCTAACCATACATTACCATCTAAAATATATATTTGATATTACTTTTTTAGATGCATGACATGATGAAAGAGGAATCATAACTACTGATATTAAACAAATTAATTACTTCCTAATTTGTCCTTTGTTGTGTTGCTCTTTTCACTTGCTTCGGTCAGCCTCGGTAGCATAGTCGGTATAGTGCTGGCCTTCTGTGCTCGAGGTTGCGGGTTCGATCCCGGCCCAGGTCGATGGCATTTAAGTGTGCTTAAATGCGACAGGCTCATGTCAGTAGATTTACTGAACTCCTGCGGGACAAAATTCTGGCACACCAGTGACACGATATAACCTCTGCAGTTGCGAGTGTCGTTAAATAAACCATAATTTTTTTTTTCACTTGCTTCGCCGTTGGTATCTCTGTTATCCAGAATGAGAATTCTTTTGATGGTCTGTTCAACAGTTCTGTCCTTTTTTAATGATGGTTTTCAATTTATTCAGCCTCCTCCAATTCTTTTCTATCAGTTACCTCAAATCCTTAGTGACATCCACATCCCGAAGTTTGACAATAGCATTGGCATCTCTAAAAATTTTGATGGGACTTAAAACTGAATGGTAAGGTGGCAATCTGAGAGCTGTGTGATCATTATGTGATAGCAACTAATCAATGAAATGTAATTTATGTGGTGACTTGTGACTTTTAATTATGTTGTACCATTTCGTTTTTGATAAAATTCTCACTGAATGGAATTTTCCATATTAATCATACATATTCAACAAAAGGACTATAATCGAGCCCTCTTGATCATCAAGGAGTAGAATGTAGGCCAGCTATATCAAACTCGGCTGTTGCAGAGGGTCTATTCGATTTGGTAATCTAGATAAATTAGATTTTGTTCTCATAAAATTGACAGAGATACAGAGTGATTCACGAGAATTTACCGTCACTTACGGAGCTTATTTCCGAAGACATTCTGAGCAAAAACTGTCATATAAATATTTGTCCTAATCTTAATATTTTCAAAGTTACATTAATTTGAAGTTGTTAGCAAAATACTTTTTTCTTTAGTTTTAAAGGTAAAAAAATATTACAAATAGAGAATGAACTATTCAGAAGTGTCATTTCTTTAATTGGCTAGTGTTCTGAAGCTAAAAATGTGTTGTTAATTGCTTTGTACAGATTTTATTTTTCAATTTTTAACTAAAAATGACATCATTCTTATGCATTCATCATTAAAATTGTTACAAATATACGACTTTAGGAACTTAATTCTTTATAGTTTATGTTTAATGTGCAGTCTTAAAGAATTTACAAGAGTGGCGTGATTTCTAACCATTGTTGTGATAAATGCGTAAGAAAATGTAATTTTGTAGTTAAAAATCGAAAAAAAAAAAAATTGTACGAAGCAATTATGGAATTCACAACACATTTTTAGCTTCAGAATACTAGCTAATTAAAGAAATGATACTCCTGAATAGTAGTATTCTTTTACCCTTAAAACTCAAGAATAATGGTTACCGGTATTTTACAAACAACTTCAAATTAGTGTAATTCTGAAAATATTGAGATTAAGACAAATGTTTATATGACAATATTTGCTCAGAATGTCTTTGGAATTAAGCTCCGTAAAGAACAGTAAATCCTCGTGAATCACCCTGTATTTATAATTTTCATAAAATCTACTAAGTCCACAGAACAATAATGTTAATAAAACATACAGTAAAAGCTCTGTAGAACTACATACATTTCACAAACAATGAAGATGTATGATTGGCCAACATAGGTAGTCTATACTTCCAAGTACTGGTACTGAATTTTACTTGAAATTTGCCATTTTTTTTTTTTAGAAATCAGAGTTTCGGTATGAGTTTCTTGATTTTGTGAATATATTGATTTTAGAATTCAAGGTAAATTTTCTGCTGTCAGGTTTGATATGATATGTGAGCTGTTTTGTTTGCCTTCATAAGTGGGCTTGAGATGTGTGGATATAAAGGAAAAAATTGAGACAGAGTCGGCTGTAATTCCTGGGTAGCTCAATCGGTAGAGCATTGGTGCGCTAAGCCAAAGGTCCCAGGATCGATACCCGGCTCCGGAACAATTTTTCCCTTGAAATTATTCATGTCTGCTTCACAGGGAGCTATACCTGAAAGCCAGATTTGCATTACATTGGTGTTGTCTACATTTTTATCCAAGACAATCATTAATGCTAGCTTTTTTTGTTTCTTATTAATAATTGTTTAGGATATGTCACCAAGTTTTGAAGAAGATGATATGCGTTTGTTGCAAAAGCTTTCTTCTAAGGATTCATCCCGAAGATTGAATGAATGTAAAGAAACTGTTGACATCATATTGGATGCCAAGTCTTCAACAAAGTCTTTTAGAGAGGTAAGGACAGTGAAAGATGTGTAGTGTTTTGTGCTGTAATATTATAAGAGAGAGATAACGATCTCTCCAATATTACATGGCCTTACATCCAGGTCACATGTGCCTAACCCTAAATCTAGCCGTGTTTATTCAGTGTTAATATGAAATACAAATGATGACAGAAATAATAGAAAATAAATTGTTTTAATTTTCTTTAGTTGGAGTTGCCATATTTTGATAAGCAAAAAAAGAGGACACTTTATCGACACCCCTTCTTCCAAACAGATCATGATCATAGATCATATACAATACTGATATACAGTATGTGTAGTATGTAGACTATTGAAGCTGAGTAGTAATTCTCTTAACCTTAAACAAAAAAATAATACAAACAAGTGAATTGGATGTAATTTAATCTTTATAACCATAAATCTATTTTTCCACAATAAAACTTCTTCACAATATCCGAATCTGGGGAAATCGTCTTCAGTAGGCCAGATGTGCACGTCATCACATTGTAACTTTTGTGGTGTTAAACAGTGTGGAAAACAAAAGTTCCTTCTGCTGCGGTTACTTCATCTTCCAATTTGCTGCCAGGTTTTACAAAGAAATCGGTTGATTTTGTAGAAAAACGAACTGCTCTTTTGTATTTTTCACATTCCAGATGTGCTTGCAAATCAAGTCCACCTTTATTCGATACTGACATAAATGTACCGGCTTTACTTACCATGTATTCATCTTCGAAATCATCTCTACCTCTTTGGAAACAAGGATACTATTCTTCTGTAACTCGGCAGAAAATTTACACTTTCTTTTTGGCATTTCTTGTACAAACTACAAGCATACTTACTTACTTACTTACTTACTTACAAATGGCTTTTAAGGAACCCGAAGGTTCATGCCGCCCTCACATAAGCCCGCCATCGGTCCCTATCCTGTGCAAGATTAATCCAGTCTCTATCATCATATCCCACCTCCCTCAAATCCATTTTAATATTATCCTCCCATCTACGTCTCGGCATCCCCAAAGGTCTTTTTCCCTCCAGTCTCCCAACTAACATTCTATATGCATTTCTGGATTCGCCCATACGTGCTACATGTCCTGCCCATCTCAAACGTCTGGATTTAATGTTCCTAATTATGTCAGGTGAAGAAAACAATGCGTGCAGTTCTGCGTTGTGTAACTTTCTCCATTCTCCTGTAACTTCATCCTGAAACTACAAGCATGCACACAAGCATGCACAGCACAATAAAAAACCATTATGAAAGTCGGCAGCCGACAAACAATTGTAACCAGAAGACGACATATAGCATTGCCACCTAGTGGCAACAGTTTTAAACACAAGACTCAAGCTTCAAAACATTACAAAAATAAAATATCGATAATATTGCAGTCAAAGAATACAGAAAGGGAAGTTCACGAGAACATTTAAAGTAGGGTGGACTAAAGCGTTACTTAACTGTAACGATTAAAAGGTTCTCAGTTACAACAAAGTAACTGTTATAAATGTTTGAGGCATTTTACTTCACTAGTAACGTCGTATTTTAAACTTAACCTAAAAACCCGGACAATTAGCCAAAATCTAAAAACCCACCCAGAAGAGAAATTTAACCCTAAAAAAGAGGACATGTCCAGAAAACCTGGACGTATGGCAACCCCTCTTTAGTGCATTTATCATTGTTTTAATTTCTGTTATTGAATCAGACTATGATTTGAGGTTCTTGGTCTTGTTTTTCTTCTCTTCTTTTTTCATACTTTATCTTCTTTCCTTGTCTCGTTTTCTTCTTCTCTACATTTTCTGTATTTGAGTTATATGGTTGGGGAAATGAGAGAGAAAATCTATTATATCCAGATATTTGACCTTGAACGTGATCGTGGCTTTGTATGTTAAAGCTGATACGCTGATCATCTGCCTTACTGATTATTGTTGTAAGCAAAGTGTCCATTTTGTGCTCTTACAGTGCTAAGGTTCACACTTTGTGTTTTGAATTCCTGTATGTTCATCGTACTGTGTATATTGCCTAAGATCAAGACTTCAGATGACAGTATGTTAACAAAGAATAAACAGAAAACAATTAGATTCACCCATTTCATGTGGAAATAGTTCCCTGCTAGGTCTGGCAGTCAATCGGTAAGATAGGAAGATTCATCATGCTCTGAGTTACCAGACTCTTGTCTGACAGCAGAGAGTCCAGGTACTTCTGCAAGTGTGTGTGCATACACACATGGAATGAGACTGCAGATATTAAATAAGTTGTGAGTTGTATTTCGGTGATGTAAGTTTAAACTGTTATTCTTAGAAGTGCTAAATAAATACTGGCACTACCATCATCACTGTTTGTGTGCTAAGGGGTTGACGCATGAGTAAAGAAATGCCGACCACTGACCTGCAGGTAATGTTCTAATTAATAAGTCGTATCACTAATATATTAAGCAAGAAACTCTGACAATTTTACATGATTAATAGAATTTTCCAAAATATTTTCCCCTCGGAATTTGAAAGAAGTGTTTAACTACAGGGCGACCCATATTTATATCCAACTTCTCATTCATTTATTACACATAAATGACATTACATGAGAGGATCAAATCAGAATGAAACAGTAGTATAGTGATTAGGATTACTTAAAATTTAACGTAAGCATCAGCGTTTGCTGCACATTTTTCCATACATGACTAAATGTTCTGTATTGTCTCACAAACATCATTGGCACCCGACCACACTTCTCTTTAATGTATTCCCACAGAAAAAAGTCCAACGGTGTTAAATCTGAGCTTCTTGCAGACCACTTGACATTCCCACTGCACCTGATGACCCATCCAGGAAACACATTGGTAAACCATTCCCGTGTTATTAGTGCAAAATGGGGTGGTGCACTGTCATGCATAAGTGCACAACGCGAGCTTCATCCCAGGTAGATACGATGGGAAGGACAAAATTCTCCAGCATGTTTACATATCTCTCAGCATTCATTATGTCATGGAGGATGTACAGTATAGAAAGAAAAGCATACCATCATGAATGCCACATCACACAGTGACCAAAGGCCTTGACCGTAATTTTTCAGTTGTAGAGTCTGGATTTGTTCCCCTGGGTGTCAGTAATGGCAGTTATGGCGGCTGACAAAACTGCCAATATGGAAGAGTGCCTCATCTGACTATAGACTGTGTTGCAGATGTCTGGTTCCTCTTGAATCCACGCTAGTAGTGACTTCGCAAACTCCATTCTGACATCACAGTCCTCACATGACAGAGCTTGCACAAAGTGCGGTTTCCATGGCTGCAATTTCACTTCCTTCAGTAACTGCTGCAACGACCCATAGGATACACCAGGTTCCCACTGGTACTGGCGAAGGATTTCTTAGAACTTCTGTAGAAGGACTCAGCAGCAACAGCCTTGTCCTCCTCTGTAATAACTGTTTTTGATCTTCTGCTGATTAACCGAACCAGTGTGCATCAAGTTGGCGTGAAGTCTCTTAATGGTTTTGTAATCCAACGTCACATTTTTTCCCTTCATCTCTGTACCAGATTTGGGGACTGTTACACTTTCATTCAAGCAGAAATTCGAGTACAACCATATACAGACACTCTTGTCGCCATGATACTGCTTCAAGATTTATTTCGTTATACAATAAATTTTTTGATTAAATGGAAATGTTTGGGACCGCACTGAGAGCAGGGTTGCCATACATACGACTATAGTCGTACGCATGCGACTGTTTTGACGAATTGTACAAGGTACGACTGCACTCTGTCGTACGCAATTTTGTACGACTATTTACTGAAGGGAAATAATAATTGGGAACTTATAATGTTGGTTTATAATTAAAATAAAATTTATGGTTAATTTGTCCCTTTGACAAGTTTTCTTCATTTATTATTCCTGGACTAATAAATAAAAAAAAAACTTGCTTTTAAGGGAGGGGATGCTTTGAAAATCAATCTGGTAACTATGCTTGCCATGCAAGTCGTAATTTGTGATCTTGAGCTCTGTATAGGTTTCACGTATATGGTGCTGTTATATCAAAATAATACAGGTTTAATTTTATTAACTTCCTTGTTTGTTCGACAAAGGAAGTCTTTTATCAATGAAATAGTACCTCCCTGACATTATAGAGGTGCCAGGTTTGAGTTGACTGTAGATGAATTAATTTGATATAATTTTCAGCCGCCTCTTGATACTGGAATAGGCCTATCTGCTGCTGCACCGGCGAAAGATCAAATTTTTGCTGACTTTAAGTATAACAAAGTTGTTTCTAACCAAGCATCATCATGCACACTTTATGGCGATGACAGTGTTGATGATGAAGAAACGGGTGGTGATTTGTTTAAATGCTGAATGTCATTGTGGATGTGAACAGTAATCAGTAGCATTTTAAATTCGAACTGAAATTTACTGGTAGACATATACATATATGAGGGGCTCACCAGTGATCAGTTTGGGGATTAATACAATCTCAGATGAAGAAAACTTAGATTTATTCATTGTCATAAAAACAAAGTCCATAACTCATTTGTTACTCCACAGAGGGCAGCATTTCCTATGGAAGGTGAAGGTTACTAAGTGTGAGCCAAGAACTTTAAGACTCAATATCTCAGAACTATTCCAGCTTGGTCCACTCTGGTTGTGAACCCCTCATATATCGGCACGGTTATATTAAAGTAATACGAGTTTAATTTTAACTTCCTTGTTTGTTCGACAAATATATGTCTATTTTTTTTTGCGATTTTTTAACAACTGCATAATGACAAAGGTGATAATGCCCGCGAAATGACTCCAGCGCCAAAAGTTATTCAGCATTTGCTCTTAATGGGTTGAGGGAAAACCCAGAAACATCGTCAACCAGATAACTCTTCTCATCCAGGATTTGAACTCGGGCGCGCTCATTTCACAGTCAGGCATGCTAACCATTACTACACAGAGGTGGACTAGAAATACATTAGGAATTGAGAAATGTACGACAATTTTATGCTGAAATACGACAATTTTCTTATGTTAATACAACGGTTTCCATTCCTTTGTCTGGCAACCCTTACTGAGAGTAAATTAAATTAAAGCTCCATTTGTGCTTCAAATGATATAGAACACAGTACATTTTAGTGGTGCAGTGGGCCACTTAACCCAACTGCTTACACTACTGCAGTGAAATAAAAAGTTGGATATAAAGATGGGTCTCCCTACATTGTGTCAATTATGTTGTAAGCTTAATCTGTTGAACTTGAACTTTGCTGTTTTTTGGTTATACTTACCCCAGTTGAACTTACGTACTTATTTTTTCATTACAGTGTATTGAGATTTTGGAAAGTTATTCAAAAGACCACACATGTTTGTCGAAGGAAAATGTGGCTGTGGTTACACCTAATCTGTGTGTAGAAGCATTGAAGAATAGCAGATTATTGTCTAGAGGTCAACATTCAATGCTGCTAAATGTGAATGCCTATGTGGAATTAACACATCTCACTAGAGTTATAAAGGAGCTGGCTGCAAATAATAAATTCAAGATCAACATTTTCAGAAATAAATATGTACAAATGGTTTGTATTTTATTTGTTAATTTCTGAATGCTTAGTGGTGTTGGTGGCAGTAAACAGATGTAGAATTTTCATATTCTATTATCAACTGAGTTTGTTAAACTATTTAAATAAGGAAACCATGTGATTCTTACCAGTATATCACAAAAATTACTTTTATTAACATTATTAAGGCATAAATAAACTAAAAATACACAGTATGTTAAGGAGAATAAATAAACTTAAGTTCAGTTACATGCAGTTGGAAGTAAGGACATTTAAAAGAAAATATTTTAATAATGGATCATGCTTCTTTAGTTCTGACAAGTGCTTGGGATGCATCTTGGTATGTTCTTGATCAGGTTGTCGAGCTGTTACTTATCTAGACGATCCCGTCCTGGATCACAGCCTCTCTGAACTTGTGGAGGATTTGAACAAGTGGTTCACAATGGTAAATGGCTTTCTTTAGCTGGCCTCAAGCATGTTCTAGGGATTCGTATCCGGTGAGGAGAGAATGACTGTCATTGTGTAGTGATTGTTCCAGTGGTCTGAATTCACTCATTGACATACCTTTCCCGATGTGGCTGGGCATTGTCATCTTGAAAGATGACATCTTCACAGAAATGTTCCTGATAAGGGCTGACAATACTCTGGACAATCTCTCTCCAATATTTGATTGCAGTCATATTCTCTATCATCGGCACTAGGGTAGGCCCATCCATAAGTCATGCCCAAAACATGATATTGCCACCTCCATTTCTCTAGTATTCAACGGAATGTCAGGCACAAGCTGCATTCATGGGCATTCTCCATATTTGAAGTCTTCCTGTCATAGCAATATAACATTTTTGTTGACCTTTTCTCCATTGGGAGACTTCGTGATCCACTGAACACCACCTCAGAACCCACACGAGTGAGAAATTCTGTTAAAGGGTGTTCAGTTTTAGAAAAAAACTTTTTGCGTGGACAGTAAGGCTTCCTGGATGCTAATTCCTTCCCAGAAGAAGATATACAATCTATTTACATGAATATTGGTATTAGTTTTCATAAAGTTAACTGGTAGTCTAGCTGACTGAAATAGCTTCGGGGAGAACACCAATGTTCTTACACACTTCAAATCCTTGTTTACATATTTTATCTCAGATTTTTCACAGCCAAGGCTAAAATTGCATACATATGTGGTTGGTAGAGATTTTACATTTGCATCTTAATCTACAGATATTGACTCTAGCTAACCCTCAGTCATTGGTAAATCCGATTTGACTTCTGATATAGGACTCCTACATCAGTTGGTATGAAATGTTTGGATTTTTACACTGTCACAAATATAGAACCATCCAAAGTTTTAGAGCTATATATATCAATTCCATCATCAGGGAAAGTAAAAGGGGAATCTATCTGTTAAATCCATTATCAAAAGCTATGCTTTACAACTGCTTATGGATCTAATAGAATAAGACGTGACAAATCAAAACTTTCTGAGGCTTCCAGCTAGGTAAAATGTATTACCAACATTTTACATGACTGGAAGCCCGAGGAAATTTCATATTACACAGTTTGTTTTATAATTTCACTTTTCATCATACAGAGTATTGTATTCAGTGAATATTCTAACCTAAAATTAGTGTATTATTTGTGTTGTGTAATGTGTTTTAATAAAGAAAACCCACAGTTTTTATGTTTAGTTAGTTATGTTCGGGCCGTCAGTGTTGCCACATTAAGAAGTTCGCACGAACATTCATTTTCAGTGAAAATTCTAACCTTGAATTAGTATATTATTTGTTTTGTGTGATGTGTATTAATAAGGAAAATCCACAAGTTTTTATGTTTATTCCGTTATGAGCAAGTGATAGAGAAATAATAAGCTTCACATGGCTGCAGTTTCAACATTTGGCATCATGAAATACGAACTTTTTTTCTTTATATACTGGTATTTATTTAATTATCCGGCAAAATCTCGTATCCGGAACTAGTCTGATCCCTTTGGTGCTGGATAAGAGGGATTCTACTGTAATTCAATAACTTTACAAAATACTGTAACAGTCGTCAGTGGCTGCTTAGAACTCCATAAAATGTATATGTGTGGAAAAATTCATCACTCTATCTTTAATAGTTTCTGAGATAATTATACCTACTCCTATATATGTTTAAATGTTTTCTGTGCTCTTCAGAATTTAAAAATCTGGTTATCACAAACAAACACTCCCAGACAATTCATTCCCACATTTTTATATTAAAAAAGGTGTGTTTATTAGATGAAGAAAGTTCCAGGAGCCTGTCTTTAATAGAAGTGAAAATATTAAATTTAAAAATGATGTCAGCCACAGAGTGCAATAGTACTTGATGCCCTTAAAACTTAAATACCAAGAGTTTGCCTAAGCAGCTGTGCAATGTGTTTGCTGAAAAATTTTTCAGTAAATACAATTGTGATAGGAGACCACGAATGTTGTTGTTGTTCTTGTTGTTTAGTCAACTTTCCGAAGACAGGTTTGTAAGATATCACTAGTAAGGCAACTAAGCCAGGAAATAATGAGTTAGGGTGGTCAGTTCCTTTCCCTCTGAATTGCATATCTCTGATCAATAATATATTATACTAATCAGTAGGACCTGAATTTTTAGCATCTATTTTCATCAAAATTAGCATCTACTTTTTCCAAAGGAAATTTTGTGCATTCTTTCATTTCTCGAAAGATAACATTGTGCACAGTTCAGCGTTTTTCTCCTTCAAATTACATTGTCTGTCTGAAACAACAGCACCATACTGTGATTGGTGTCCACAATACTTGCAAACAACATTTTGAAAATGCTTTATTCTCTGTTCTTAAAGCATTAAACACTTTAACTATGTCACATTTTTCATTTTTCACCTGCTGTTCAAATAAGTTTCTTAAATAAATTCTATGCACTTCGAATTTCTTGCTTTGGTATATTCGAAAATCCTGAAAACATGTCAGTATTTGATTCGTCAACATTGTTCAACAGAACTACATTCTTCGGGTAAAAGTCTTCGCTATAGCCTCAAAGTTCTTTGAGCCAGGGACCCCTAGACATCACACATATATGTTGAACCAAAGCTTGAACGTATCTTCAGAGTAGCACTTCAAATCTAAGGATATATTCTTGTCCACCAAAGCACAGAAATTACTACATGTGACATAGATTAATTTCAAAGATAGATCTTCTTCAAACTCCAAGTTCATTAACATCAACAAAAGCGAATGAATTATTGATAAACATTATCACTGCTTCAAGTGTTGAAAACTCACTAAATCTGTTATCAAATTCAATAACAAGTATTCCAAGCTGCTGCACATACACTGCCACAGTTTGCACTATAGATTTCACATTTGGAAAGTAAGAGAGGAAAGTCTTGTTTAAATATGCAATTGATAACTTTAGTTTCCTTTGAAATATATTTTTCATAAATGACTTAAAACTAAATAAAATACTTCTTTGGAGGAGTGGATTTCCTTTCCCCTCCCTCCTGGTCACCCATAAATTCACTGTAGAAAAGTTTTATTCTCGAGTAATATTTTGTAACTCAACAGGAATTTAATTTATGAAAGTTCAGAGTTTTCTGTCACATCTACAAAATAATATGTTATAACATGCAGTATCCTTTTAACACCAAATTTTCTTTATAAAATATATGTGTCTTCCAGGAAAATTTGATGCTGGAGCTGCTGTTGTATTTCCATAAATCAGATATAGTGATGTTTACGACCTATCTACACCAGTAAGTGACAGATTTTTATTGTTTTTTTGTTTAATTTATATATGATAATGTGTAACAATAGCAAATCTGCCTACATATTCACAGTAGCAAAACGTGACACAATTTTTGGGTAAGCTGGGGTTCGGAAATAGTGATCTAGGCCGTGCTTTACATCGCTGAAAGGTAAACAAAATGCGGAAACGCTCCTGTTTTTAATTAACTAAATTCCAAATTGTTTTTTTCCCTTCTTCGAAAATGTTTGAGAAAGCTCAGCTTACCCTGCCTACCCTGATGCTTCGCCACTGCATATTTGGCTGATCCAGGTTCTATTTCCAACAAGGTTGTGGAAATCTATATCCTTTCAATAAAGTCTGGATGAGTTTGTGTCACCAGAGAGTACTAATTTTATGAGAGAAAATGCATGACAGGTTTCGAACTACAGATTTCAGTTATTCACTCGTATGCTCGACCATTAACTTCACTTCTCTTTTTTTATACACTTATGATCAGTGGCTGTGTTTCCTGTGTATATTTTAAGTAAGTTCAATATTATATACTATTAACGGAGAAAAATTCGCTCTGACACAGGGAACCAAACCCAGGACCTTCAGTTCTACGCACTGAATGCTCTACCAATGAGCTACGTCATACATATCTTCTTACTTACTTGCATACTTACATACTTATTTGGATACGGTAATTACTTAGGTAAATATTTTCTTAATTGCATAAATTCTCACTGAATATTTTCCTTATCAATACAAATGTTTCTAGTTATGTCTGCTTCATTCCCTGTAAGCTCTATAAAATTTTAAGCTGCCCCCCCCCCCCCAAACTTGGAAGCCCTGTTTCATACTCATACCTTTTTTCTTACTTGGGTATTGGTAATTAAATATTTTTCTGTTTCGAAATTGGTTAATTTAAAGTAGCACATATTTTGAAGACCTGGTTGTTACCCAGTTTGATATATAGGGATTTATATGATTTACAATATGATTCATTTGAAAGACAGTTAATTTGTATTTCAAATGCATATGGGAGTCCATCCCAAAAAATTCAATTTTTAAATTCTAAATCACAAAATAGTCATTATTATGTTTCATATTTGAACATTTGGAACCACACTGATGATCATAATAATTTGAGTCATGCAGCCGGACCTGGGCTTTGGGAACATTGCTGTGCTGACTGGCTAGATACAATGTGTCCATAATAAGATAATGCGTTAATAGTGATATCAGAACGAATAGAAGAAATAATGTACACACTCTATGAGTTTACATGAATCCGCTGCAACACAGCGCTGCTACCAGTATGAGCATGACTCAGAAGGAGTTCACAGTACTTGTTACGTTGAATGTAGTTCTTTTTAAAAGCAAATTTCTTCCATTTAACCCAGCTATACGTAACTTAAGAAATACCTTTATAGTCCTTTATTCATAATTAATAGTCTTCTATTACGTAATACTATTATGAACGTTCGTAATGGAAAATACAATGGGATCTGAAACGTTGTGAAAGCAATTATAAGTTCAGTATTTAAATAATCTTTTCGTAACAAGTTGCGAATTCAGGAACAGAAAAAACGTACAAAATGTTATTTTACATGCCTATAAATGAATTAAATTACTTATCATGATTAGTTGCTTGCTACCTTTGAGAGTTTGCGAGATGACTTGATACATATTCTTTGTCAAGAAGAAGAATCGGCACTTTAAGTAGTGGTAGACTGATTTAAGAATAGTATCCATGATGTCTCCTCTGCAACAACCTGCTCCCGAAGATTGAATCAAGATAGAAGATGTCATCCCACATTGCACTTGCTGAGCTAATTTTTTCTTTAATTTTCAATTCTGTTTGAATAAGTACTGTCCGCGCAACTTATCTGGGCAGCTAAAAGAGAGAGGTGAGGGGTCTAGCGGGGTTGCTTGTAGCGGTAGTGGGGCAGGAGAGGGAAGGATGTTCTACGATGTGGGTAAAATACATTTGTTTGCTTAGTGTGATCTGTACTTACAGTAATTTTGCGTTCTGTGGAGACATATTTATGCAATGGCCGGTAGTAATACGAGATGCAAAAAGGTTATACGCGCCTTCTATACTCGAGATTGCCGGTTCGATCCCGGCCAAGGTCGATGGCATTTAAGTGTGTGTAAATGCGACAAGCTCATGTAGATTTACTGGCATGTAAAAGGACTCCTGCGGTACAGAATTCCGGCACACCGGCGACGCTGATATAACCTCTGCAGTTGCGAGTGTTGTTAAATAAACCATAATTTAATTTCAATATAGCATACACAGTAAGAAGAGGGAGATAATAAGGTCAGTGGTTGTTTTTTGCGATCAAGAGGCATAAGAGAAATGTCTTTCTTACTTACTTACGACTTTTAAGAAACCCGGAGGTTCATTGCCGCCCTTACATAAGCCCACCATCGGTCCCTATCCTGAGCAAGATTAATCCAGTCTCTACAGTAATCATATCCCACCTCCTTCAAATCCATTTTAATATTACCCTCCCATCAATGTCTCGACTACCCCAAAGGTCTTTTCCCTCCAGCATCCCAACTAACAGTCTATATGCATTTCTGGATTTGCCCATACGTGCTACATGTCCTGCCCATCTCAAACGTTTGGATTTAATGTTTCTAATTATGTCAGGTGAAGAATAAAATGCGTACAGTTCTGCATTGTGTAACTTTCTCTACTCTCCTGTAACTTCAACCCTGTTAGCCCCAAATATTTTCATAAGCATCTTATTCTCAAACACCCTTACCCTCTGTTTCTCTCTCAAAGTGAGAGTCCAAGTTTCACAACCATACAGAACAACCGATACTGTTTTATAAATTCTGACTTTCAGCTTTTTGATAGCTGATTGGATGACAAAAGCTTCTCAACCTAATAATAGCAGGCATTTCCCCTATTTATTCTGCTTTTAATTTCCTCCGAGTGTCATTTACGTTTGTTACTGTTGCTGTACTATGTTCTAGTCACGAGACATAATCATATACTTTGTCTTTTCGGTATTTATTTGGAACGTATCTCTTTACTTGCTTCAAGTGTTTTCCCTAATAATTTATGGATTTCATAATATGTCTAGATGACACCAGCAGTGATGACTATGATGATGATGATGATAATAATGAAGAAGGGAAGAGGACGAGGAAGAAGAAGAATAATATTGATAATGACTGTATGTGAAAGTGAGCTTTTTGGAAACGACGGTCAGGAGCCAGCAGATAGCTACGGGGCAGCGAGAGAGCACTAGGGAACCCAGGTGCCTAGATAAGTTGCACGGACAATACATCATACACAGCTTGGGAGGGATGGGTTAAAAAACTGACGTTCCTACCTGATCGGTAGTCTTTGATTTGGGTGAGAGCTGCACAATGTTTAAGACCTATTACATTCCTGTCGAAGGGCACAGAGGGTACACGCAATAAACTTAGAGGAATGATTTACTACACAACTGGCCACATGATACATCTGTCAATCAACGCAGCAGGAGTGGTATTCACACTATTTCTACTGCATTCTGATCTACAACCCGGTACAAAACAGTACGTTATTGTTGTAATTATTTTGTAAACCACCACACAATATTCTTTTGTCACTGGTTAATTCAAAGCACAACAAATTGAAGACATATACATAACCTTGAACAACAAAGCATATTAACAACCCCTAGCAATTTTCATCATTAAATGCGCGGGAAATATATTTTCGAGGTGTTTGACGACTTCAGACAACCAATAGATCCTGGCGATCAAAGCGCTACTAGTTGTCAGGTCCCCCACGAACAATGGGAAAGCATATAAGTGCGTACACTATTTCTTCTATTTGTCTTGGTGATATTTATTTATTTATTCATTCATTCATTCATTCATTCATTCATTCATTCATTCATTCATTCATTCATTTACTCTTTTATTCATTTATTTATTTATTTATTTATTTACTCATTTATTTGTTTCTTTATTTATTCCTTTGCACGTTTGTTTGTTGATCTGTTTGTCTATCTCTCTATCTATGTGTCTTTCTTTCGTTCTTTCTTTCTTTCTTTCTTTCTTTCTGTCTGTCTGTCCATCTATTTATCTGTGTGTCTATCTATTTAATATGTCATTCTGTACGCACTTCATGGCAAATTGGATGTATTAACAGTAATGTGTTTGAAGCAAGAGCTGGAATGCACCGAAAAAGCCTTTTCTAACGCCTTATTTATTACAACAGATATTACAACAGTATAGCCAGCAATTATATCCACAATATCAATGTGAATGTAAGTAAATCGAAAAATGTATGGATGATGGGCAAGATTTTATGAAAATGGCTGCTAGTGCTAGAAAGAAAAAAAATAATCCGTAGCGCCACAGCCCATGAAGAGCCCAGACTGACCAACCGGCTACTGGCCTCACGTTCACATGCCGAAGCAGAGGTGGACGATCATCCAACCAGAATGGAGGTATCGTGTGGTTAGCATGATAGTCCCTCCAGCCGTTGTAGCTGTCTTTCGCAACCGGATTTCGCTACCTATCGTAGCTCCCCAAGTGCATCATGATGTTGGGTGGGCACCGGTCCCATACACTGGCCGAAATTTCATGAGAAAATTTCTTCCCTCATGAGGACTCGAACCAGCACACATTCCATAACCTGAGTCCTAGGTGGATGTCTTAAACCTCGACACCACAGCGTGGAACAGAAAGAAAAAATGGCATATAAAACTGGAACTCTACTTCTTCTACTAGACCATGTTTCCTCTCACAATCAAGAACTACCATTGAAACTTGTGCCACTACTGTATCTACTGTCCAACACAGCCAGTCACACATAGCATTTGAGTGAAGGAATCAGAGTTTGCTTCAGATGTGCATACTGAAAATGGCTAGTGAGAATCTTTTCGAGATAAATTTTAAGAAATATTTCATTTTCAAAATTTATTAGAAAATTGAATGTAATGGATGAATTTAAGGCTCTGTAAGTTGTGAAAGTCTTTGATATACAATATCTCAGGACTTCCTCTCTGGTACTACAGCAGCAGTTTGGTTCGATTGATTATTATTTTAAATGTTAATGAATTGGAAAGTAGAGTGATGTGACAAATTACATTGTTCATGATTTTTCTGTACTCTTCCCCTCCCCAGCAAACTTTCTTATCAATGATCTTATAGACTTTCAAGCAGGCTTCCCTCTCCCCCACCTCCTGCCGCATATAATTTGAAATAGCGTAATTCGATGTGTTTTTTTGATCCAAAGCACTTTGAATTAATGAGATTTTTACTGTACTTTCGTTCTCATTTGCATACTTATGTGTATACCTGTTTTCTTATTTACATACAAAAATATTTTTTTCTTACTTTCATACTTCAAATACAAATTAATGAAAGCCATGGCAAGAAACTGACGATATCAACAGTTGGGTCATAATTTTGGATTTAGTTTAAATTGAGCAATGGCCAATTCCATAATGCATTTTCTGTGTAAAGCAGTTATAAAAACAGAATCAATGTACAAGTTCAGCATACATTTAGAAGAGAATTCGGTGATCATGATGACCAGGAACCAGCTCCTTCATACAAAACAATAAATGAATGGTGCCAGTTTGTCATTTGTACAAAGATAGAACAGTTCAAAACAAACCTCATCCTCTTAGAAAGACAGTAAAGACCGCAGAAAATATGGAAAGACTAAGGATTAGTGCAGCATAGTGTTAGCTGTTCAGCAAGATCTTACTCTTTAACATCACTCAGTTTGATGGCTTCAGTTTTTTTTCTCATAGTAGTATTTGAAAGAGAAGGTGTTTTCCATATAGAATGCATTATAGCCTATTCAAGAACTGAAGGAAAAGATTCGATATGAAATTGAACACATTGGTCAGGATTTGTACTTATTTGCACACTTAAATACCTTCTTTCTTAATTGCATATTGCTAGTTAAATAGTTTCATTCTTACTTGCATACTTAAATGCCTTCTACCTTACTTACATAGTTAAAATACATTCTTATTTATTTGCATACTTTCTTTTTTATTGCAAACTTTAATATCTTTTTTATGTCTTGCATACTTGAAATACTTACTTATTTACATGTTTAAGTGTCATATTTCTTATTTGCATAGTTAAATACATTTTTTCTTACTTGCATAATTACGTTCCTTCTTACTTGGATACTCCTTTGTTACTTGCATACTTAAATATCTTTTTTCTTACTTTCATACTTCCTCTTTTATTACTTTAATACATACTTTCCTCCTTACTGCATGCTTATTACTTACATATGTATATTTTTTACTTGCCTACTTTCTTATCTATTTGTATACATATGCTCTTTCTTACTTGCATACTTAAGGATTTTTTTTCCTATTTGAATACTTGCAACTTTCTTTAAATATTGTTGTTTTTTTCATTCACTCTTCTCATGTATAAGCCTACCTGTCTTCTTCTTTCTTTAAATTGATAGAAAACAGTTTGTGTCGGGATTTTGTTTCTATTTATTCTTAAAATGTGTTATTTTTTCTTTTCCAGATTTCTTTGTATTATCTGGATTTTTCGTATATCGTGCAGATGTAATATATATATATTTTATCGTTTTGTATTTTATTTTGTTACCTATATTAACAGTGTTAAACTGATCAGAGATGATGCAAAATCTTGTGTTGCAGCAATTCAAGTAAAAGTCAAGTGATGGACCATATGAAGCACAGCATGGTGGAATTGCTGTGCTGTGTTAGTGGCGTTGCTCTGTCTAGTGCTGCCAATTGTGGCGATATGTCCTCCTTAGCACAAGGTATTTCTATGTCCTCCTTAGCACAAGGTATTTCTAACAGTTTAGCTTATCATTTTTTATATCCCATGTTGATCACAGTGATTATAATCTATCTCTTCTGCACTAATGGTTTAGAGTACACAAAGTTGTCCTGAGGAAGAATGTGGGGTTGTTATATTAGTAGCCCACATGCAAAACTTTTCTCCAAAAAATATTTTGAGATATTGGTATCTCGTTGAGTGTAAACACAAACTGCTAATTGCTAACAACAAATGAACCATAAAAATGGGTCGTTGTTTTGGGTAGTTCAGTAAATTGTCATACTAATAAGACACAATATGAGAAAAATGTTATGAGAGTGATAGTGGAATAAATATCACGTGAAAATACAAACTTATAAAGAAAAACCAAGCAATAAGTGGGGATCGAACATGGTACCTTTTGGTCCGTAGAATAGAGTAACTTGTGTTCTGTAGTAGTCAAACATTATACCAATGAGCTACAGCATACTTCGTCAACAAGCCTTTGCTATTGTTCTTTTGTATATTTAAAGGAGCAGTCCGCGATAAAATTAAGTTGGCTTTAATCAAACACGTTTTTCAATGTAAGTAGAATGTAATTTGCCGCATGTCAATGCGAGGCATGGTTCTTGAGTTACTGACTCCGCACAAATACTTATGACATCACAGCCACTGAACTGGTGTGATTGCGTAGTAGACCGAGAACATCGGCGAGTGCAGCGCAGCGCTTTGTATTAAAATAAATAATCTTCTCTCGCCGTAGTAAATGTGAACAGAATTTCGGACTTAGTTATGATTGTGTGAAGTCATGTTTTGCTTTTCATTTAATCATAAAACCAGCACATACCAATGTTGTGGTTTTATGTAGATGTATTTTCTTTTATATGAACGATTTTGAACTACAGTAGACTAAACAGAAGAAATTGTATCGTAATACAGTTTAAAATGCCATGGTGTTGTACACTTTTCGTGTTCAGAGGGAACAACAAAAACAGAACCTGAAGAAGGGGTATCATTTCATGTATTTCCGAACAGAGAAAAGTTACTGCAAAGATTTAAAAACATGGGTGAAGAAAATCAACAGAAAAGGTTTTACACTATCGAAAACTACTGTTGTGTGTTCCAGTCATTTCCGTGAAACTGATTTTGAAGAATCGTCTTTACTAAAAAGACGTTTAATGAACGACAATAGAACTCCTATGAAAATTAAGAAAACTTCTGTCCCTTTCCTATTTTTGAAAGGAGAATTTCCCCAAGACAGTTCTGATCTACGCGCTCCTCTGCTTATAAATGAAAGAAGGTCGTCGAAGAAGCAATAGCAAGTTGCAGTGATGCACCTAAAGCTGAAAACATTGACGTGTGTGTAGTTCTCGATGAGGCTGAAAATTCACAGGAACCTAATATAAACAAAGCTGTGCAGTGTGAGATAGGGTGCGAGACGCTAAGAAATGTGTGTGATGAATCAGATGTGGGGAGCAGAAACTGACTTAGAGACATATTTTCAAATAGAAGAAGAAACTTCAAATTCTAATTCATCAGGTTCCGAGGATGCTGCACATGAAACAGAAAGTAAATAGGGAGTCAAAAAGTGTTTTTTTTTTTTTCTGGTCAGCGTTAGAAATTTTGTTTTTCTTCTGTAATATTTGTCATTCCTCTTTTACAAATATTTGGTAGAAACAATAGGACCATTGCTGAAATTTAATGCAATGTGCCAGAATGCCCGTAATTGGGAGTGGAAGTCCGAACAGAGGTGAAGCATAGCAGTGAGTTCTGCATTATACTTGTGCGATATAAGATACAAATTGTTTGACAATTTTTCAAAAACTTTACAACTATGTTTCATCGGCGAGACAACATTTTATAAAATAATTTCAAAATCCGTAGAACCAACAGTCAGATGTACTTATTTTCAGATTCATGAACAACTTATCAATTCCCTAAAAGATAAAAACGTGCGAATCACGGTGATGGCCAATTTGACTCACCTAGTTACAGTGCAAAATGTGTGACTTACAGTGTAATGGACCTCGATTCAGATAAGATTATAGACTTCGTAGTTCTGCAAAAAGGTCTAATTGTAGGTGAAGCAGCATGCGAAAAAGTTCTAGATCGCCTAAAAGAAAAAATGAACATTACCCTCTTTCTATCGGACTGCCATAGAGGAACTAGGAAATTGATAAGGACCAAATATGAATGGATGGGCTATCAATTTGACATTTGGCACATGGCAAAAAGCTTAAAGCCGCCACACAAATGTGGAAAGAGAGCATCATAAATCACCTATGTGGTCTTGTGCTACATGTGAAGGTGATTCTGACGACTTAGAAGACAGATTCATTTCTGTATTAAATCATGTTTGTAATATACACGAATGGGGAGAAACAGAGACATAGTAAAAAATGTGCACACATTCACCCATACAATAGTGAGAGGGAATGGATCGAACCTGGATCCAGTGATTACAATGCTCTTAAAAAAGTTGTATGTAACCCTGCCCTTTAAAAGACCTAAATCAGACTAATCAGTTTTGTCATACCAGCAAATTTGAATCATACCGTAACGAGAGATTGCTTTACACTCCTAAGATAAAACACTTTCCATATGGTGGAATTGTAACAAGAACTATGATTGCGATAATGGACCATAATTACAACGTGAAAAGAGATGTAACTGGCTCCAGACTCCAATACTCTAAAGCCACTAAACGATGGGTGGAAGACAAAACATACAGCTGGAAGAAAAATGCGTGGAGGAGAGAAGATCCTATACAGAAAAATGTCTTGGAAGTAGTTCTGGTTATCAACTGCCACAATTCGATGATCCATATGTTTTAGAGGTTCCCCCAAACTTAGCTTCGTGCCTAAACCGTGTGACTCAACAACTATGATGCAATAGAATAATATAAACCATGTACTAATTTATTGTTGACGTGAGATAAACACGTATTTGCAGTCCATTCATAACGAATATTTCACGTCTCACATACTACATTCACTCACTCAGTGAAGGCGTTGACTTAGGTTATAATGAATCGACATATTAAACCTTTTCAGTTTGAACCCTTACCAGACCCAAGTTGTTCTAATCACTATGAGTATGAAATTCAAAATGGGTAAGTTATTATTATTATTATTATTATTATTATTATTATTATTATTATTATTATTATTATTATTATTATTATTATTATTATTATTATTATTATTATTACAGTATATGCATGTGATAGGTCCTAAGTGTGTTAATAATAACTGACTGTAACATATGAATATATATTTACTCGTTCTACACTGTATGTCAAATGGAACTACAACGCAGTCTTATGAAGCGATCATTGATTATGACGTCAGAGCTTGCAGTAAGACCTTTAATATTTCGCAAACTAAAAGGCGTAGAGCGATGCGACAAACGCCGTTAATTCAAGGATTACTTTGGTAAACATCCTATAATATAATCGAAATATGGAATTTTATTGCGGACTGCTCCTTTAAGCACAATGAAAATTGTGGGCATCTGAAAAATTAATTATTTGTTGTTAAATTCATGTATTTGGAAGTTTCGTGAGTTATATCAGTATTTAAATTAGAAACAGATTTCAGCAAATTGTGTTAGGTTCATTCTAAAAGCATAGGGGGGAAGAGTCAGTGGAATCATAAATATAGTATGATGCAAAATTTCGGTACAGCTGTACTATGTGGCTGCTATGAAGATGTTCCTAAGCCAGTTGTTTTTTCTTTCCATTAGTGCAGGCCTGGCCAACAGTTGATCATGGCATAATTATCGGTCGATAGCAAACATTTTGTTTTGTGAGCAAGATATAATGTTAAAATCCCCGAAAATCGAATAAATTTAAATTTCCGCGATCCTTTGTCATGCAAGTTGACATCAAACTGAGTTGCTGCGTCACGCGAATGATAGATGGCAGAGCACCACAAGACTTGACATATTTTATGTTTATTGGGAGCATGGTTAGTCTTTGTCAAGTTGGCTTCAAGAATGCGACTTCCAGGAGATATTCCAAAAATGGCAGACTCACTGGAATCAGTATATAGCTGCCCAAGGGGATTACTTTGAAGGGGATGACAGCCAAATTTAAATCAGATAATTTTATTTCCACTTATGGGACAGGTCTCGGAATTTAATGATCGCACCTTGTATAATATTTCTTTCTGAGCATATACAGTTTTTCAAGAGGAACTTGTGTCAATATGCCTTGGTAGCATACAGATGCCAAGGCATATGTCTTAGTGACAATTCCCTCAATGTCAATGTGACATTATGTAGATACATGTATGGACAAATTTTTTATTGAAGAACACCCATGACATATTTAAAAATTAGACACTGAACTGTAGTTTTTAATAAATGTGTTTTGAACATTGTATATCTAATAAATATTTTTAATATATGTGTTTGTTTTTCTCAGGAAATAATATGTTTTATCTCTTTGTACACATTAACCCTTTCCCTGGTACTGGCATGATATAACACCAAAGTCATGTTATCAGTTACCTAGTGTGGATGTGTTTTCACGCCTTGGTGTACGATTTCGTTCTGATAAGAAATATCCGATCCTATTTTTGTGAAACTTGAGATCCTCGTTCATGTCAAAGTATGTCTAGAAAATTTAAGCTAAAAATAATAATTTTCCACGCAAAAAAAAAAAAAAAAACCGACGTCCATTTCGATTTTACTTTGTTTAAAATGCTTGCCAGGATGCTGTTGGCATTTAAATACCCAGCTGCCAGGGAAAGGGTAAGTTATTTTTACTTCACGACCCCCTTGCGTCATCTGTCAGGTGTCACAATCCTCAGTTTGAGAAACGCTGGTCTAAAAGATGAAAAAGACTGTTTTGATGTCGTAAATTTGAGAAGATTGGTTGAGTTGAAGTATTTGATAAAATCTGTAAGGAAAAATTTTAGAATCATTGTAGGTGCAACATAAGTTTGTCTTTTTTATCATCTATTCTTGAATTGGCGTAAATATCTGGTGTTTAGTGCAAGAAACTTCAAAACAACATGGATGATCGTCACACTGCTGCTTGCTTCTGGAGGAAAGTTCAAATTTTGGGTCCAACACTAGCCAGTCCTGATACATTTTTTTCTGTAGGTATTATGTCTGACCTGAAAGATTTATCTAGAGTTAATGTTGTGCTAGGAGGGGGGGGGGGGAGATCAACATGTACATGAGTACTACATCAAAATTCAATGCACCTCTGTCCTGCAGTCATGATTCCATTATCTTCTGCTTCACTTGACAGAAGCTTTTATGTGCTAAATTGAATTTTCGATCCTAGAATGTCATCATCGACCAAGAAAAATCTTGTTGCTCATCTAAGTCTTGCATTCAGTCAACTCGAGACTGAAAATTTATGCAGATAATTAAAAGATAGGAAAGCTTATATGTATGGAATATTATAAAAACATTTATGCTTTTTTTAATTATTTTTTAAATTATACTAACTTTATATATTGAATTTCATTTATCTTACATCAGTGTTGTAGCTTAACAAGCATAAATTTCACTAATTGAGTACAAGATATGAATATGGAGAAATTTTTAAATTCTGTTCTAAACTTTTTCTCTTGGCCCTTCAGAACTTTAAGATAATTAGGCAGGGCATTAAAAACTGTAAAGGTATGTACACACGTAGCGAACGAACAATGAACGAACAACAAACGAATAGATTTTCTGATTGAAATGAAAATGTGTGGACGACGCAGCAAAGGCAAATAGATCGTTCGATTTGCCTTCGGTAGTGATCCATCAAAGGAAGTTGGTATTCGTTGTGGATGGGATTTACCACTTGTTTGCAGTTCGTAGCAGAACGCAGCAGTTAGTTTAATTTCACCAACAGGATGTCGAAACTGGAGTAGACTGGAGAAGCTGTCATCAAAGTTATTGATGTATATAAGGAGCAGGAAATTTTATAGCCCTATTTTGCACAGTAATATTTCGAAGTATGTTTTTGAAATGCAACAGAAGTTGTGAAACTGTCTCAATTCAATTCGACATAAATCATGTCAGTGTGTCTATAACAATTGCGACTTTTGTAGAGTGGCATCTGCCACCATCTCCCTTTTGTTTTTCAACTTTCTTTTTGTTAAACTGCCTATAATAATAACAACGGCTACACTTGCTATAATTATATCTTCGTCTGCCATTACTGCAGATAATCAGCAAACGTGAATGTTCTCTGACCCTTTGCTGATGATTTGTATGTTGCTCTGAACAGTGAACGAACAATGAAGTTTTGCTTCATTATTCGTCATTGTTCATTTGCTACGTGTGTACGCACCTTAAGACATGAATAGTGAACTTCTTTTTTGTAACATCTGAGACTAACACAAGGTAGATGGAGATATGATTTGTATAATGTATTAAAATTATAAATCTTCTAATTAGTACCAGTACTAAATGTACCTTTTAATTGCATAATGGATATGCAATAAGCTGTGATCTTATTAAGTCAGATACAAGGGACTATATATACATAAGCATAGACGGACCCTTGTATTTTATTTAATAAATGTATCTTGATTAACATAAAACGTCATGGGGTGGGGAGGTGGGGAGAATGTAAGTTCATTGCTTGTAAACTTTGGAAAATATTTTTACAGTATTCCTTGTATGCACACTTGTCATTATTCTCGGGCTTGCTTTTGTAAAAGGGGAAAAATATTATACTTAGCTTAAGTTGAGTTAGAGCAGAATAAATATTACTGTGTATAAAAAGACATAAAAACTATTTCTTTTATAACAACTTAAATATGACTATGTATGAATGGACATAAAAGTGATCGTTCTGTAAATTATAACAACTGAAAGATAACTACAGTATTTTGTAACCAAAGTTCGCATATTATTATTAGTACTTTAAAAAACTTAAAACAGTGAAGCTTAGTTTACCATAATGTGGGTTGCTTCAATAATCCATATACCAATTTATTACTTATATAGAGTTCAGAGTTTTTTTTTAAATTACAACCAGACTTTCAAACTGCTACTGCAGAAGACAAATTTAATTCATATCATAAAGCATGAGGTTTATCTGCAAAATATGGCTACATTGTCTTTATCCAGCTAGATCAAATTTGGATTGGCCTCATTCTATGAGATGAATGAAGGAAAGAATGACCTGTGCTCATTTTATTGAAAGCAGAATGGAACCAGAGCAATTCTAAACAATGTGACAGACAATTTTGCTTGTCTGGAATCGAGTTTTCTTCCTTTCAGTCTTTATCAGCGTCGTCTTCCTAACAAGTATTAGGCCGAGTGGCCTGTTACGGTCTCAAACTAGAATTTTCAGTCCATCTCTTCTTTGGACGACCTAGAGATCTTTTGCCATGCGGATGATAATGAAACATTGCTTTTGGAATTCTGCATCGATCCATTCGTTCGAGATGACCCTTCCACTGAAGTTTATATTTGCTGATGAACTGTATAATGGGTTCTATTTGAAGTTCTTGCATTATGTCCTCATTTTTTTATGATCCCAGCGAGTATATCCAGCTGTTGCTCTCATGAACCTCATCTCACTTGCTGTTATTCTACTGACATCTTTATTCTTCACAGTCCACACTTCACTACCATAACTTAATACTGGCTGTGCTAAGGTTTTATACAAGCCTATTCTTGTGTGTCTTTGTACTAGTGAAGGTTTCATGATTTTATTAATGATCCCCATTGTTGCTAAAAGGTAGTGATGTGCATGCCATCTACAACCTCTCCTACCCAAATCCCATCCTCACCTTCATGTGGCGCAACCCGTTTTGAACGAACGAGGTTTTGGGGACCGAGTATCAGTGGTATAACTGAAATGTCATATGCAGAGGAAATGCTGCATAGGTGGAAACCCCACCAATTGTACCTCTCTGGGCTAGCAACCCAATGAGCGTCATTTTCACATTGCTTTCAAGTCTCAACAGAAGCCTAAGTTAATTCATTTTCTTAAAAATAGTTTTTTATTCATTTTTCTATATTCACTTTTAACAGTTATATATATCACTGATTAAATTTCTGACTTTTTTTACCTTGTTAATATTTAGAATTTACCTTGCTTGACTAGCTTCGAAGTCTTATGCTTCATTGTCCAAAGCTTAGTGAAGATCTCAACTAGGCTTTGGACAATGAAGAATTTAATCAGTAATAGTTTTTTTATAATTGGAATTTATTTCCATTATGATCTCTCCTAGGCTTTGGACAATGAAGAATTTAATCAGTAATAGTTTTTTTTATAATTGGAATTTATTTCCATTATGAAAATATGCAATAATAATGTTACAGAACAGAAAATTGATGCTACATCAGCTAATAACTGTCAGGAGAGAGTTGCGAAAACTGACGTCACAGTTGATGGAGAAATGCTACTCAAGACATTATTGGAATTTAAACAAGACATGGCAAAAGAATTAATATCTTTGTTGCTGTGTGTAGCGAACATTCCTGGTCCTGATGATGATGAAATGAAAGCTATTGCAGAAGAATGTAATGATATTATAGAAGATGTCACTAAGAGGGTAAGTTGATACAGCATTGGAAATTGTTAAAATGTGTCATTATTAGCTGGTCCATTGCGATGTCATTGTAGGATCTACAATTAAAAAAATAGATCAGCATAAAACGTAGGGCACACATGAAATCAATAGGAATCAACCATGGGAACATTGGTTTTGTAACCATGGATCATTGTCGTCTACAATGGCTGATCTTGGTAATTATTGTTTTCAAAGGGTCCAAATTTCTTTCCTATAGAGTAAAGTCATGTTGGAATTTCCAAAGTATTGTATACCGATGCTTTTAAATCTTGTAGTTATTCGAACTTGGTTGGGATTTAAAATATGATTTATCTTTCTTAGTATTTGCTATTATTTATTTATTTTGAACTGAAATCTTTTTTTCACATTCACATGATAATTGACATTCCAGGGTACAGTAAAGCTTTGTTTTAACCTTTCCGTTTCAAGGAATGATTTCAAAAGTGCCAGCAGAACTACCATGGAACTATGGGGGAGTTTGATTACCTGGTAAAATTTTGTTATGATTGATATTAGACATTGCCTCTGTCATCTGACTGATTATTGCATTTTCTGGCGTATGACACACTTTTTTTTTCTTTGGAAATAGGTCTGACACTGAGTTTGTGAATGGGTCAAAGCTTCTTGGGATTCCGTGAAAACTAAAACAGTGGTTAGATCATTTAATAAGTGCGGTATTAATAATTCATTGAATGGTACAATTTGTCATATGAGGACTCAGATTCTAATTTAGAAGAGGTTTCAAGTGACTTCATTTAGCTCTGGAGATGACGAAGAAGATTAAAAGGTATTCTTTCCTAGTTAGATTAGATATTTTATGAAATTTGTTGTTGTTATTGTTCTCTAATAGCCGCAATTTGGGATCATTTAACCCATTTTGCTTCTTGTTTCCCAATAAAGTTGAGAAAAGTTTTTGTTTTGTTGTGCTTCGTTGTTCAATGCAGTGCATGTGAAGATGAACCTGGTAAGTTGCATAAGGGGCATTCTTCAGTATTAAGGATTCCAATTTTGCAGAGATGTGCTGCAAGGCAGTCATGACCGGTGTTCAATCTGAAGGCTGCAACAGCTTCTTATCTTGGTTTTAAGCTATATGTTTTCCAAAGTTTGTTGATATCTGCCCATTTTTGCCCTTGTGATTGTTGTTCAATTTTATGGAGTATTTCTGCTTCTGTTTTGGTTTTAATTGTGATGCCTAATGTGTGTGTACTCAAAACTTTGTTTTGTCTATGCAGTTTTGTGCATTTTTTTGCTAATTCATCAGCAATTTCATTCCCACTTACGCCAACATGTGATGGTATTCATTGGAAGTATATTTTCTTCTGTAAGTTTTCTAGTATTTTTATTAGTTTTCGGATTTCATTAATTTTATTTGTAAGAGGCAATTTGTTTGGTGTTATAACTTGTATTGCAGCTTTTGAATCGACTAATAAGACAGCATTGTGAAACATTTTCGGTCTACATATTATTTGCTCTAGGGCAAAAAGTATTGCTTCAATTTCTGAAAGTAGACCTGCGTATTACTTCATTATAATATTCAGTTATAAATTGTTTTTCCTCAAAAATATATACAAAAAAGGGGTGCGGATTTTTGGTCAACTGTGGTACAGTTACAATTGGTTTACAATTTTTTAGTTTTTGGTGAAGACTGTGTATTCTGTTTCACATTTGGAAATTGTTAGATTCCATTTATTTGTCCAGGAATATATCTTATTTAAAGCCTCTTGAACATTTTTTGTAGCTTAATAATGGTCCTTGTGTGATGACAATGATCATATGGCGATGTTGTCAGTATACATAAATGCGTGAGAGTGAGGTATAATGTTAAATGGTGTAGGGCTCAAAACCAATCCTTTAGGTATTCCATTGCTGAGAGTGTACTTATCAGAAACACTATTGTTTAGTAAGGCTTGTGTCTGTCTCTTTTGAAGAAAATTAGTCTCTTCAGCTCTTCAAGTTTGATGATCGTTGCTACATTTGTTTTGCCTTTGGAAAATCCATTGTAAACTGATTCTGTAAAATTTATTAAAACATCTACAGTACTTCTTTATGAGCGAAATTTATTATCTCAACAATCTGTGGGATTCGAGTCTCTATATCAGTCTGTTGTTGGTTATTTTTTCTAGCAGTTTGCCTGAACAGAATGTTAATGTAACACACCATTTTCTTAGTAGATTATAAGATGGTTTATCCTTACTACTCTCTGCCCAATTTTCACTATCTGCTCTATTTACCTTATCTGTACTTCCTCTTCTTACCCCTAACCCTCCTTTTTTTTCCCTATAGTTTTACATACTGATAGAGCAGATGTACCAGATTCTGGCAAGAAGGTAGGCCGATTATCTACAGCAGCGTTTCTCAAACTATGGTCTGCGGACCACCTGTGGTCCTTGAGATCTGCCCTTGTGGTCCTTCAAAAAAGGCTGAAGAAAAAATGAAATTCAAACGAATTGTGTATCACTATTTAGCTGAAAATCTCAGAGTTTGGAAATGACACATGCCAATAGCCTTTCACTTTTTCTCTCAGTACTGACATTTTATGAAATTTATTACCCTATCCGTCTACTGACTTCCCACTCTACTCTCAACAACAAAAGAGGGATTTAAAGCACTATGAACGTGGTGTGTCTTGCCATCTTTTCCCTGCACATCTGGCGCAGCCCCTATAACCCAGCCAGGAACCATCCAAATTCATAAAAGAGGACCGAACCTTTTTATGTATTTATGACTTTCTTAATAGTTTTGCCGACACCCAGTCTGCACATTGAAATGGTCACATACTGTACGTCGTACACCAATAATATAACTCTGAGGTCACAATTTGAAACTTACGGACTGGAAGGTCCGGGGTTCGATCCCAGGTGGTGACAGGATTTTTTCTCGTTGCCAAACTTTCAGAACGGCCCCGAGGTTCACTCAGCCTCCTATAAAATTGAGTACCGGGTCTTTCCCGGGGGTAAAAGGCGGTCAGAGCGTGGTACCGACCACACCACCTCATTCTAGTGCCGAGGTCATGGAAAGCATGGGGCTCTACCTCCATGCCCCCCAAGTGCCTTCATGGCATGTTATGGGGGATACCTTTACCTTTACCTTTTACCTTTTATTTTCTAAGTAAATATGACGAATTTTCATGGGTTCGTGATCACTTTCATTGCGATATTGAAACTAACGAACTTTCATTGAGTGAAAGAGAACAGTTAATTGAACTCTTGAATGAGACCGGACTTAAAATGAAATTCCAAGCGGAAGGTATGGTTAATTTCTGGACCACATCACAAGTGAAAAGAGAATACAGTGAACTGTACAATGGTGCTTTAGAGATTATAATTCAGTTTGTTTCTATGTATCTGTGTGAGACTCTAATAAAAACAAAGTAGGCTACCGAAATCGACTCGATTTATGTGACAATCTCCGACTTAAGCTTACCTGCATACGCCCAAATATAGAACTGTGCAAGAATCGGCAGGCTCATCCATTTCATTAATGTGAGTACCAACATTTATTTATTTATTTTTTTTTTTAGTTAATAAGTTAAAGATTATCCACACACTAATAGCCTTGAATTATTAAAGAAATAAACATGAATTTACTTCTATTAACATCAGATTAATTAGTTAATACTAATGTAAAATTAATTTAATTTAATTAATTTTAATTGATTAATTCTATTTTAAAATATAAGTATATTGATATTAAAATATACTACAAAAATGATAAATTTGCTTCCGAAGGGAACAAGAGTAAGGTGGTCCGCGGAACTGTTGTGACTTAAAAAAGTGGTCCTCACTAAAAAAAAGTTTGAGAAGTGCTGGTCTATAGTAATGAGACCTACATTCACAACTCCCAAAGCTTTGGTGTGATGACAGTGCAGAAGGACTCATATCGCCTGGTATCAAAGGGGCAGCATCTTATCATGTACATGCCAGCAGTCAAAGGGGTTTCATCACTAATGCCCTCCTAATTAAATCTAATCAAACCATTGGTGAGTACCTCAAGGAAATGAATTCCTCTAATTATATGTGTTGAGTGAAAGAGATGTTACAGCCAAATTTGCCACCTCACTCTGTTTTGGTGATAGACAATACGTCATATCATAACATCCAGTATGATATGTGTCCCACATCAAGTACAAAGAAACAGGAGATGCAAGATTGGTTGGTGTGAAACAACATCCCATTCACCGAGGATATGTTAAAGACTGAGTTGTATGAACTCATAAAGCTTCATAAGCCTTAGGCAAAAAAGTTCGTCCTAGATCAAGTTCTCAGAGAACACCATATCGCCCAGACTTAAATGGTATGAAAAAAATATGGGATGATGATAAACAGTGGGTAGCACAACGCAATGTCACATTTAAACTCAGTGATGTGTGGGAGCTGCGTAAACAGAGATTTGCAGAAATTAGGGAGAGTGAATGGATTGCTGTGTGTTGCCACGTTCAGAAGGTTGAGGAAGAATACTTAAAGACTGAAGGATTAATGGAATCTGAAATACAGCGCCTTGTAGTAAACTTGGGCAGCAGCAGTAGCAGCGAAAATGACACTTCATCCAGAACATGTGAAGGAGAGGATTTAATGAGTGGCATAGAGGAACTGGATTAAGTCAGAGGTTTGCTGAACTAGTAAGTTAACATACATCATTACTCATTAGTACGGATCAGAAGTTAAGGCACAAAAAATGGTATTTTAGGCTCCTAAAAAGGCACTAAAAATTGTATTCCAGCCATCTAAAAGGCACAAAAAATAAAAATTTAGGGAAAATTAACCACTGAAAATTTATTCCACACACAGTAATTAATTTGAGCTAATTCCTTGAGCATTTAATTAAATGCCAGTATTCGCTTTTTTGTTCATTATGTATTCACAAAATTAACATAATACTGCATGACCACTTAAAAAAATTAGATAAGTGGTATTTGTCCTACAGAATGTTTAATTTAGTGTGCACTTATTCGTCTTCATGTTCATAATTTGAATGACAGTACACAACAAGCTACTTTTCAAGATTAAAACACTCGCCCTTGTGATGTCTATTGGACAAAATCTCTCTACTCGTATATGCCGAAAAAGATCTCTCAACATGCACTGAAGTGACTGGAACGTGCTTATACAGTACCATCCTGGCTATATTAAACACCTCAGGAAGCTCACCACCGGTCCCACTTAGAACTTTATACACAGAATTAATGGTTTCATATCCAGGATTTCTTGAAATAACACTTTTTAGCTTCTCATATATTTGAGCAGCATACTTGCCAGAAGCTAAACATAATCTGTTCTTTGCATTCCAAAACAGGGACATGGATTCACAAAATGACAGACTGCTGGATTTCAGTTGCTGAATGGTATCTGCTACAAAAGTGAAATGCGCATCGATATATGCTAAGTCTTCTTTAAGTCCTTTTTCTTGAAACACACACTGAGCTTCTTTGATTGACAGAGAATCGTTCTCTGAAAATTTCTGCTATTTGTTCAAAGTTATTCGCATAGTATTTTACTGCTCTCAGCCATGTCCCCCATGTTGTAACAATAAGCTCAGGATGTAGAGGAGTGTCAGGAAATTTCTCTCTAAATACAAAGATAATCCTAGACTGTGTGCTTCAATGCATCTATGTTATGCAGGAGAAGAGTAGATAATAAAGTAAACTGTTATCTGAACTGAAGATTATGACTGGACAGTATGAATGATGGGACTAGTTAGGTAGAGGGTCTTAAGAATTCCATCACAGTAGGGTGTCCGAAATCTTTGTATACTATAAGAACTATCAGTTTTTTTCAGTTTCAAGGAAAAAAAAAATTAATAATGAGTGCTGTTAACTATAAATGCGTATACAGAAAAGAGAAAAAATAACAAATAAAAACAAAAAAAGGCACAAACTGTAAAAAGGTAAATATAGGCAATATAAAACTTCACCATATTTGATTTTTCGTGATTCGTATACATAAATTAACAGCCTTAAAATACGTACATTCAAACAAAATAGGTATTTTCCAAAACTTCCAATCCCTATTCATTAGGTTTAAGTTTCACTTTTGGTATCATTTTAAAATGTTCATGTGTATAACAGTCTTTTATTTTACTTATTTTAATTGTGAAAATTGCATTGCATTGTGTTAATATTTCATGTCTTGTATCATTCTTGACACGTGCAAAATATCACTTCCTATACAATGCCTTCTCCCAACATGTAGGCAAGGTGATAGCCATGCAGTGAAGCTGTGCATGGTTAGTGCTCAGACGTTACAAAAGTGTGCGACCTCTAAGAATGGAATGTTGCATGACTGATATTGTTCTTCTGGTGTATAATACAGTGTTGAAATTGAGAAATAGGTGTGTGCCAGGAGATAACCTTTGTTTTACTTACGCCATTCACGTTCTAATAATAATCTTTCGTATTACTGTGATGTACCGAAGTACATATGATATTTCCATACAGGAATTCTGCATTACCGTATGATGAAGAATGGGTAGAACGAAAGAAATTCTCTCCGGCACTGGGACTCGAACCTGGGTTATCGACTCTACGTGCTGACGCTTTATCCACTAAGCCACACCGGATTCAAATTCCGATACCGAATTGAATCCTTCTCAGTTTAAGTTCTACCTCTCTGTTCCCTTCGGTGACCTACCTTATGTACTGTGTCACAGAATATGTGACAGTGGTACAATGTCCAACACTATGTACAGAGGTGCACTTATACTGAGTGACTAAGTGACCGGAGTCCGACGGAACATGACGCCGGCTTACGCTTATCATATTACTATGATGTACCGAAGCACATATGATATTTCCGTGCAGGAATTCTACTAGTTGCAGGATGCATATAAAAAATTTTGGACGATATTAGCATAGAGAAGAAATCATCTTACGTGAAAGCAACTGAAGGCAAGGATATGATCGTGTGTGATGCAGGATTTGTGCAGTGTTTTCTAAGTGAGGAATAAAATTCTCGACATTTGTTTTCCTTTATGATAGATATTATTGTTGGTCAGTGAAAATAAGCAGATTCAGTGAAAATGAGTTCACTTAATTCCATTCCATCCTGTACTTAAATGTTTTCTTGTTTCACAGGCTATGGAGACGATTTTATCTGTGTCACTGAATACTACAGAAGAAGTAAAACTGAGTAAGAACCCTAAGAACTATTTGTCTCTCTTATTGGATGAACCACCACTTACCTCAGAGCTTCTGGAGCCATTTCTCACGCAGCATCTTGTTAGCACACTTACTTACAAACCAGATGTTGACATAAAGGATGCTGTCTCGAAACAGACTGATTGGTTGTATAGCCGATCTCCCTCAGTATTGATATCTGTCATTAAATCGGTAAGTTTAATAATAGCTTTCTCTCTTTTCGTTTTATTTTTTTAATTTCCTACTTGTATATGCTTCTGCTTTTTCATTAGTCTTTCATTTTTTAACCTTTTGCCCATTCTTAATTCTGTGCTGTTTGGTCAGAACATGATAACTCCAAAAATGGCCTTTTTTTAGCTGAAAGTGCAGCCCTGTATAAAAACAGTTTTCTTTTGTTTGGTATAGCCGTGATATCTGCATCTAATCTTATGTTATTTTCGTTCACATTTGCACATGAATTAGAATTATGATTTGTATATACACATTAGTGTTTGTGGATGATCAAGTAATAATAGCACAAGAATATGATGCTGCAGAATATATGTTTAGAAAATTGATTGAAGAGTATGACAAATTGGAATTAAAAATAAATTTTGAAAAGACATTTTATGTGGGATGCGGTGAAAATACAAGAGATTTGGTTTTGAAAGATGGAATAGGCATCATCAAAGGGTGCAATGAATTTGAATATTTAGGAGTCAAAATTAATATAAATGCTATACAGGATGATGATATTAAACATAGGATAAATAAAGGAAGATCAGCAACAGCGATGTTAAATGAAATATTATGGAACAAGACTATTTTTAAGAAAACAAAAATAAATATTTATCTGCCTATAGTCCAAAGTTTGATAACGTATGGAGTGGAAACATGGAAGCTAAATCAAAATTTGCTGTCAAAATTACTAGCATTAGAAATGGATTTTTTACGACATTCGGCCATACATTCTAAACTTGAAAAAAATAAGAAATGAAGTGATCAGGCAACAGATGAATAAAGAAAATTCAAGTTTAGATTTCGTAAAATATGGACAATTAGAATGGTATGGACATGTAAAGCGAATGGATAGTGGAAGGCTACCAAGAAGAGTTTTAGATTTGATTCCAGAGGGAAGGAGAGGCAGACGTAGACCTCAAATCACCTGGTTGCAAGACATAAATAAAGTGTTGGTAGAGAAAGGGCTGCAAGAACGGGATTGAGAAGATAGAATTGGAGAAAAAGAATAAGAACGTAAGGCATTGGTCACAGGAAGATGTGATATTACATTGTAAACCTGTTTGTAATAATAATAGGAAAAGTGAAGATTATGAGTAAAAGATAAAACCAAAATACAGATTGCAGAAATACGGTTTTTAAGAAGAATTAAAGGATGTACAAGACGATATTTAATAAGAAATGAAAGAATCCGAGAAGAATTGAATATATATAAATTACAAGATAAAATAAAAGAAAATAAATAGAACTGGAAAGAACATATGAATCGAATGAGAGAAGAAAGAATACCCGTCTTGATTAGAAGATACAATCCTCGAGGAAGAAGAGACATACAGTGTCCTAGAAGAAGATGGGAATAGATGGTGGAATGCGAAGACATAATAGGCAATAAATGCCTAACCCCTGAAGTGCAGAAGAAGAAGATAGAGAAAGTGAAAATAAAAATGCTTAGCCACCGGCATAGTTCATCGGCCAAGGCACTTTCCTGCCAATCCGGAGTTGTGCTTGGGCGTGGGTTTGATTCCTGATTGGGCTGATTACCTAGTTGGGTTTTACGAGGTTTTCCCCAACTGTAAGGCGAATGTCAGGTAATCTATGGCGAATTCTCGGTCTCATCTCGCCAAATACCATCTCACTATCACCAATCCCTTCAACCCAGTAGTTGATTCAGCATCGTTAAATAACGAACTTAAAAAAAAAACTAAAAATGCTTGTATCTGAGAACAAGTTTTTTTGGAGTTACCATATTTTGACCAAATACCACAGAATTGTAATTAATTATTGATTATCGTTTATATTATGTACACTCACAGAAACATAAAGTGGTCGTGTTTTTTAAAATGAGATCATAATGATGCAGTTGTTGGCATGAATTCAGAATGCATATAAAGCACAATAATACAATTAAAACGAATCCTAATGTTGTGATATACGAGAATATACATCCTAATCAAAATTTATAATACTGAGAAGCTACATTTCGATGGCTAAGAAGTGATACCTTGTATCTGTGAATTTGCAGATGAATGAGAAAACTGTTTTGAAAATTAATTTCTCTCAAAATAGACAAACTTTTTATATATGTTTCTGCTTTGCAAGATCTTCTATTCGAGGACAAAATATTAGTTAACTGTCAAATTTTGTGAACATAATAATAACATAGTTATTCTAACAATAATGCAGTTAAACTAAATTACCATTTTTGTAGATTTGAGGTATCAGTTCTTAGCCATCGAGTTATATGTGTAAATGCTTGCTGATTAAAAAATAGATATTAGAGATAGTGCCAACTAACTTCAGCATTAAAGTCATGCAGTCTGTATTTCCTTGATAGCTGAATGGATAACATGTTGGTCTTCCAAGAAAATGTTTTGTGTTTGCTCTCTGGCCATGACTGTTTTTTTATTAGGATCTATTATTAAATCTTTGCAGTTGAGCAAATAAATTTCTACACTCAAACTTTATCTGCATTTTGATTTTGCAAACTTAATTATTTTGTGAAAACAATTACCCACACATATAAGTAGTTGCAAACATGGTCTCAATTTTAGCTGAAAATAATCGAAGTTTCATATGTTTAACATTTGAAAAATGCGTAAATATATCTGTGCCTACTTTACTTTAATACAAATATTACAAAAACGTATAATTTTTTACATACTGATATTAATTCGAGTTGCAAATCCAGCCATAGCTTTGCAGGTTGGGCTTACAGCAGATTTACAATACTCAAAATCACTTTCCAATTTTTTGAAATCGACAAATCGATGTTTTAAGAACTCAGTTTTATGATTGTCTGCGGATTCAAATCCTGGTTGAGGTTTTTCCGGGGTTTTCCCTCAACCCATTAAGAGGAAATGCTGGGTAACTTCTGGCACTGGACCCTGGACTCATTTTGCTGATGTTATCACCATCTTAATTAGATGCTAGATAACCATAGCAGTTAATAAAGCTTCACAAAATAACAAATTAAAAAAAAGTTGTCTAATAAGGGAATGTACTTATTAAAATTATTATTCCCATTTTAATTTTGAAGGGATTGTAAACAGAGAAAATGTTACATTTGCTCCTTTTGTAGCTGCCCCTTCCACAATTTCAACTGCATGACAGGATTTAATTTCGTCAAACATGTTCGTAGAATTTTGATTCCTTCCTTGAAATTTCTTGCTTAACTTATTTAAGTGCTGTGATATATTAATGAAGAAGGCCAAATCTTTTATCCAGTTTTGTTTCCTTACAAAAAAACCACGAACGTGTTGATTAAGTCACAATTTTGTAAAGTTGTATACATACTGTATTTATGTAACATTCACTTACCTGTCATTCCATAAATTCATTTACTTTCTTACACAACTGAACTATCTGAGATGTAAACCATATCTTCATAATCTGATCGCATATCCTCCAGAAGCTTTCGAAACTTTCAGTGCTTAAGGTCTTTTGATTTTATTTTATTATTTGTGTTTATCACTGCATCCATTACATGTGTCATTTTTGCCAGCTTAACAGCCAGTGCTTTCTGATGAGTGGTATAATAAACATTATCTGGTCAGAATGGCCCAATGCTTTTTTAAATGAGATCTTAGTCTCCCAACAAATCCTTTTTTCCCTTCAATTATTGCTGGTGTGCCATTAGTTGCAAATGACACCACTTTTTGCTATTGAAGTTGCTTAGATTCAGTACATTGGAAAACAGTTTTAAATATGTCCTCAAATGTGGCGGTACCTTGTATGGGAATTAAATTGAGTAAAAAGTCGTGTACTGATAAATTAGTATCAACACCATGAATAAACATGGATAATTGTGCAGTGTCTATTGTATCACTACTTTCGTTCAAGATCAGAGAGAAAAAAATTAAATCTTTGCACTTTTCCTCCAGTTTCTTATTACGATAGTGCTTCAAAAAGTTAGGTAACAGTAACTCTCTTGGACGAATTTTATTTCACAGGCAGATATACTGACATACAGTAGTAGGGCACTGCTACGCATTACTTTTCAACGTAGTCACCATGCTTGTCCAAACACTTGTTCCAATAGTAGACCAAGACATCGATGCCAACATAGAAGAAATACCTATGCATTAAGTCTCTGAAGCCAAATCATGACGACTTGCTGAATTGCCATATTGGTGTTGAATTGCTTACCACTCAAGTGCTTCTTCAATGGTCTGAAGAGATGGAAATCACAGGATATCAGGTCGGGGCTGTAGGGAGGATGGTCCAGTACCTCCCACCAGAAGCATAGTTTTGCACCATACACTCAACAAGTTGAAGAATTTTTGCTGGTGAGGTGCTCTTCAGACGCAAAAACTCGATCACACTAAGCATTTTCATGTTTGACCATGTTTCTATGTGAGCAGCCATTTTACAACTGATATTGCGAGGGTCTGACACAACATCTGCACCATCTAATGGCTGCATGATAAAGCTGTGGTCTGCTGCTGCGGTCTGGCGGAAAATTCGAACAAGATGGGGAATATGTCACCATGAGGACTCTTGTTACCTTACTTTCTGAATCATTCTCATGATATACAATGAAATTTCTTTAATTTCGTCACACCTGTCCACAGTATAATATGCCTGGACTGTTGTGATCTTTTAAAATCATGTAGGTATTCCAGACATTTTTTTTTTCACTACTTTCACCAAGCAGATTTTAATGAATGAATTCCCCATTAAAAATCCATTAACTGTTGTCTCGTTCAAGACCTAAAATATAGCATTAAAATAATTCAGAATTTGTTTGCAATTTAACTTCTTTACACTCACTAGAAACATTCATTTTATTAAACAATTATGGTACTATTATTGTTGCTAGTAATGTTCTTTTATTCTTCGTCATTGGTCCTGTAATGTCTTTGTAAATTGCCTTTGTGATAGGCTGACCAGATTTTTTATGGTCCAGCAGGGGACATTGGCAATTTCAAGAAAAACCACAAATGCTTATCTAGTCGCTCTCTGTTGAAATGTTGTAGAAAATACATGTAACAGTAGAACTTTATACACTAAATTTGTAGCCTCTCTTTAACTTTTTTTAATTAAATGAATAAATACACGAAACTCCTATACATACCTAATTATAGCCATTAAGAATTCAATTTCAGTACTGACGCATGCATGGAAGTCTTTCACACAATATTGTACACACTGAATTCGTAACACACACACATTTTACAAATACTTGTCTGAAAAATGCATCTTTTTAAGAATGTGTTCATTTCCATGCAGCTTCACACTAAGTTCTTCACATGAGAAATGAAAGTTTGTTTTCACTTGTAACAAAGCTTAACTGTTTCAACTTTCATTCTTGACTTTTCATCAGTCCAAATTGAGGTCACTGAGGAGAAAAGTCTTTCAACTGATGAATTACTGACTGGAAGACATGATTAATAACACTATTTTGAGAAGATTTTCAAGTGGAATGGAATTTTTTGTTTCAATGTTGAAAAAAGTCATACCACTTTTCACCTGTTAGTTTGTCACAAAATTCCTCATTTTCTGAACTACTTCAAAATGGATGCTGCAGCAGTTCTAACGCTTCTGCGCAAAGCGAATACTAAGATGACCAAAGACAAAGATGCTATGTTTTTCTCAAAGAGTGCAGAATATCTCATACTGTGCTCGCTTGTTCTTCTGTCTCATGTGCATGAATCACAGCAGTTCCATCACGATCCTTAAATATTTACGTGTAAAGTGTTTATAATTTTAAGAATTATTTTATGAGATTAAATCGTGAACACTGTTAAAACTTTACCTTATTGTCTATTTTAAGATGTTACTACCCATTAGCATTATAGCATAAAAGTAAAGAACACTATCTCCTTAGGGAACATAGATGAACAACTCTTCTTTCCAGTCTTTGTAAAAATTTGTCTTTAAATGTTTGTTTCATACCATTACGACTTTCCAGCTCTAATTCTGTCATCAGTTGTTTTGATTTGTATGATACAGAATGAGAGAAGAAACAGGCATTGTGGATCATAGTCCCATCTTTCGATGTTTGAGGGAAGGTCTTGAACCAATTCTGGTTCATAAACCAGTACATGCCCATGGATGCTGTATGGTATTTAATGGCAGAATGTGATTATTAAGAGATTTGTTCCAAAGAAAATAATTTGTAATGTCTACATTTATCATTTCAAAATAATATTGTTTTCACCATTTGCAAATGACTGGTGTCACTTTATATATTGTATATATTGAATATCTTTTACTAATTAAAAATATATTTTTACAGATGCTGGTGGGATTGCAGACAGACAGTCTAGAAGTATTGAAAGATTTACTAAAAGAAGAAAATGTGAATTGGAGATTGCTGCTGATCTGTGTGTCTGTTTACCTTCACAGTATGCCAGAAGGTGGCAAGGAGTTGAAGAGTAAGTAGCTGAACAACATGTAATAAACTTACCATAATCTTACATTGGTGTTTGTTACCCTATATTTTTATACACTCATTTCAAGCTGGCATGATTCGACATTTTAGCTTCGTCCATTCATTGCACAGCCTTTTATCATGCCAGCCAGCAATTTATTTTAGTAATTAACAGTCAGCTTTACATACTTTTTAACATATTCAAGGCTCAGGACAATTATCTGCACCACGAGTGCTATACTTTTGTGATGACTGGATTTCTTCTAAAAGTTGTGGTCCTTCCTTCAGAAAACTATAAAACTCCATGCAAGCAATATCCTTAAAATGATACTTTCAATCAATACAGTTTGCAGTTATAACAGAAAGCTGATTTCTCTCATCAGTCTGAAGAGAGTTCATTAACGGAAATACTCTTTCTGAAGATGCGTTGGTACAACTGATTGCTAATGCAAAAATCACAATCTGGATAATGTTCTTAAAACTAATGTCTTCATTTTTCATCACTTTCAATGTTTTCCTCCATCTCTGAATAGTTTTTACACTATTTGAAATAATTTTAGAACAAATTGCGGGATTTACAGAAACATAAAACAAACATTTTTATAAGAAAATTAGAAGAAGAGATATTTAAAAAAAATAATGATGATGATAAAGGAGCAGACCAATTGGCAAAGAGAGGAAAAACAGTCATACAGCAATTCATACAAAACACAGTACACTAAAATTCCTTGTATCCGGCACCCAAAAAACTGGCAATACCAAAACAAATGCACTTTTGGCTAGGCCAAAGAAAAATAGTCATTCATGTGAAAAAGAAGAGTCTGATGAAGATGAGAGTGATTTTCGTAGATCACAGATGCCGCATATTGTGTTTACTCTTTACACTGTTCACACGTGAAAACATAAACAAAAAATACTCGTTATGTCCCTGGAGTAGAGGATAGCATCGGTACCTGTCACTTGGACCTTGCAAACAATGCGCAGAGACGATATCTTTCAATTTACTACTTGAACTCGCCCATTTCGAAGGGGTGTTGGATGAGATTACGAAAGTGTGAAATTTTCTGTTCCTACAGCATGTAAAAATTTCATTCGCGTGATGGATAGTATCATGGCTATTACCGCTGAGCGCTGTTGTTGCACAATGGATTCCGCAAAACGCAAGCAAAATGTTCTTACACTTAAATCATCCAGCGCTACTTCAGTTGCGACATTGGCTACACTGCTCTTCACTTCACATGACTCACATGACCGCCATTTAAAATTGTCATAAGGTTACGAAAACTTTTAGTGTTTTTTTACTCTATTATGTATTACCGTATTACAATAATTATGAACTGATGAATGTACATTACTGTATTCAGTACTAAAAATAAACACTGTGCGTATTTCAAAACTTTATTTTTAATTATCTATATTAAAATTATTAAATTTCAACATGGAAAAAAATATTTGTGCAGTACAGTGTGTCTTTACATAACCTATAAACGTATTTTTCAATTATCCGGTAAAATCAGCTATCTGGCACTGGCTTTGTCCCACAGTTGCCAGATATGAGGAATTCTACTGTATACCACTCAACTGCCGTGCCCTTTCATTATACAATAAGGGAACACTTTGGGAAGAACCAAAATCATGTGAAGATATTGCTGTAAGCAATGCTGGGGCATTTTCTACAGAAGTTGTTATCATTGTTATAGAATTAAACAAGAAAGGAAATGATTATTTTTTTGTGTAATCCCTGATGTACAGTCGGACTTTTTTCCTTATGGAAAATAATTCGAAAGCCATGCAAGACCACATGACTATTATGGGTGAATCTTTGTAACAAAGGATTGTCCTCTTGCCATAGTCAGTTACGAAGATCACTTTTGTACACTGTATTTTTCCTATTCAGTGGTCTGCTTTTACAGCACTTTTCGTTGCTGGACATGTAAGTCATTAATATGAATAGAATCTTATTATAAATGACTACATACCTTTTAAAATTTTTTTGTCAATTTTGTCAATCCACACTATAAATTTTAAATACTGGTACCAATTTCCATAAATAACAAAGTAATATTTCAATACACAAAGAGCTGTATCATTGTAATTGTGCAGACTGAATACATGCCTCTATTTAACAGCGCAATTTATAAATCAAATCAGATGCCTAATTTATGGTAGACATGTGTTGTGCATTGTTTGAAATTAAAGTTCATCTTATTTTTGAGTATATGCAGTAAATGATTTCGTTTATCTAACAAACAAACATTTTGATGGGGGCAGATAAAAATGTTAAATTTTTTTCTTCCACCATGTTAATAATGTCAAAAGAAATGCTTATACAAGTTTTGGCCATTCGACCACAATTAGGAGCGCCATAAAAAATAAGTTCACCAGGGGCCATTACCAGAAAGAAAACACAGTTTCATTGCAAACATTTATTGAAACAGACAACGCAATTTTTTAACTATTTTTAAACATGTTCCTCACCGGAATTGAGACATTTGTCATATCAAGGGATCGACAGAGAGGTGCAAACGGTTGTCACCACTGGTTCCGATTACAGGCAGCAGACTTCTATGATACAAGGATACAAAAATTGATCCCATGGTATGACAAATGTCTCAATTCCAGTGGTGGATATGTTGACAAATACCGCCACAATTTCTGTATCTGTTTCAGTAAATCTTTCATGCAATTGTGCTTTTTTTCTGTAAACAGCCCCAGGGAAAAATCACTTTCTGTATGGCCTTGTAATTGTGGTCGAGTGGCCAAAACTTGTATAAGCACTTCTTTTGACATTATTAACATGGTGGAAGAAAAAAAATTTAACTTTTTTATCTGCCCCCATCAGAATGTTTGCTTGTAAAAAATTGCAATTGAAGGAAATGCAATGTAAATGGAAATATCATTTGTAACTTGATAAGAACTAAATTGTTGTGAAAGATGTAAAATGTATGAGTAAGTATATGTCAATGTGAGAACATAATTCTGTTTTTGGTCATAAATCTGAGTCTCAAAGGGGAAAAAAGGAGGGGGGGGGGATGGGAAATAAAAGCCAACATTACGGTACATGAAATTTTAATGTAACTAATACAATATTTCCTTTAAATATTTTTTCCCACTGTTCCCACACATTTCTTAGTTGACACCAGTATTGTTTTTTTTCCGTTTTGAGTGATTTGTATTATCAAAGAATAGTTTTATGATCTTCTTACCCCCAAATATGCTTCTCAGGCTATTCTGTTCAATAAATATTGTCATTCCAGCAATAAGGTATGTGGTCTGTTATTGATTTCATTCTTAATCCTGGCCATTGTCCATGCCGACTGGTAGAACTGCAATTGTTTATGCTTTTCAGTCAGTTTAAAGCTGAATTTTGTCACATAACATGCTCTTAAATCTAATTATTTTGATGAAATATAGGTGCAGTATAGACAATGTTTTATGGGTGCCTGGTTGTAATGTTACTGTCCAGAAAATATTTCAGAGCTATGGTTACCTTAATGTTTTCTATAGAATATGTGGAATACGTATTACAAGAGAAATTTCTGTCAGGATGATCAGTATCTGCAACTGAAAGTTTGATGGGATCATCATGTAGGATAGCATGACTTTGTAATAAAGTTTCAATAGACCGTCTGTGCTTACCTTATTATATAAAATTATAATTTTATTAATTAGTTACATGAACGTTTTCGGCACTTGTGTGTGCCATCATCAGATGATTGAGTGATACTGCATGTTAACCTTGCCAAATGGATACATGTGATATCGCCATGAATAATATGTATGCACAAAACATGTAATATATACCCATTATCAGTTAAAATAGTAACATAAAATGCGAGTAAAACACTTATACACAGTTAATTAAAATCAGATGATTAAAAACAGTTATTTAAACAATATTCATTTGCTAATATAATGTCCATCGTTGTCTGGAATACATTGTGGTTAAGTTAATGCTTGTTGTTGTGATTATTTCAAATGGGATGACCAGTTTTTAAGTTTCACCATGTTACTTGGTTGCACTATAATATTGAAATGTGTGGAAACGTTAAGCCATGGAATTTCTTAATGGGTAATGTTCACTTATTGTCCGGTGTTAATCACATTCATAAATGTTGAAGCACTTAGAGGGATAAAACATGGTGTACAATGCACTTGCAATATAAGTTACTGTGTTTAGTTATTATAATTCTTGATGTTGTTTCTTTACCTGACAATATTTAGATGTTACAAATCCTTAAAATGCTGGGTTGTCCTTTCCGGTTTTCAGCCTAGCCTTGCATACTGCGAACATACAAGTTGAGCTATTAGAATATGTTGATAACGGATGGTCAAATGTAAATGATAAGTAAGTAACTTACGTGCAAACAACTGGTTATGATGTGTATTCCGCGATGGCTTGGCTCAGACTGAAAGTCTGTCGGTGTTCGCAACGGTCTTAACCTAATGAACATCTAGCGGAACCGGAAGTGGAGTAAGGGGTGGGGGGACCTGTGCGAGAGCTGCTTTTGTTTGATTTTGTGGGAGTAATTTAAATAAATTAAATAATGGATTATTAGTATTGACTATTTGTTCATTTAAAAGAGGGTTCCCTTCGTTGTAACTCCTGACTATGTAATATTGTTCAGCTGCGTCGATTAAAGGGCTACTTGTGACTTTTATAACTTTTATGTTACTATTTTAACTGATAATGGGTATATATTACATGTTCTGTGCATACATATTATTCATGGCGATATCACATGTATCCATTTGGCAAGGTTAACATGCAGTATCACTCAATCATCTGATGATGGCACACACAAGTGCCGAAAACGTTCATGTAACTAATTAATAAAATTATTTTATATAATAAGATAAGCACAGACGGTCTATTGAAACTTTATTACATTGTAACTAGCTTATCGGAAAACTTATAATAAGATGAAATAGCATGACTTTGCTTCACTCATCAAAATCATATCAGGACAGGAGCATTATCGGACTATTGTCTTCACAAACAAATTGAAACTCAGTCTAATATCACAAGATAGAAATGAAATGGAGACTAGATATTCCCTTGTGTGAAGAAATATAACTGTCATTGCTTCTCTTTTCAGTTGTGATGTTAATGTTATACATCTTGATTATACAACTTGTAACACTATATCACACGGAATATGTATTATATGTCTTTCTAGTGTTAAATTTTACTATACCTGGTTAACATGTTGACAATGCTAACCACACCTACTGAGACATAAACACAGACATGGAAATTCTACATATTCAACCAAAAAGCCAGAAACTAAACACACTAGAACAATAAGAAATATATAGACACACAAAAACATATCCAAATGGAATTCTCAACACACAACTCAATTTCTGAACACACTCTTTGACTCCACATTACACTACATAAACACACCTCCACATGAAACACAAACAAAAGGTGCCAAGACCAACACCAACCAGTTCTGAAGATGGCCCATAACAGGCTGAAACATGTTTACCAGGTATGGTAAAATTTAACATGAGAAAGACATATAATACATATTCTGTTAATGTTAATGTGCAAGGGCATGCTGTCAATGTTGATATGTCAGCAAGGGATCTTTGTCTTGTCTTCTAGAGATGACTTCTGCTTCCTTCATTCTTGTTATTGTTATCTCACTAACACAGGCATTACATCACCTTTTCGAGATGATTTCATCTTTCTACAGCAGTTATATAATGATCCCGTCAGACTTTGATTACAGATACTGACTGATCCTGATGGATATTTTCTGTTCTGATGCCTGTTCAACCTTTCTAGGAAAAAGTTAAGTTCTCTGCACCTCTGGAGTGTTGTTTGGGCACTAAAAACATAGACACAACCCAACTGACATAGTGGGTATTTTGCCCAAATTTCGTCAAAGAAATTGCTCTTCTTCTGAAATTATGGCATGTTACGTGACAGCATTTAGTTTTGAACAGACTGAGAAGCCTAAACAACTATAGTTCCACCCAACAAAAACATGAAATTTGGCCAGGGTTAAGAATTAAATCATTAGCAAGTTGTAAACTCCATTATTACTGGAATGACTAAATAATGCTTCTGTACAGTCTGCCAGAGATAAACGCAGTCATATCTTGTACGAAAAATTAAGAAGACTGCCTTATGTAGACTACTGGAGAACCTAGAAACATATTCCAAGATTTCTGGAAACCCAAGCAGGATTTATACCCTAGATCATATATACCCAGATTGCTCTGCATTATAGGCTTTGACTGTAACAACTTTTGTCAGGTTTACTATGCTGCCATCTAGTTGTTACGTAAGGAGTCATGTCATAATTCCCATTTGAATTGCATTTGCGACTGTACTGCCATCTTGTGTTTGTTTACGGCAGACGGGTGGCAATCCTGGCAGTTGTTCTCTTCAAAGTGCAACCGATTTTAACATAGGAATGAGCAATCTATATGTGATCTGGGATTTATACAGAAGGTGAAACTTCTACAAGAAAAATATAACCTACTACTAGAATCAGAAAACTAGAAAAACTACTTTTCTACCTTTGCCACTGTACTCTATTAGTAGAAAAAAATACACCATAGTACAAAGTAGATGGAACAAATTAAAAACAGGACGAAAACCGCATCTGTTTGAAACAAATAGCCTTAGAAACAATACACAAAAAATTTACCGACACAGAATGGGTACACATTTACACAGATGGTTCCAAGATAGATAATTCTGACAATAAAGAGGGTGCAGGAATATATAGTAAACTTTTCTATTCCTACATCTCCCTTGGATCAAACTCAGCCTATTTTGATGGTGAACTTTAATTCTGCATTAAAAGAACTTTTTTACCATTTTAAATCCTTCAACAAAGTTGTCATCTTAAATGATTCTAAATCTGTTATACAAACAGTCACTGCTTAATACTTACATATGTAGAAGAATTTCGGAAATACTCCATAAAATATTAAACATCTACTGTCTCTTCACAAAGAAATAGTCTTTCAGTGGATTCTTTGGCAATATGGAATCCTTGGTACTAATAACAGAAAGCAGATTACTTAGCAAAAAACTGGTACAGCAATCCAACAACTCAAAAACTTTCAGTTACCGTTTCATTTATGGAAAATAATAATTCAGAAAGCCATATAGCAAACATTGTACGACACATTGATGCTTGTAAGTGAAAATAAGCAGTGAAATGTTATATTGAAGAACAAATCTAATTCCTGATGGTCCATGAATATAAGCTGTTGCACTATTTCGATTACATACAGGACATGATTTGCTCATTTACATGAATTGAAATTTTTTCCTAGTCCAAATTATAGGTATTCAGTAATGAAAACAACTGCATAATGGACCTGAATCACATACAACAATGTCAGAGTTTAACTGCAGCAGGATGAGCACTACACTACTGGGAATCAAGATGGCAAACATAAAAACTCCAACAGGCCGAGCATTACCAACCAACCAACTAACCAACCATCCAACCAACATTTATTACACAGAACAGTCTGAGAAACGTACTGGTAGGTAGGAGGGTCATAAATCAGTCTTTGATAAGGTAAAAGACTGATGAGGGCAATGGCAGTAATGCTGTCAACAGAAAAAATATGTGGAAACTGTGGGAAATGTTTTAATTAGGTGTTTGGATCTATTGTTATTTATGTAATCTTGCTTAGTTTTTGGGCCAGTCAATGTATAAGTGGAAGCAAGACTATGGAGTTGAAGTTTGTAAATAAGTACCAACTTCAGAGCATTGCTAAATATTGATACAGAAATAATTTTAGTCTCCGTCCATTTAGTACAGTATATTCTCTTGATCATAGGCTTGGTGGATTGGCTGCTTAACAAAGCATTCCTGAGCCGTAGCACTTATCTCCTCAGTGCCACCTTTCTCATAGCAAGACAGTGCTGTGCAGAGGGCTGTGCCCCCTGGTTCACCTCTTACATGTCATGGTTCGGATCAACATTTGGGCCTGAGTCATCATGGGCCACACGAACTTCAGCCACTCAACAGACTTTTGAGTTCTTCATGAACTTCCTTACAAATCTTGTGCCTTATGAACCATCATTGTGCCTAAAAGTCCATATCAACAAGGTGAGATATTTGATAGAGTTCAGTTTGCGAGATATTACGTAACTTCCAGAGTTTTGGTGAGCATAGGAATAGAATAGAACCAAAGACAGTTCAGGTTAGCTCTGAGCACTTGACTCCAAAAGGACTCATAGTTCCGACTTCTTTATGTCAAAAGGCATGTGTTAAGGTGCGGCCACACATCTCTACTTTTCCAGTGCTGCAGTACAAAAAACTGCGTAACTCTCGTACTGTGACGTGTGAACAACAGTGCATCCTGAAAAGTAGCAGCTGCCGAACCTGCTGCCCGCTACTTTTTCTTGTTGTGCTCAGCTTAGAAGTAGCGACGTGTGAACAGGGTTCTCAGGGTTGCAGCCACAGCATTTTTGATATCGGTTTTGTTGAAACTTTTAGTATGGTTACGACCAGTGTTGCCTCCCAAATGTGCGAATGATACTTTTATTGTTTGGATATATTTTTATGTTCGATGTGATGAAAATAAAAGATTTGTAACAGTTGCTAAATGTACAACACAGTCAGAGTATACATATATGCTGATGATAAAATTAATTTTTTTAATTTTCTGTAGTTTAGTTTCAAACAGGAGGGTTGCCAACATTGATTACGTGAATATTGATATATTGGCGTTTTTAATAGCTTTATAGTAAAAATAATGTGAATTTCTGAATACTAGTAGAGGACAGAAAAGCAAATAATAGAGAAGTAAGCTATCGCATGAGTTTCATAATCCGAAACTCTAATGCAAACATAATCACAAAATGTATATTGAAAAGTAAACATGGAAATAGAAAGCTGTATCTAGACAGCATCTGCAATAGCAGCACCTTGTGTGTGAACAGAATCCCATTTGCAAGTTTTGCAGTGTTCAGGTTGCGCAGCATGAAAAGTAGCTTAAGGTACAGTCACACATCACTACTTTTGCAGTGATGCAGTAAAAAAAACTGCACAACTCTCGTACTGCGACGTGTGAACAACAGTGCAACCCGAAAAGTAGCGGCTGCCGAACCTGCTGCTCGCTACTTTTTTATGCTGCGCGCAGCTTAAAAGTAGCGACGTGTGAACAGGGTTCTCAGGGTTGCAGCAGCAGCATTTTTGATATCGGTTTTGTTTAAACTTTTGCTGTGATTGTGACCAGTGTTGCCACCCATATGTGCCAATGATACTTTTATTGTTTGGATGTATTTTAATGTTAGATGTGATGAAAATAAATTATTTGTAACAGTTATTAAATGCACAACATAGTCTGAGCATATTTGCTGACGATATAATTCATTTTTTTAATTTTCTGTAGCGTAGTTTCATACAGGAGGGTTGCCAACATTGATTACGTGAATATGCTGTTGGTTATCATTTAAGCATATAGGCGTTTTTAAAAGGTTTATAGTAAAAATAATGCCAATTTCTGAATACTAGTTAGGGCAGAAAATCAAATAATAGATAAGTAAGCTTTCGGATGAGTTTCTTAATAATGCGAACATAACCACAAAATGTATATTGAGAAGTCAACACAGAAATGGAAACCTGCAGCATGACTGTGGCTGCGAAAGTAGCGCTTTGTATGTGAACAGACTCGCAACCTCCAGTTGCAACGTTTGCTGCACTCGGGTTGCGCAGCACGAAAAGTAGCTTGCAGCGTGCTACTTTTGGCTTACGTGTGAACACGACACGCAACTTTTGCAGCTGCAGTACGAAAGTTGCGCAGCAAAAGTAGCGACGTGTGACCGTACCTTTACAGTATGTTACTTTTGGCTTATGTGTGAACATGACACGCAACTTTGCAGCTGCAATACTAAAGTTGCACAGCAAAAGTAGCGACGTGTTACCATACCTTTAATGGAACAGTCCTAGGAGCTTAATCAGTTTAAATCAGTTTAGGGAGCTTACAGTTCCTTAGTTGATATTCTCTGCATGAATTTATGATACCAAACAGATAGTATATGCTGAGACTTAGTGAATATATTTATACATTACATGCCAAACATTTTCTTCTAATAATCCGTAGAATGTGAACTTATGGTTTCCAGCATTGAGTTCCAAGCAGGACATATCTTTATGGTGCCCTGTCAACCCAGAACATTCCCTTTTGATGATATTGGCTCATCCAAATTTCTTTTGATAGTATTGTCTACTTAGGAATTAGGCCTATACAATTATTATCTTTTCATCTTGTGAGGGTTAATGAATCAATTCATAGATTTCATTTCACTTGACTTCTTGTAACCTACAAAGTTTACACTTGGAGTATACAACATCTTCATCTTGTGCAAATATTTCACAAGAATATAATGCCCAAGTTCAGTGAATAAATTATATCACTGACACCACAAATCAATATTTTATTATATTAAACTACTGAAGTATATTTATATTCAATTATTATTATTATCACTACCAGTACTTGCTGGAGCAATTACTATATTATTAACTGACCGAAACCTAAATACATCTTTTTTTGACCCAGCAGGAGGGGGAGATCCAATTTTAGTGCAGTGGAAGTGAATGCGTCCATCTTGATCGTCTTCGTCAGTCTGTGGAATGAGGAACATTTCGAGCTTATTTTGATACACCTCTATTACTTATTACTGCGTTTTCGTGGTATCCACCAAACCATCATGTGTGGTATACCAACCTCATGAGAGGCATGTCTCTTTGGTTTTCTGAGGCTACAGGTAAAGCTCTCCCTGACTTGTTCAACAACAGCATCAGAAGTTCATAGGCGACCTGGAGATTTTTCATGTCACACAGAACAGTCAGTCTCAACAAAAGTCCTGTGCCAAGAGTAAGTTGTAGGCCTGCTTGGAGAATCTTTACGATAACTTACTGAGTACGAAAATTACATTGCACTGTAGTTGTGGACTCTGTTTCATGAAACCAAAAACACAGCAAGCATGTTCTGCACCAGTGAAAGTAGTCATTTTGTACTGTAACTGATGCAGCACTCTTGGTATCTGAATTTGGTACTGCGGTACTAAGTCAAAACTTGATGTGTTTTGCTTTAAAAGGACATTTAACCATTTCTGTAAAATATGTGGATAAATTTCTATAGTCCATACCTGTGGAGTAATGGTTAGCGCGTCTGGCCACGAAACCAAGTGGCCTGGGTTCGAATCCCGGTTGGGGCAAGTTACCTAATTGAGGTTTTTTTCCAAGGTTTTCCCTCAACCCATTTGAGCAAATGCTGGGTAACTTTCGGTGCTGGAAGCATCGTAAAATAACCTCCTAAAGAAGACTAAATTTCTATAAGTTTATAAAGTTGTAAAGTCCTTTTTGATACCTGGTGTATATATGAATATACTTAGCACTATGGGGCTTCCTCCAATGGGAGGCAGTTTCAATAAAATCTCTTTTGTAACTTGTCCTTAGCAGATTTTTTTATAAGCATACTGTTAGCCCATGAAACTTCCGTTGATATATCTACTTCAAATTTATGCTACGAAACAGAATAGTCGGTGTCTCTTGAATCACAGTCACAGACTTCATGTTAGATAGTCTCTTCTTCCAGAAAGCCTACATTTATGACATCCATCATATGCATGTATTTTCGATTATATTCAAGTCGATCCTTATCTAACCATCCCCTTATTAACCATTGTCTCACAATAACAATAAAATTATAATACATGACAAGTGATTTATTTTTGCTTCTGTACAAGGCACCTGCCAGCCCCCCGAACAGCTTTTGTCTTCTTGGAGATTATGTGACTTTGGCTAAGACAAGGCTGATGGATTTGAATGAAGCACCAGGATTTGGAATCTTCGGTCCTGAATCTGTAAGTCAAGTGTTTTGCTGTTTAAGGGGTTTACCAAAATTGGAATAAACCTTTAGCTTGTAAGTATGAGTATTAACCGGAGTGCTGCATTGGAGTTAAATCGCTCACTTGAACTTGGTCGAATGTCGAACCCTTGAGCAAGATAATATCGGTCGTGATACGCTCGTAATAAATAGAAGCACAGTACAAGGTCATCTCACCGACATGTCTTATCTTGTATGGAAGACGACAGATAAGATACACATATGTTTTGCCCACATGGTAAAAATAAGGCTTTATTATCTGCGTTTATGACAAACGTTAATGGAACAGTCTAATGGAACATACCAAAACAGTAACATGAAGTTATAAATAAAATAGTATGAAAAACTTCGATATACAGTTATTATTGCTAATTAATAATTTATTATTCAATATTTGATTTACCACATATATAATATGATAGGTCCATACATAGTGTTCCGCCTACATACTGCGACAATGTAGAAACGTTTTACAAAATATTATTGATATAGCAGTAGATTAATAACAATATTGGTACAGAGATAATGTCACAGAAAATATAATAAAACGAATAATCATGCTGCACAACTGTTACAGACGCAAAGATTGATACACTAATTATTAGAGATTATTATTATTATTATTATTATTATTATTATTATTATTATTATTATTATTATTAGAAAACTTGATACGATTCTTGCATTATCGTGATTGTGTTCTCTGTTTATAATAATTACATTTACATCCAATAACATCTATTAGATGTTGCAAAAACAAAATCACTGCTGTGTGGGGGGGAAAAAAAAAAAAAAACATTTACCTACAACATTTATATTACATTTTAAAGCAAGTTTTGTAGTTGTACTATGAAGAGGTTAGTTAAACACTGCAAAATTTTGAAATGCTAAACATCTATGATGTTACTACACAGTTCATCATTATAACAAGAACGAATGTCTAATGCTTGGTTTATACCATTCAAGGATTTTATCACTTGCGACAATTTTACCCATCATGCATGTGTGCTACCTATCAGATTATTCTATGAACTACTTGGTGCTCGAGTGAAAACGTCCGATGCAGACCTCTGGTGTTAACCTTTTTAGGAAGGATGTTCCATTTAAACTGGCAGAGCAGAAAAGAGTTCTGTTTTTCAGTTGATATGAGTTGTTGCATGCCCATTACAGTGTAGTAGCAGGCCTTTTGCTCAGAGCCTACAGAAACAAGAAAGACTTATTCCCAGGCAGATTTTTGGGTACCTATAACTTACGAGCTTGACTGCACTACTTGCATTGTGCACATGTAACCACTACCACCTTACACTTAAAATTGTATATATTGGTATACATAGACAGTGTTTGACAATGTAATGTTAATATCGTAATTTTCTTTTCAGAATGTGACAATACATTGTCCCATTGTCACCTCGGGTGCTAAACTTTCCACCCATGTATGAAATCTAATTTTACTTTCTTGTACTATAAATTATTATTACAGTAAAATCCCTCGTGTCCAGCACCCAATTAACTGGCAATACCAAAACAACGGCACGTTTGGCTAGGCCAAAAAAAAAAAATTCATTCATGCAAAAGGAAAGAGTCGATGATGTGAGTGGTTTTTGTGGATCACATATGCCGCATATTGTTTACTCTTTACATTGTTCACGCGTGAAAATATAGACAGAAAACCCCATTATGTCCCTGGAGATCGGTAAGCCGTCACTTGAGCCTTGCAAACAATTCACAGAGACGATATCTTTAAATTTACCACTTGAACTCGTCCGTTCAAAGGGGTGTTGGACGAGTCTAAATAGGAAAGTGTGAAATTCTCTGATCCTACAGCATGTAAAAGTTTCATTTGGGTGATAGATATATATATATATATATATATATATATATATATATATATATATATATATATATAAACAAGAAGACATTAGAGATATGTTAAAGAGGTTCAAATCATTGAGTGCTACTTCATCTTCACAGTTGCAACATTGGCTACACTGCTCTTCATGTCACATGGCTACTATTTAAAATTGTCTTAAGCTTACGCTATTATGCATTACAATAAATGATGAAGTGATGAATATACATTACCATATTCAGTACTAAAAATAAACATTGTACATATTTCAAAATTTATTTTCAAATATCTACATACATGAAAATAACTAAATTTAAACATGGGAAAAAAATGTTTGTGCAGTACAGTATGTCTTTACATAACCTATAAACGTATTTTCCAATTATCCGGCAAAATCAGTTATCTGGCACTGGCTTTGTCCCACAGTTGCCGGATACGAGGAATTCTACTGTATGTACTAGAACCACTTTAGTGTTGTAATGATTGAATGGTAGTTTAAAGCAAATAAAAAGTATGAACACTGACCTAGAGTTGTTACCTAATCTGGGATGTTACTTCATTTATAGACTTGTTGCCATAAAATGTATTTTGTGTGTATACATGGTTACTCAGAAGTAATAGTAAATATTTTTGGAGGTGGTAGTATGACTATTAATATACTGAGTAAAATAGTTAATATAGATAAGTGTTCAATTATTCAATGATTTTGGAAATACAGCTATTTGAATGTTACACATAACAAGCCTTATAAATGGTATGAAGGAATGACAAATAACTATGTACTATTGACTACGTAGAAAGGAATAGTACGTGTTGCTCTTCTGAAGTCAATTGAGAATAGCACTGTTCATAATGGGTATAGAGAAACAGTTTGCCTACAAGGGTAGGCACGCTCTTCCAGTATGACAGAATCCATGTATATTTTAGACTCAGGTGACATATCATCTAATGTCTCATTCTCCAAATGATGGATCAGCCTTGGTGACCATGTGCATTGGCCACCAAGGTCCCCAAATTTTACATCAGTCGGTTTTTGTCTTTGGTGGTTCGATGAAAGGCTAAGTATAGAAAAACAGAGTAAATACAAGGGGAGAATTGACTGCTTGCATTATGAATAGTGCTGCCCTCATAAAAGAGTGACAAGACAACTTCAGAAGAGTAACAACACTCAATGTTGTCAGCAGAGCGGAAAAGTGCATTGAAGCTGGTGGTGAAATTTTTGAACCATTACTTTGAACTATATACTTATATTCATATATGTTGAAATGTATTGGTACTATGTAAAGAAGCAATCAATGTAATCATTAAGTCATTTGTCTTTTCTTCTTGCTACTTGTAATGCATGTTATGCATAACATTCACACATTGAAAATTGGACACACATTTATGTGAACTTTTTTACTCAAAATAGTTCATACTACCACCCTCTGAAATATTTACTATTCCTCCTGAATCACTCTGTAGTTGTCTGTCTCTATGAAATCTGATTTACAAGCATCTGTGTGAGTGGAAAGAGGATATTCGCATATACAGAGTGATTGATATAGAACTAACACATTTCTTTCTTTATTTCAAAACACAATTTGTTATACCTCAAATGTAGAGTATCTTTGGGAGAATACTAACCTCTATAGCAAATGTTGAAAATGTCCTCCATCCTGCATAAGGCATAACTCAACACATTCCATGTTACTGACCACTCGTTGGGCATCCTAGATGAACGATGTTTGCCTTTTTCACTCACCAGAGATCCAGTTGTTTCCAATTTGTTTACCAGTCCCAGTATTGTGTTTCTTTGGGAGGATTACGAATACCAAATTCTCTCTGGTATGCCCTTGAGTAGCTGTAATAGAATTCGTAATCCAGTATTGCTTCACAAGGAAGCCGTTGATTTAACTGAATTTTCAGTGACTAAAACAAAATGTCGAAAACAGCTCCCAACAATAAGGAATAAAGAATATCTGCGCATCTCGTGACTGGGAATCAAAACTCCTGCTTAATTTGACGTTGAAAACTGGTCATTAAGTGAATTTTCAGCCAAATAAACAAATAATTTTCAATATTTGCTATAGAAGTTAGTGATCTCCCAAAGATACTCTACATTTGAGGTGTGACAAATTGTGACTAGCATCATTCGTTTTGAAATAAAGAAAGAAAGAAAGAAATGTGTTAGTTCTATACAGGGTGGAAGATAAGGTAGTATATTAATTGACAGGAGCCATAGATCTCATTATTTAGAATAAGTTTTGTCAAATAAAAAAAATTATAGGACTTATGGATAGTGAGATAATTACAAGTGTTTCAAAAGCGCTGACAGCAATTGCAGTAATACTCCACACCCCATGTGGTCAGCGACTTGAAAGGGGTGGGTTAAGTTCAACTACTTTTCACCATGCACCTTACAGCAGTGAGAGGGAGGGTGGCAGTAAACAAATGTACTGAGCTTCGATGCAATACTTCACGAGCTAATCTGGGGATAAATCTTCACACAAAAATGACCTATGTAAACTTTGGATAGGAACGTAACTGTTATTTGTTTAGTTTGTGTAATTTAATGTCAGAAAATGTAAATTAATAACCCAAATGAACAAAATAGCTCCTGTTCGGGTGGAGTTCAACAATGAATACAGAATTATCAACTTACAATGCAATACAGTAACAATTCAATACTAAGTATGGCATAGTAATTTTAATGTAAGCAAGAAATACGTACAGTAATAAGAAGAAATAATGTGAAAATCAGGAAATTATGTCCAAATTAGTGAAAACACTTATAATTGAAGTTTCAGTTATAATTGATGAAAAAAGAAAACTGATGTAACTTTGTTAACAGGATGTAATTAACATTACAGTTTGTTGTTTTACGAATCACTAATTCTGGGCTTTAATAATGAAATAAAGAGTAATAAACTCTGTAAACCACATTCCACTCACATCTTACACGTACTGTTCAAAATGTCCACCATCAGTGTGCGTGCAGCTTTCACATCTTCTATCCAATTATGACGAACTCTGGCCAGTAGTCCTTCACTGTTCCGAATTTTTTCCGCAGCCTGGAAAATACGTTCACAGAGAGTTTCAACATTCGGAATGTCCGTATTATAAACTGTCCTTTTCATATTTCCCGACAAAAAAAAATCAAATGTATTTAGATCTGATGTTCTAGTAGGCCAACGGGTCCAAAACGTCCAATCCACCTGGCAGGAAAAGTACAGTTTAAATGGTCATGAACTGTATGCGTAATTTGCGGTGGGGCACCATCATGTAAAAACCAGATGTTCCTCCTGATTATTAAGGGTACATTGTCTAGCAGATCTGGAAGTGAGCTTGCAGGAATGCTAAATAAGTATCACCATTTAGCCGTATGGATAGAATGTAAGGACCAATTAAGGAATCATTGACGATTCCTGCCCACACATTTACAGCAAATCTCTGTTGAAAATGATATCCACATGTTCTGCAAGGATTCTCTTCGGCCCAAGTATAGCTATTTTGGAAGTTGAAAAAACCATGCCTTGCAAACGTGGCTTCATCAGTTGCCAAGATTAAGTGCGGAAAATCTGGGCCCCATTCGAAGAACCCATTACAAAATTCTAGTCTCGGGGCATAGTCTGCTTCTGTGAGACACTGGACTTGCTGGAAATGATATGGTCGCAACAATTGTTCTTTCAAAATCCTCAGATCTGTCCAATGGGATATGTCAACAATGCGAGCTATTTCACTACTGCTCATAGTGGGGTCATCGTCTACAAGGTGTAAAATTTGTTGCTCAGCTTGATCTCTGTTTTGCAGTTGTTCTACTTCATACGTAGAAATTACGCATCAGTGTCTAATACCCTCTTCATTGTCGCAACGAAAGTCCTAGGATTTGGTGGCCTTCTATTTGGAAATCTTTGTCGATATAATCTGGAAGCTTCAGCAGCATTTTCAGATCTTTCCCCGTAAATCAGTATCATGTCACGATTTGTGAACTCTGGCATCTCGTAGTTTTGAAATAAACTAAACTGCATACTAATGCAATGTAAACATCACAACAGCTGATCAGTAGGGCCCGGATTCTTATGTAATTACATATTGCATTCCTTTACTTGCAGACTACTGAAAATGATAAATGTCGGCAATTTGTGCTTCTGATACAGCTATAGCTGAGTTCCATTTTACATATTCTTAGAAATATTACATATTTTACATATTATGTAAAAAATGTAACATTTTTGTACATATCTAGGCGATTATTGAGTTTTTTACTTTTTTATTAAATTCGTTTTATTTTCCAGAGTAAAGTATTGCATTTTCTTTCATAATATATACTGTACTGGAGATAAATCTTAATGTCCCTGTGTCATAACACCTCCTGGAGGGCATTTTTGTTCTCACTATAGTACATGATGCTGGTAAAGAGGAAGGGCCTGGAACTGACGTAGTTATGTTCTGTTCACAACTATAGAAAATACTTCAATTTCTAAAGCTGGTTTAAGAGAATAGTTCTTTTAGAAATAGAAACAAACATAAAACTGGGGATTCCAACCCATTGTTTGTAAAATAAAATACTTCGAGGTGCCTCAACTCTATATATTTGCACTAATGCTTTCTCAGAATCTGGGATGGTCAGTTGAGCCAGTCATTTATCTTTGTTACAAATTGAAAGTATGCTACTAGCGAGGGGTTTGGGTGGGGTGTCAGATAAGTCAAAATATCATTAGGCCAATGTGTGCGACGCAAAAATATTTTTCTAGGAAATCTTATGGTACAAGAAAATCATAGATTGTGGCAGAGACAAGTTGTATATGTAAACTATACAATGGGGTGAAAATGGCAAATCGACTTTTCAGGCTGCATCCTACACTTCAACTGATAAACTAATTATGATGACATTTTTGTGAATATAATGCATTAGTAAATAGTGATTTTAATTTACATATTTTGTTAATATTACATATTTAATTACATATTTCTGCAATATTTACTACATTTTTATGTACATATTTCGCACTTTGATATTACATAAAAATTCGGAGCCTACTGATTAGTTGCGAGTACTATGCAAACTATCTGTTGTCCTGATAGCAATGCCAATTTTTAGACCTGTACGTGACTCGACAATCAGTATTTCCAATGTTTCTTCAGTCGATTAATTCGAAATCTATGAATTTTCTAATTAAAATACTGCTGCAACGTGAACATAACAAACGTTCTCTTCTTTGTTATACAAGAATTTAAACCGTATTTTGAACAGTATTCATAAAATTCGCGATCGAAATGTCGGCACAAAAGTATTATTTCTTCAAAAACCTCACAAAAACGAGCAAAATGGTATTAGACTTTTTTTGCAAATTAAGCTTTCAGGAATAACTCCCTGTAAAGTTAATTTGAATAATTTCGAGGGAAAAATTGTTCCGGGGCCGGGTATCGAACCCGGGACCTTTGGTTAAACGTACCAACGCTCTCCCACTGAGCTACCCGGGAACTCTACCCGACACCGATCCAATTTTTCCCTCTATACCCGGCCCCAGAACAATTTTTCCCTCGAAATTATTCAAATTAACTTTACAGGGAGTTATTCCTGAAAGCTTAATTTGCATAATACACGTCACTGTACGTAACAGAAAACCACAATTTAAAGTCACACAGAGTTAGTGCGCACTCAAATGTTGGTTGCTTGACGGTTGTCAGCCCACTTTGAGGTCTGTGGATATAGAGGGAAAAATTGGATCGGTGTCGGGTAGAGTTCCCGGGTAGCTCAATGGGAGAGCGTTGGTACTTTTAACCAAAGGTCCCGGGTTCGATACCCGGCCCCGGAACAATTTTTCCCTCGAAATTATTCATTAGACTTTTTTGTTTGTTATATTTGAAAGAATCACATCCTACAATTAATGTACTACCATACCTTCCACCCTCTATAAATCACTCTGTATATAGTTCCATAAAAGTATGTGGTCATATTTCTCTCTTCCAGGAAATAATTATTTTTCTGAACACAATCAGCTTAAAACTTAATTTCTCGTAATGATATGCTTGTTTGATGTTTCAGAATACGGAACAAGACATAGAGTTTGCACTGAAATACTTTGAAACTCACAATGGGGAGGTGGCACAGATACTGCTGGATGCCTCTGTGTTCCGTCGCCAGCACTTTGAACAGGAGTTTGTTGGCAAGTTACTCACCCCACGTGTGCTTCCAGACATTCCAGACACAAGGGCCAGATTCATTGGGAAGCTGCATAGCATGGGAAAGATCTCTCACAGCACATTCAACAGATACCAAGAGGCATGTCTGTCTGAAGCTAGAGTTATCCAAGGTCTGGAATTTGAATTCATACACTTAAACTTAGGATTAAGCAGTGTGATTGGGTTTCATCAGATCATCATTAGAGTCCAGATTTTTATGTACTAATATTGACCCTAAAAATATGTACATAAATATATAAGTGAAAACTTCGAAATATGTACTAAATATGTAATGTCAAAATTGCATAATGAGTTAAAAATTATTTTGTTAAAAAAATAGTTTTATTTTAAATAAAGATGAATAAGAAGATTAATTTCATACAAATTACGTATTTATATATGGTATGTCTCGATAGTTAGATTTTAGTGCGATTCTAAAATTAATCAAGGCATGAAGTACAATGTGCCAAAAGATATTTCTCCATATTTTCAGGATTTAAGTTTCGTCGGTGATCAGACAGCATGTTCTTATACACCGAAAACGATCTCTCAACATCGCATATTTAAACAAATGCCTATGACTTTTGGAATATTCCGCATTTCTCCACTGAGGATCTGATTAACAGTAAATAAACTGGTGTAACCCTGATTTCGTTCAAGGACTGCTACGAATTTTTTTTCGACTTGTTTATTTGCAGTTCCACGGACAACACTGAGTTTATTCTTTGCGTCACAGATGATGTCCACCAATATCATGAGTGAAAGTCCGATAGTTTCCATTTTTCGATGCTTTTGGAAATCCAGCTGAAGTTGCAGTTGCAACTCATACACAATTTTAGAATTCTGTAACAGATGTTGCGAAGCAGTCAAGTGAATAATGTAATAAAAGGTCCTGTGTAATAAAATATACCTTTTCCAATTCCAGGAAATACTCTAAATACTCGTATTTCTCTATTTCACTGTAAACCCCAGCTAACAAATCACAAAGATAAAATTTGAGCCGCATTCAAGCAGTGCAATGACATAAGTTATTATGTAGTGAGTCCTGTAGATCACCAAGATTTTTCCAGAGTTGAGGACAAAGTGCAAGACAGCAGGATTAGCAGGGAAATGCGAAATTACACCTGAGTGGTTGTCCTGTCCTGAATGATGAAGTATGTATCTCATTAAGTCTTTATGTATTGAAAACTTTGCATTTGAAATTGTATAAATATTTTTATAATTTCATTTTAGTTTATGCTTAAATATTAACAATTTTCTTTACAAGACGTTTAATTAAAATACATTTGGCTTGGATGTTAATTTTGTGTAAAAATATGTAAGAAATATGTGGTATTAAAATTAAATATAATTATCTTAGTAGCCTATTTCGCCAACATTTTGAGTTTTCAGAAAGATACATACTAAGGAAAAAAATAATATAATTACATAAAAATCTGGACTCTAATCATCATCATCATCATCATCATCATCATCATCATCGTCGTCATCATCATATCACTGCCACTGGCACCGCCACTGCCCCCCCCTGCCACCACCACTGCCCCCGCTGCCACCACCACAACCACTACCAACCCCCCACCACCACCGCCGCTGCCAGTCTGATCATGGGGAACAAAATGACACAAAAGAATTCCTCGAATGTCATACGCTATTTTTACATACGCACATTGTTCTAGCTGACTGACATCCATACTTGACAATGATTGAAAATCAACTGATTTTTGCGCATCCCTTCCTCTTCTGTCATTGAACATCTACACCATCTAGTGGCATCAATAAGTATGATACATCTCAATGTCATTGCTGTATATCGACAAATGTGAATCGCGGTCTGGGATTCCGCTGAAAAAAATAGTTGCCATGACTCTCATACAAGACGAAATGAAATTCTTATTTTAGTTGAACCTAAATGCTTCACATCTGCTGCTCTACTACATAATATAAATTATGGTCCACGTCTATTCATTCATTTAGTGTTCTGTCCAAGGACAGGTATTTCACTGCAAACCCAGCTTTCTCCAAGCTTTCCTATTTTCTGCCTTCTTCTTCGTTTCCTCATATGGTCCATATATCTTAATGTCGTCTATCACCTGATATCTTCTTCTACCCCAAACTCTTCTCCCGTTCACCATTCCTTCCAGTGCATCCTTCACTAGGCAGTTTCTTCTCAACCAGCGACCCAACCAATTCCTTTTCCTCTTCCTGATCAGTTTCAGCATCATTCCTTCTTCACCCACTCTTTCCAACACAGCTTCATTTCTTATTCTGTTTGTCCACTTCACACGTTCCATTCTTCTCCATATCCACATTTCAAATCCTTCTATTCACTTCTCTTCACTTCGTCGTAATGTCCATGTTTTTCTGCCCCATACAATGCCACACTCCATACAAAACACTTCACTAGTATCTTCCTTAGTTCTTTTTCCAGAGATCCGCAGAAAATGCTCCTTTTTCTATTAAAAGCTTCCTTGGCCATTGCTGTCCTTCTTTTGACTTCCTGGCTGCAGCTTATGTTACTGCTTATAGTACACCCCAAATGACCATGGTCTTCGTCTTATTTATATTTATCTTCATCTCATACTGCGCACAGCTGTCATTTAGCTCCAGTAGCATATTGTTTAGTATCATTTCCTCTTCTGCTAACAATGCCATATCATCAGCAAATCTTATGCACTTTATTGTTCTTCCTCCTACTATCACTCCTCCCAGTCACGTCTGTATAATTCGATAATAAAATTTCATCCAGAATTGGCTACTTTAAGCAATTGAATTTTCAAATCCAGAATTAAACAGCTCATATGACAGACTTCCTTAGTTTAAATGTAGCATATATTGTAAAGCAAGTTTACTTCTTCCCTAAATATATTATTTCTCTCAATCTTATCATTGCTACTATATCAACATGATTTGCTACTAGTTACTCTAATAATAATAATAATAATAATAATAATAATAATAATAATAATAATAATAATAATAATAATAATAATAACAATAACAATAATAATATAGGATCACCAATCTCATCATCACTCTAAAATTGTGGTATAGATTGTCTCACTTATTACTGGTATTATTGTTATTAATTTTATTATTTTCACCTTAATGTAGTGTACTTGTTAAATATCTTATCCTGGTATTTAAACGTTAGTCTACAAAGTATGTATATTTGTGATTTATGTATGTTTTTGTCTGTCCAGTCTTCTTAAGCATGTGATCCTAATCTCCATTCATCATAAGAAAAAAGCAACGTAAATAGAAGCACATGGTTAGAAGTACTATGATTGGTGCCTGACCATATCACCTACAATACTCTCGAAGAAAATAGTTCCCTTTTGTTTAGCGTGTTTCGTCTCTGTTATCATACAGATATCTACATTTAAAATGTAGTCCATACCTGTGGAGTAACGGTTAGCACGTCTAGCCGCGAAACCAGGTGGTCCGGTTTCGATTGCCAGTCGGGGCAAGTTACCTGGTTGAGGTTTTTTCTGGAGTTTTCCCTCAATCCAATTTGAGCAAATGCTGGGTAACTTTCGATGTTGGACCCCGGACTCATTTCACCGGCATTATCACCTTCATTTCATTCAGATGCTAAATAACCTGAGATGTTGATAAAGCGTCATAAAATAACCTACTAAAGTAAAAAAATACATTCAAAATGTATGTGACACGGAAATAAATATCTTACACAATGGTTGATTCACTGATATAATTGTAACCACATTTATAATGGACAGTTTGCAAAAGTACTGGTAGTGCACCACGTGTTGCATCGCTTGCCTGGAATACTGTGTGATTATGGCTGATCCAGTCTCAGTGACAGTGGCAGGACTGAGTGATATTATCAAACATTCTCAAAGTAAACCATTAAGAAGTGGGGGAAAAGAGAGTAGTTGGATGTTCAAATCACGTGAAGTGCGGGAGCTTGTCAATGCTGCCTTACAAGAGGTCACGGCCGAGGTGTGGCAACATGATGTCAGACATGTGATTTCTGAAGAGTAGCGGATTTGGGAACTTGACTGAAAAGTGGACCATGTGGTGGACAGTATAATTATTAACATCGGAAACGACTCTTCTTCCAATGATTCCAATAGTGATTCTGTTTTGGTAGTAAGCCTTCGTGAAAGTAGCAGCAACTAGAACATCGGTAAGTTTTGCATTTTGTGACAAGCTTTCATTATATATTGATATTAGAAGAATTAAACAACAGGCAATGACGTGTGGTTGCAGGAGTGCATGAGGCGAAGATATTGTTATAGGAATAAAACATTTCTTGTTACGGTATTAATATCAAATTGAATTTCCTATAATTTAATGTACTGTAATATTTTTCATCGCCTTTACTTTTAACTTCGCTCTAGAATATGCCATTAGGAAAGTTCAGGATAACACAGAAGGTTTGCAATTGAACCAGTTACATCAGCTTTTTGTCTATGCGGATGATGTGAATATGTTAGGAGAAAATCCACAAATGATTAGGGAAAACACGGAAATTCTACTTGAAGCAAGTAAAGAGATAGGGTTGGAAGTAAATCCCGAAAAGATTAAGTATATGATTATGTCTCGTGATCAGAATATTGTACGAAATGGAACTATAAAAGTTGGAGATTTATCCTTCGAAGAGGTGGAAAAATCCAAATATCTTGGAGCAACAGTAACAAATATAAATGACATTCGGGAGGAAATTAAACGCAGAATAAATATGGGAAATGCCTGTTATTATTCGGTTGAGAAGCTTTTGTCATCTAGTCTGCTGTCAAAAAATCTGAAAGTTAGAATTTATAAAACAGTTATATTACCGGTTGTTCTGTATGGCTCTGAAACTTGGACTCTCACTTTGAGAGAGGAACAGAGATTGAGGGTTTTTGAGAATAAGGTTCTTAGGAAAATATTTGGGGCTAAGAGGGATGAAGTTAAAGGAGAATGGAGAAAGTTACACAACGCAGAGCTGCACGCATTGTATCCTTCACCTGACATAATTAGGAACATTAAATCCAGACGTTTGAGATGGCCAAGGTATGTAGCATGTATGGACGAATCCAGAAATGTATATAGAGTGTTAGTTGGGAGGCCAGAGGGGAAAAGACCTTTGGGGAGGCCGAGACATAGATGGGAAGATAATATTGAAATGGATTTGAGGGAGGTAGGATATGATGGTAGAGACTGGATTAATCTTGCTCAGGATAGGGACCAATGGCAGGCTTATGTGAGGGCGGCAATGAATCTCCGGGTTCCATAAAAGCCAGTAAGTAAGTAAGTAATATTTTTCAAATGGAAGCGGAATGCATAACATCCAGTCCAAAGTAATAATTAGATTGGCATTGTAACTGATTGTACTGCAAATAGTACCACTGCAGCAATCAACCAATCAGAACAGACTATTGCAGAATGATACTTACTAGCTTTGTTTACGTTGCTTTTTTCTTATGATGGATAGAGATTAGTATAAGAATTTTAAATTTTATTTTAGAAACAACAGAGAATTATGAATTATGTGTAATCTGTGTAATACTCTGGTATGAGAATCTTGAATTTTAATTCAGAAAAAACATATGTTTGTAAATCATGAAAAATTATTTCACTTTCAAGTCTTTTTATCAAATCAGAACTGTCCTCAAACACGAGCTTTGCTTTCATGTAGCATTATTATGTATAATATGTTATTATTAAATAAATGAACTAGGTAGTCATTATGTTTAAAATATTTTAACTTTGTTGAATGTTCCAGACGCCTTGTTCTCAAATAGTCCTACTATGATAATGGATGCAATAGATCCAAGACAGAAGTTAGAGGAAAGTCTAGAGCAGATTCTGGAATCCCTCAAGACCATGAACCAGCAGTGGGATTCACAGAGGGGAGACATTTCGAGTTGGAAAGAAGGTTTGGTCAGAGTAGTCCATTGTCTTAAAGACGTCGTAGGTGAAGCAGAGAAGAAATCTTCTCTAGAACGAAACAGACCAATAGCAAGTGTACAAATTATGTCTGGTGATATGGGCACTGATACTGGACACTGGGTACAGGTAATGAAAATAAATTTAAGATGTTTAAAATTACTGCTTTGCTTATCAACCTGTGATTAAATCAGCAAAAATGTAACTCAGGAAGTTTATATGATATATTTTGAAAGTAGCACTATACTTTTTTCTCGGATTTAAATGTTAAATGCTACAAAATATGAGTCTGCATTTATTGAAGCAGCAAATATATTTTTAAAATAATGGAAACAAAAAGTGTGTATCACGCTTCTACATCTGGAACAAAATATAAGTAGATTATCTTTTTAGCTAAAATCTATGGTGCTACAAATTTTTATAAACACCAGTAGCAAAGCTAAGATGTAAACTGAGAAAATCTACTTACCTTATATATTGTTATATAGCAGATGTTTCTCGGCTTTTCTATCAAAATTTTTTTGTGACACAGACCCCACAAGAAGATGATGACCACTCATTTTCACCTCCAAATAGAATACAGGTATAAGAATATAACTTATTTGTTTCAGAGCACCCTGTTAGCCAAGTATATTTCTTATACCATGATATTTGAAATTTATATTTTGTCTTCCTCCATCCTCTATTTTAATATGTAAATGTGTCAATCTCCTATCTTAGTAAGCACTTTTTGTTTCATATGTCCAACTTGAAAATGGTTTCTCTTTTAATTGTACAAATAATGACCTCAGTTTCTCTCAGTATGATCCATTTTACACAAAATCAATATGTAACACACACACACAAATGCAATTTTGATTAAACTAACACTCAACAACACAGCACATTCACAGAACACCAACATAGCGCAACATATTATTGTGAAGATGAGGCTAGCCGTGTTTCGTATCAAGCTGTAGTGAATTGATACCCCCTCCAGTCCTCCCTCAAGCTTGCGAGTCAAGATCATAGCCATGCCTTTAGAGGCTTCTGCCACAAGTCTCGCACTGTACTCTCTATTCTGGTAGTAACTTACCAAAGAGCAGCATAATAGCTAGCAATTCAGTATCAAGACTGGAGGAGGATGAACATGGTATTGTAACTTTTATTACAAATCAATAATGTAATTTTCTTGTTTCAACAATAAACACTTTCTATAATTGAATGTAAACACTCCCGTCAACAATGGGATTTCCACTCCACACAGTAACACAGCATTCGTTATTGCACTCCACAGACGACAATGACAATTTACCTGGATTATTGAGAACAACAATGTACTGCTAATTTTAACTAATGTTCACAAAGCACTATTTACAAATCAGAACTGTCAGTTCTCAGTTCACAGTTCGTTTTCCTTGGCTAGTTCTTCTAGCTCAGTCACTCAGTATCTCGAACCCCAGACCTTCAGAGACAGTCCACTGAACTTCGAACTCAGGTCCCCCAACTGCGGTCCACTGCATTCGAACTCAGGACTTCGGACACTCACACAGCTGCGGAGACACTCAAGTCGAACTCCAGTCTCGAAGCTGGCTTCACTGCTACACAAGACTGGCTGGCTTGCTGTCCAACGACTACAACAACAACTGCTCAAGTTCACTCGCGTGTTGTATTTTATAGCCAAACCATAGTTTCGAGAAAGTACGATGCTCGAACTTTCTACTTCTACAGACTTCTGTTCTCACTGCTTCTTCCTGGATGATTCTTTTCCGGAGGGTTCGTCCTCCCCCCCTTCACCTCGCACAGCGAAGCACCACCAGCTTTGCGTCCCCCTTTGCCTCGCGCCGCAGTGCACCTCCCCTTGCCCTCTCGGGATGCAGACATTCCCCTTACGTCCACCACACCGAAGCGACCAACGTTTCGTCTCCCGCGTGCCCTGTCGAATCCCGACGCAGCTGTCACAGTATGAAGTACCTTTCTTGATATTTTGGAATGTAATACCCTGCTCCTGATGTCCCATTATTAGGGTTTAGAGATCCATCTGTGTAAATTTGAAGATGACCCTTATATGTGCTGCAGATTAGTTCCATGGCATCTAACTTAAGAATGTATGGAGGATCATTTTTGGAATGATTTCCTGGAATTTGTATGCTATGTTCTGGAATCACTCATTTCCATGTACGAATTTTACTCACAACTGGAGTTTTAGCAATGATGTGTCTGTGATATAGATTGGTATTTATTCTTTATTTATTTTATAGAAATTACACAGGATATTATCTGATAGTTTGAAGAATTTAATGAGATCTGGATGAAGCTTGCAATTTTAAATGTATTTTAGACCCTATTTTAATACATAGTGTCTGATTGGTTGAATATTACATTCAATTTCCAGGCAACAGTTGATGTGGTTTTTGGTACTCCTAGGCATAATCTTAAGGCTGAGTTTTGAAGAACAGAAATTTTTTGTAGATGAGTTGCTGATGCTCCTCCCCATTTTTCACACCCATGGGTCAGTTTAAGGGTTCAGAGTCATAGTGGACCAAGCGCCATTTATTAAAAACGGAGAAAACGAGGGTTACAGTTAAATGGTTACCATAATTTAACGAAACGTATAGCAAGTAAGATAAAGTATGCACTTTAAAATTAAATGATATGTCAATCTTCATTAAATTATGGTATTTACTTAATTTTAACCCTTGTTTTCTTCGTTTTTAATAAATGGCGCTTGGCTCGCCATGTCTCTGAACCCTTCCATTTTGATCGTGTATAAGCAATAATGTTTAAATAAAAAACAGACGCATTGTCGTGATATCTGATCCTCATTCCTTATTAGCTATGATCTTCAAGAGATTTAATCGTGGTAGACACTGCGAAGCAACATTGGTTAAATGTGTTTTCCATAAAATTAATTAAGAAGATGTAAATATTAATGGTAATTGTTTAGTGCAGTCTTTCTGTAAAGTTATTTGTCTTATTAATGATTAACAGCAGTATGGTGTTATGTTACAGACAGTTGAGATGCTCATTGATACCTTCATAGATTGCTACTCTTCTGTATCCCAAATGTTGAATCTCATTTGGCCGGCACATTTTGTTGATGTGTTCCAGCCATTTCGAAACTTGAAAATAGTTTTGTTTCGTAAGATTTTCCAAAGCTGCATACAAGAACTTCCAATGGCTAAAGCTAAGGTGAGTAATGACACATTTACTTTTCACATTTAAGTTCCAAATGCATTAATACCAGATTCAAACATACTAAAGATTTGTTTCACAAAAGTAAGAAGCAGTACTTTATAAGTGAATTTGTAACTCATACAAATCAGAAAATTTCTATTCCACAAACACTTATTGTAGACTTGTGTTTTATTACTCAATAGCCTACATATTAGTTACAAATAACGTTTTATTTGTCCTGTTCTACAAAAGTATCATTATTAGTAGCCTATTTTTAACTTATAAATGTTTTTCCACCTTTGAAAGGAAGGTGACACTTTCAAATTTTATTGATATTTTATGTCTAATTTAAACATATAGTATGATCAAATAGCAGTAATGAAATTACGATCAAATTAACGAAAATTGCTTTGTATGTAGAAAAATATTAATGAACACTGCTTTGGCATTTTAGAACTAGTTCAGGAGAAGTGAAAAAGCCATTGTGTGATATTATACTGGGTCAGCGAAAATGGTTGCCAGGATTATAAATTGTTACTATAAAAAACACTTAATGGATATACAATGGATAATGGAATGGCATCTTAAAATGTTAAAAAATATTAAAAGTTTTAGACTTTGTTAGTGTACTTCGATATGGTCGCCATTTGTAGCTCTGCAGACTTTTAGATGATATTCTGTCTCCTGCCACATCTTCTGGATCGTATCTGGAGTTACAGTTGCAATTTCTGCAGTGATCCTCTCTTTAAGATGCTGGCTGTTATCTTCTCGGCATACACAATGTTTTTAATGTGTCCCCACAAAAAATAGTTTAATGGTGTTAGGTCTGGTCTTCGAGGTGACTAGGATATTGGCCCAGGAATTTGGGAACCTCTCATTTAAAATATCACAAACAAATTGACTGAAATGATGAGGAAGCGCTGTCCTGCGTGAAAATAACTCTACTCTTCGTTTGTTGTTCCCAGCCTTCAGACTGTGAAAACACGTGGTGTTCAAGTCAGTCAAGGTACACAACCCTGGTTATGATGTTATCATTGAAGAAGAAGGGACCAACAACACGATCATACAGCAGTTTGCATCAGACGTTCACCTTTGTTGACCCGTGAACATATTCATGAATCTTCCTCGGTGGCTGTGAACCTCAAATGCGACAGTTTTGTCAATTAACGCACCCATTCACATGAACTGTTGCTTCATCACTAAAACAAAAGCGCTGTAGGAAAGTTACATTGTCAACAATTCTGTTGACAATAAAACTAGAAATTCCACACACACATTTTTCTCTTTCGTTGGGTTTAATTTCATGAGGCAAGTTAAGTCTCAAGGTCACACAGAACTTTAAACATTTCTGAACATTTTAGGATGCCACACGTGTATATCCATTAAGTACTTTTTAGCAATAACAGTTTATAATCCCAGTAATAATTTTCAGTGACACAGTACAAGGTGGACCATGAGTCTCCATTTGTATACACGTCTTTGATTTAATGGTTTTGCATCACTACAGAATTGGAGGGAAGCTGATACTTTCAAGTGTTATTGATATTTTACAGACTGTTAAACACCAGCTAATTTAAAATTACAGTATGGTCTAGCAGGATTTTCATAATTATCGTGGAATTGCTCTCTTGAGTTTGGGATGCAAAGTTCTTTCTAATGTTATTTTTCATTTACTACAACCAATTGTCGAGAGAGAAATTGGAAATTATTGGTGAAGTAGAGGATTAATAATAATAATAATAATAATAACAATAACAAAAACAACACTATTAATCTAAAAGGAAGAGAAGTTTGGGACAATTGAATCAACTCATTGAGACCATAGCAGGCTATGAGGCCCAAGACGGAAAATAATGATAATGATGATGGTAATGATGATGATGACGATGACGACTAAAATTTAAGCAGGTAATTAATTTAAACACAATATCACTTGTATATTCTACTTTATAATGGAGGTGAGGAATGTATGAACCCTTGATGCGGTAAGAAAAAAAATGTTTTCTGAAAATGGCATAGCATGCGACTGTGATCACATTATGGATCTTACATTTAGGATTACATATCTCATTCCTCAAGCGTTATTTTTTTTGTTGTTGATAATTTTATTACTTTCATCAGCATGATGTGAGTGAGTCTATTGTAATGAACATGTGAAACTCCACTTAATATATTATTATTTCCCATTTGCTACATTCACCAGTTCTTTTTATATTTTTATTTTTATTTAAAGATACTCTTTTCAGAACATCTGGTGAAAGATTCGCTTTGATAAACATGACAAAACACTAAAACATATAAAGTAACTGCTTTGACTTTGCACTCAACTGAAATAAATTGACATGTATGTTGACACTAAGAATGGTGATACTGTGTTTCAGATAAAGTCAATAGCTGCACTGGTTCATAGTATTGAGTGCACTGGAAGCAATATTTTCCCTGAAATCGTGGAAGATGAGCAGATGTCATCATTTGCATCATTCCTGTCTGAACATCTGCCCTTGACAAATGCTTGGGAGATGGAAGAATGTTACAGGTGATAATTCCATTTCGAAGTTGACCAAATCATACTTAATGGCTTTTAAGGAACCTGGAGGTTCATTGCTGCCCTCACATAAGTGGGACTGATGCAAGGTGGTCTATGGCGAGTCCTCGGCCTCACTTCACCCCTGTTTGGTCTGGTTACCTGGTTGGATTTCTTCCGAGGTTTTCCCCAACCATAAGGCAAATGCCAGGTAATCTGTTGGCGAATTTTCGGGCTCACTACATCTCGGCAAAAAATTGTAAAAAATTGTAATTGTAATCTTGTAAAATTTTGACTTGTTCCACACCTTAAAGCTTCATTGCTAATGTAATGTCTATGGGATATAATAAATGAAATGAAAATGAAACTATCTAGTCAGCACCGGGAGCTACTAAATTTTTCGATAATCGTATATTTAAACTTCAGTTTCGCAATCTTACAGTCTGTGGGCAGCTCATTTTTATATTTATTTGCTGGGAAACCTAACTATATGCGTAGTTCGAGGGGAAATTTCGACATGGGTTCATAACAGTTCCTTGTAAGCCTCGATACATGGTTTGAAGTCCTGTTATGCATATTATTTCGTTTATTTTTATTACGCTTTCTTTTTTCTTGTAAGAATCTGTTATTGGTTACAGATTTGCAATGGAATACATGTCTTATGCAGAAGCATATCACCAGAGTTTAAAGATGTCAGCCAACACCCACATGGCTGCTTTATCAAGTAATGATAATCAGAATGGAACACAAGCTTCTAGTGAAGAAATTTCTACGGTGCCACTCTCTCTTGTGAAAAAATACCTTTACCTGCACAACAGATACTCCCTGGCTTATGGCTATGAAATAAATGGAATAGAGAAGTATAGTCCAGATGCTACCAATCCTCATCTTTGGAATTCCATTTTGTCTCAGGCAGAGGTAGTACGAGTAATATCAGGTCTTCTACAGTACAGTTCATGCATTTTATCAGACACTTCCCCACTCGTCCTACAGAGCTGCGCATGAGATTGGATGAGTCTGCTTACGAATTATAGGGGAATGGGTTAGTTTTTGCCTTGAACTCACAATTAGTAGACACACACCCTACCTTCCCTTCTACTTCTACCCCCTCAACAGAAACGTTGTTCCTGTACTGCACATCGCGAGTGTCTTGACAAAATGCATGAGCTGTACACAGGCATGTATTTTTAACACAATGCTAGTTGATCGAACTTTTTCATTAATCCAGTAGTATAGAAAAAATTACAGTATATGGAGGAAAAGACAGATAGACCACATACCAGGATTTAAGCTAGAAAATAAATAATTGTCGCAAAAATGCACAAATGAAAAATTATATTTGTGCAAATTGCTGAATGCTTGTGCAATATTATAAATAATTATGCAAAAAGATAAAATTTATAAAGTATGCAGAAACAAAAAGGTATATAATTTGTTTCTTGGAGTTTTATTACTTTCAGTCCATCTTATCACACTCTAGATATACTTCTGTAAGTAAACAATTAGACGTAGGTATGTTTAGAATCAATTACTGCTGAATTTATATCACATTAAAATACATTATTTTATGGACACTCTAAACATTGAAATTCTTTACTAGTAGACCCTTTAAGATTTATTGTTAGCAGAGTGCTAACTTTTTTTTTACTGAAAGGCGGTTTCTAATCCCAGTTTTTACAAGACTCATGCAACTAAATCTTCGCTCACAATTTACAATATACAATGGACTTATATAAATCAATTAGAAGAAATTGTTTACTTAATTTATACGAATTGCATCAACACTTTGAAATCAATTCCTGAACATCAATACCTTTTTGAACATTGCCCATGCTATTAGCATTTCATTTAAATTCAGATTAGTTCAAACATATCTCTGATTTCATTTACTCCATTACCATCTTCGTTTCTGAAGTTCAATGTAGTTGTCGCATTTTTGCAAATTTACATTGTTGCATTTTTAGAAGTCGAGTAGCAAAATGCGACTGTGGCTTAAATCCTGGTCCAAAATTAATTTATCTCCATTGAGATAATTTTTTTTTTCTTTTTTAACTAATGGCATTCACTCAAGCATCCCCATCTATTGGGGATGTGCCAAAGCTTGTGGTTCTTTCAGCCGCCATGAAGGTGTTGCCAGTGGTGCACCATAGAAGGTGAACTACGTAACACCGTATGATGATTAATGGAACAATGGTGTAATGCTGGTAGAGGAAACGGGAGTAACCCAAGAAAACCTACCACCAAACACTATCTTTGTCCACCACAAATTCCAATTGGCTCCCCTCCAGGATTCGAACCTGGTTACCAGCATAGAAAGCCAACACTCTAGCTATTCGCCATTGAGAAGGTAAAATGACAAAAATGTTGTTTCTTTGAGCTTTTTACTGTATATTTTAATAATGTCATTTTACTTGTTGACCCATAATAAATATCCTGCCGTTGATTTACATCCAGCCCACCCCAAAGAAAGGCCGTGTCCCAAAGTTACATTTAAAGCTGAAGTGAACTGGATACTTAACTAAATAGTCAGCTATGATGTAACAAGTCAAGATCTATAGCTGCAGAGTGCATAGCAGTTGGTCTGTAGTAACTAGTAAACGAAAATGCTTGATTGATGACTTGTTCACTAAATAAACGTGGATGACCCATCATCGGCAATTGGAGCCATGGAATCTGAAGATGCTTTGTAAATATATGAAAATACAGTGTGTTCGCAGAAACATTCCGTGGTTATAAACTGATATAATTCTGTCACCATGTGTTTACGATATTCATACCAGTGTCATTAGAAAGAACAGCTCAAAGAATTTCAGGAAATACGTAATTGATAATTGTTGACTGAAACAACAGATGACAGCACAAGGAGAAAGAAAAAAAAAACTGTTTCCGCTGTTTCGCTTGTCATTAAGGCATTGTTGGATATAAGCAAATTGTGTTAAATGATCTGAATGTTAAATTTTCAAGTCTGTGTGAATTCTGCAGCATTTTGAGGGTTATTTAGATTAAGTTTTTAGTGATGAGGCAATGTTCCACATCAATGGAAAACTAAGCAAGCACAATGTTAGGATTTGAGGAAGCGGGAATCCATATTTCATTTTGGAGGTTGAACGTGACTCCCCTAAGCTAAATGTGTTTTGTGCTGTTTCGAAACTGAAAGTGTATGGTCCATTTTTCTTTCAAGAGAACATTGTCACCGGTATGAGTTATCTTCATATGCTTACTGTGTGGCTGTTTCCACAATTGGAAGAAGAAGGCAACGAATTTCTTTTCCAACAAGATGGAGCACCTCCTCATTGGCATCTTGATGTACGGAATGTTCTAAATCAACAACTTGCAAGAAGATGGATTGGATGCATTGGGAACCAAGATGTCTTCTGCAGCTGGCCTCCGAGGTCCCCTGACTAGACTGTCTGTGACTTCTTTTTATGGGGTCACATAAAGAATCTTGTCTATATACCTCCACTATTTCAAAATCTGCAAGTGCGTCAACTTCGTATCACTGCCGCCATCGAGTTCATCCCTATAGATATGTTGGAACGTGTGTGACATGAGTGGGAATATCGCCTTGATGTCTGCAGCATGACACACGGAGCACACATAGAGTATCTTTGAGATAGGTACAACAATTTTTGAGTTTCTCTTTCTAATGATACCAGTTTCGTATAAATCCCGCAACTGATAGCAATGCTATAGCAGTTTATAACCTCGGAATGTTTCTGCGGACACACTGTATAATGTAGACTAACATATAAACTCCAAACATTGACGTTGTTAGTATCCAATTTTTAAGTATTGTAACATTTTAGATCCTTATCCTTTCCATATAACTCATAATGAAACTGCATTAGGACACTGCCATGGATGAATATATAATTAGGATGCGAAACTTACTGAGTTTCCTGTAATACATGCTAGAGGCGCTAATGTAGAAACTGATCTTGCTGCCATCTGTTGGACGGTGGAGAACTTATAACGTCTAGCAGTGCACCAAGTAACAAAAAGAAAAACTAATTACTCCATGCATTTAGCAGCATACTTGGTGGCGAAAATGTTAAATTGTGCAGAAAATATTTCTTCCCTGCCACCCTCATCGATATTTATTTATTTATTTTATTCCTAGTAAGTTTGAAATGAATACAAGTTAATATAATGTTAGGCCACTCCTAAATGAGTAAGACTCGTGCTCAGAAGGGGATTCCAATGCAAACAAAAATAAAATTAAAATTGAGAGTGAATACAGATTAAAAAGTGACCAACTTAACTAACCCAATTTAAAATAAAACATTTACATTTTTATTTCTCACACCATCTTCCACTGAAAATTCTTACTGGAGCCAACAGGAAGATAAAAAGACTATCTATTTTACACTACCCAATTAAAATATGACCAGAGAGAGAGAAAATAAAGCAAAAGGTTAGATAATTGGGATTGTAATCTTTGGGTATTTAGTGTACAGCGCAATGGAAAAGTCTGCAAAAACTACTTAGTTCAATTTATTACATTACTATTACTTTACAATATATTCAACGACATTACTTTTACAACGTCCATAAACATCACTGTTTAACAAACACTGCTTAGACACAAACTTAGTATAACTTTATGTCCACTTATTAGCAAGTTTCTAGCTGCCATCTTGTCTTCTTAAGCATCTTCTGTTCATCTCGAACGAATGGATAAATAGAGAACTCTGGGTAATCTACCCAACACGTAGTTTTAATGTTCACCACCCACCACATCGGATTTGATCATCTTATTTGAACCCTCTTCTGTCAGATGGTGCTGACCGCAGTTTTGCATCCTATTATATATTCATCCATGACACTCCTTAATTCAGTGCTGCACTGTGATGTCATGGTTTTTAGAAAAATAGTCTATGAAAAAGAGCCATGATTCAAGCATGCATGTCCAAAGCTTTCATAGTGTGTAGTTAGCTAGTCACTATTGTAATATGGACCTGAGCTTTGGGACAAGGCCAAAATATCTGGGTTAAAGAATTTTTATGTTTTTTTTTTTTTTTTTTTCCCCCATTTTTCAGATGTCAGTTGAGGATTGGTTTAAACACGAAGCTAACATTAAGCCTTTCGAAGATTTCCTGGTTTCCAGGCATGAGTATCTGCTGAATAGGCTCACTAACAGATCTATTTTTGATCCATCTAATATTAGTGGACTAGCATCTGAAATACTTCACATTGTGTACACCATGGACTGGGATATAAATAAAGATGTAAGTTGATTCTGCATGCTTAACATATGGCTTGGCAAACTGATGTACAATTGGGTTCAAAAAGAATGGGCTGACTCTTGGCAGTTTAAATGTAAAGTTTTTAAGTCAGGTCACATGAGTAAACTCATTCCGTTCAAAGGCAATGCTGTGATGTTTGTTCCTGTTGATTCTTTGATAGCGAACAGTCTACAATGCAGCCAGTGCAAGAGGTGATGTAGCTCATCAGCTAAATGATCGTTCACGCAGCACAGCATTTGCTGTCTACATGCTGGCTAGAATTGATGCCGAGGAAGGATTCATTTGGACAAATACATTTTGCATATGTTCAATGTCCTCCACACTTGTGCTTTGCTACTCACTGCCCTTTTGCTGCAGCATGCCCCCAATGGCCATAAATTTTCGTTGCCACTCAGGGAGTGTTGACAGCTCTCTTCCATATTGAGTCCGGACGTGACATTGCATCTGTGTATCTGATCGTGTCTTGATAAACCAGATACACATTGTGCCATCTCCTGAAGTGTCCACTTCTCGTTCAGTATTAGATTTCACCAAAATTCACACTTGCAACCAAAAAACGCCTTTCAACAATCCAACAAAATTCCCAATTGACAGTTTCTGATTAACATGCAGAAAACCACATCCAGATATCGTATCTAAATAATTTATTATTTACATTTGAAGTTGTAAAGATTTCATGTGAAAACTCTGTCATCATCATCCATGGTGCTACAATTCATCTCTGAATCTCTAGACCTCCTCAAGAATTCTCCTCCATCTGTCCCAATCCAATGCAATCATTCTCCAGTTCCTCATTCTTAATGATAAAGCATGCCCATTCACACCATCTGTCCACCGTAATCTTGGCCTTCCTCTCCCCCTCTGTAGTATCATAATTTTCCTTGGAATTTCTTCATCCTTCATCCTCATTGGTTGTGGACATTCTATATATTTACACAATTATCCGAGTTCTGACAGTGAATGATTGTAATCATCAATAGTCTCTTTGAACTTGATCTTTTCATTCCTTTCTGTAGTCCTTTATTAAAAATGTTTACAGTAGAACCCCAATTTTCCGTCACCCTGTTAACTGATTGGTGGATTATCCAACTGTCTTTCTTTCTCACTCTTTTTTTTTTTTTTTTTTTTTTTTTGCTGCAGAAAAATATGAAGTACTGTACATTATATTAGTACGAATTTTTTCTACACAGTGTTTTTTTTTACAAACTTTCTCTTATACAGTATGGTCTACTCTTAAAAGGGCATAAATTCTATGCAAAATGCCTTCCATAGGTGACAAAAAAAAAAGGAGTTATGCTACGAAAAATAGTGCAATTAATTGAGTGGTTTGAGAAAAGAGAAACTGCGGTTCATCTCGCATCAGAATACGAAATAGGAATTACAACTGTGCACGATTTAATTAAAAGCAAATATAAAGTGTAATAAGTATGTAAATCTACAACATGAGACCTGTACTATTCCTATCTTCCCAAAGATAGCCGTCATAAGGAGTTTCCTTGGCTCTTAAAAAGCCGTCATTGAAAACCAGACTTAAATTAGTGAACTTCTGAACCACTACTTGGCATGTTAAAAACACAAGACCACGGAGGAAATTAGGAAACTGTATTATGCATTTAATTTATGAAAACCTTATATGGTACAGATTATCTGATTTTTTCGATTAACCGTTCACTTGACAACCTTTATTACTACAGATAATAGAGGTTCTACTGTACTTCTTTACGAATATCTTAATTTATTTTTCTTGTCTAAAGTTTCGTTCTCAGAAATCTAGTGATTACATCTCACTGGATCCAAGATGTGATGATTTAAACCCTGCTACGACTGACAGAAAATACTTTGCATAATTTGCTTCAAAAGGGATGTAAAATAATCCTGTCTCTGATTGAGAAGGCTCCAGACAAAATTTACTGTCATTCATTGCCTATATAAGAATAAAATTCACCTATAGAGGTTGCATATGCGCTCATACGAATGGTCAAAGTGTGTGTGGGTTTGTTTTTTGTCCCTATAATCCAGTCTTTCTAGAAATGTGTATCCTGAAGTACTTTGCTTTTCAGAGATAGACTTTTGTATCCTGAAGTACAGCTGTCAAAAGAAAAAGTGGCTGCTCTCTAGAAATAAAGTTCTCTTTGGGTATCTCCGCTACAATTTGGAAACAGGCGATGTTCCATGTTGTTGACCACATTGCCTGATATCTACAGTTATAAAGTATTCTCCATCTTACTGTTGTAATGTAATGGTAGCATTTTGGGCTGGTATTCTTGAGGTTGTGTGTTCAAACACAAATTGGTGCTTTTTAATGTTTTTTTGTTTATAAGAGAAAGAGAAAATATGATTGCCTCTGTCTCTTTTATGATTGTTTTAATAATTAACATCAGGTTCATGAATGTATCATGCCATGACTTTATCATTATTTATTATGACATTATGGCTGCAAATGGAAAGAAAGAAAGATTATATTCTCAACAAAAATATATTTCGTGGCACAAACAAAACAAACTTACTAGCGTCTGCCTTAGAAAATTGAAAAACAATTAAAAGTTAAAAAAACAAAAAGTCACGATTCAATATTTAGTCCATCTTCCTCCCATCTCGATCACATCTTGCAGTCGAGTGGGCATGGAATCCACTAGTTTTTTCAATTCTCAGCCTCAGCATTCCAGGCATCCTGGATGAGTTTCCACAAATTATCAGGACGTCTTGGAGGGGATTGGGTCAATTTTTCTGCATATGTTTCTTTACTTGTGTCCCCTTAGCTCAGTTGAAAGAACGTTAGAATTTAGATGTCAGTGCCTCAGGTTCAAATCCTCGTCAGTTCTTTTCATTTTATTGTGTTACAGGATAGTATACTGTAATGTAATAATGTAAGAAGAAAAAACTAACACTAGTATTATGTAACTGTATTGTTTCAAATCTAACATTAAATTTATTTTACTTATATAACTAAAGAACAATAACAATATAAAGGATAACTTGAATATTATTTATATCGCTAAAGAACGATGAGACGCAGATATTGAATAACTCCATAGTTCCGAAACTGCTTCTACAAGTGCATTACATCGTGTAACATCACCATGATCAGAAGTGGACTTAGAAAATATTGCTGTTTACGAGTGCAGCCACACTTTTTTTTTGACAGCTGTACTTTGCTTTTCAGAGATAGACTTTTGGATATTCCACCATATCCTGGAACTTCGTATTTTCAACCTTTTGGAATTATGTGCAGGTTCCATCATTAGGGTAGATAACTATGACCTGAAAGTCTCCTACCCTTGGGCTTATGTCTGGCTAGTCCAGGGAACTAAGAATATTTCCCTTTTCATTTCAAATATTTAGACTCAAGAGACTTTGTTTCCACCACTGTGGAATAATGGTTGGAATGTCTGACCGTGAAACGAGTGAACCCAGGTTCAAATCCTGGTTGGAACAAGTTACCTGGTTTGGGTTTTTGCCGAGGTTTTCCATCTCAACTATTTGAAGCAGAATTGCTGGGTAACTTTCAGCATTGGACCTCGGACTCATTTCGCCTTCATTTATTTCAACTTCATCTATCATCTACATTAGTTCTAGGTCGACCACGAGATCTAGCAGAGTTGGTGCCATGATTCGCCTACAGGTGTCATCTGTCTCAGGGAACTCCATATGATCCTAGGTAGTCGAAGAGGCTTCTGCAGCAGACTATGACAAACCAGGAATCTAGTACTCCCTCGGATGGGTGACACCATGGTGGATCATGGTATCTATGGTGCTGTGATCTTCAGGTCAACATAGCACGTGATTTGCAAACAGATGGCATTGCTCTGAGGAGGCTGTGGACAACGGGGAGAGACTATCAGGCTTGGATACCTTAGTTGAATCGAAAGATGGCACCAAGCAGTGAATTACTTCTCACAGGAGTGAACCTAAGGACTTCAACAATCATCCTATAATAAGGTTGTTGGCACAATAAGCCTCAGGCTGTAGAGCAAGCCTTCATGCTCTCCTCATAAAAAAAGACTTAGTACTACCATAACCTGTGTGTGTGTGTGTGTGTGTGCGTGCGCTTCACTTTCGTAATTCAGGTGCCGCATACTGCAGATAGATGCCAGGACTGTTACCCATTTTCAAGTTGCACACCACTTCGGCAGACCATGTTATGCATAACAGAGATAGTGAAGAGTTATGTCGTGTACTAGGCTGAGTGTATGTGTAAGTAAGTATTCGTGTAAGTGTGTGTAGAGAATGGGTGAGGATGATGATGAAGGTGAGAAACCCAGTGTCAGCATGTAGCTTACTCCTGTCGAATAGCACCAAGGAGGCCGCCAGGCTTAAAGTCCCCATCCGACAGACAAATCACTATCAACAGTGATCTTTATATCGTTCTATTACTAGTAAAACGAGTTAAGTCCAGTAATGCAAGTTTTGTAAAAACAGCAATTGAAACTTTATTAATGCACGAAAAATCGTAATAAATTCTTTGAATAAAGTATTTGGTTTGTTGCCTACAGCATTTCAGATTTATTCGATTTTAGTAGAATACAGAGCATGGAAAGACAAGTTGTACACTGCACTTAACTTATTTTACAAAAAAAGTGGACTTAATAAGTTTTACTAATAATAGGATGATATGCATTGCAGAGAGATATGGGATTTAACCCAGGCATATTGGTGCACAATTTAGTGATTAGAAGTTGTACTCTGCCGGGAATCGAACCTAGGCCAGTTAGTCTGGAGGCAGACACGCTACCACAGAGCTAACTCAGCTGACTTATAAACTTTCAGTTATTTTTGTGTTTGTGTGAGTGATGTTTGAGTCTCAATTGTTTTGTACCAGTTAATATTTGTTATTTTTTAAAATAGCTGTTTGGTTTAATTCTGCAATGTATGTGATTTTAATTCTCTTTGTAGGACAGTGCTTCACTCCTCACAGTACACTCGTGGCAGAACTTCCATAGGGATATGATGAAAGTGTTGACAAGTCTGCTAGAAACTTACCCTATTGAACCACCTGCAAAGTCGCTGCCCTGGTTGCTTCATGAATGGCTAACTCTCCGAGACAAGTCCGATGTTGTCAGTGATATTTCATTTTTCAGGTATCACTTGTGTTGTTTAACATTCTCAATTTTAATTTTGCTCTTTATCTGCTTTGAACTCAGTCAATTCATAGTAGTTCACTGCAGGTTGTAATGCGCATTTGTGTTATGTTCTCTAAGAAAATAAATGAAGTGTTGTACCTGCACATTGGAATAAAAATTATTGTTGAGTCTAAACAATTTCAGAAACATTTAGGACCGACGACACACGTTTTTATCTTGAAAGTTGTCTAAACTCGATATTTAACGATCAGTATTTAAATAATGCTGTGGAATTGGTTTGAATACTGTCCATGGAGTGGGATGTGACATTAATTTTTTATTTGTATGTAGTAATAATACCGAAGAAATTTTTTTAAGTAAACCAATTCAAATACTGCGAGATCGAACCATTCAAACAAAATGCCTTAAAATAACAAAGTATTGGAAATATGTAAGCTTATCAGACAACTTATAAAAGCAGGGAAGAAAATAGCATTACAGTGGGTACCATATCTATACTAATAATAAATCTGTAGCCAAAATTTTTCTGGTAATTTTCGATTTTCCAAAAATAATTGGTGTTAACATGTATAATTAACCATCCTGAAACCGAAAATCGCTTTTTTGAAATTGTTGTTTGTATGTCTGTCTGTCTGGATGTTTGTTACCTTTTCACGCAATAATGGCTGAACTGATTTATATGAAAATTGGAATATAAATTAAGTTCGTTGTAACTTAGATTTTAGGCTTTATGGCATTCAAAATACTTTATTTAAAAGGGGGGTTATAAGGGGGCTTGAATTAAATAAATCGAAATATCTCCCTTATTATTAATTTTTGTGAAAAATGTTACATAACAAAAGTTTTTTAAAATATTATTTCCGATAAGTTTTATTCTATGCAAAATTTTGATAGGACTGATATTTAATGAGATAAATGAGTTTTAAAATGTATATAACAACGCCATCTAAGGCGCTGTAATGAAATAAAAAACAAATGATTTCGTCTATAAGGGGCCTTGAACAACAACAAACGAAAGCTATCAAACATAGCCTAGAGGAAATATTTCTGTGTTTGTATGAAGTAATATCGAATAAAGGATATAAAAGACTTTTAAAATAACAATATAATATATTTTCACCACCGTCTCAGATTATAGCGTTGTTGTTCCTACAGTAACTCCTATGTGTAAAATATAATATTTTTGAGTAGGAAGAAAAACACACTTATTCATTCCATGGCAATGGTACATAGGAGATCGTGAATTCTTACATTTTCGAAAGAAAGAAATATAATTACATATCACTATATACTGTATGCTGTATCACTATTTAAGTTATTTGAAGGGTTCAGAACTATAGTGGGCCAAGCGCCATTTACTGAAGACGTAGAAAACAAGGGTTAAAATTAAGTTATTACCATAATTCAATGGAAGCCAAAATCATTGAACCTGAAACCGGAGCTTCCACATTACTTGCTTCTTATTTGTTTTTAACATTAATTGTAGTAGTAAAAATTACAAACATTTCAAAAGTACCATTACGACATATAGCAAGTAAAATAAAGTATACACATTGAATCTAAATGATGTCAATGTTCATTAAACTATGGTTGCATGTAATAACAATTAAGAAACATGTTAAAGGAATTGTCATTGCACTAAATGAGTGATCTCTGGACCAAAATGATCGCATTTTAATTATTTAAATACAATTTGAATTAAGTAACATATTAAACGATTTATTCTTCAATCAAACACGAATGTTCCCTAGATCAAATGTCCTATTTTAATTATGTAATTACTCTATATTTATTCCTAACGGGTGCAGCAGAGCACACGGGTATGGCTAGTCATCTAATAAATCTCCTAGGAAACGAAATTAACGAACTGACGTCTATTTTCATTTTTATAGTAAAATTAACTCGAAAATAGTCGCTGTATAATAGTACAGGCACTTCAGGGTCAGAGATAACTTGTGACTATTGAGTAGTTGAAAGTTTCTATAAAAACGTGCCTTCTGACTATCATAGACTTCAGTATGCAAATAGTTCCTTGTCCTGGCAGAGAATCATATTTCCACAAGAAACTTAACAAAACTTTCTGGAGTTTTCTCAAGGAAAATGTATAGAGGAAAAAACCTACAACAAATTGAAGTTCTGGAAGATTACATTGTAATGCGATTCGTGAGTTGTCATCATAAAATCAGAGAAAATTTTGGAAAATGCAATTTTTCGAATTAGTCAGTTTCGAGATGCTAGTGATAGTTATCTGCAAAATATAGTTTTTCACAATTAAGGATCTAAAGTTTAGGTTTTTAATAAAGTAAACATTTATACTTTGCTGCAAGAAATTCGTTAACTGTTATCCATTCAAATGAGTTCACTAGTTTTGAAACTTTGCATTTACTAATACAAAGGATACATTGTCCACATACGCACTGAAAGGACTAGTTTTCCAATTTAATAATATAGTTGTATCTCTATATTATCATTATGTTATGATTGTTATTTCTGTTGCTTCTGTAACATTATATAGCAGAAGTTTTAAGTTGTCATTATTATTATTATTATTGTTGTTGTTGTTATTATAATATTATTATTATTATTATTATTATTATTATTATTATTATTATTATTATTATTATTATTAGTGCATTTTTTCTGCGAAAAAATGTGCTAATACTCACCAAAATTTGCAAGTTACACAGATTTATATTGCACTAAAGTTCGGAATATATTGTTAGGGGCACCTCCTTCTTCATGCAATCATAGCTTGTTCTGTATCCACTGCTGGCTGTACGATTCACTTTGCTGTTTTGTGACAGATATGTTAATAATTTTAAAAACGTTGAAGGAGGAAAGGTACCAATATTGAGTACTGTTGCATACCATCAGAAAAAAAGAGTCACTAATTATCATCATCATCATCCAATCGATTGCACTTCCTTAAATATGTGTGTCATGCTACTGCCATTAACTAATTGAGAAAAACAATAAATGGAAATATATAAAAGATTAAATATTGAATTATATGTAATTCTGAACTGTTTTCAATTAAATTATTCCATTTTAACGTAAAAACTGCCTTATTTCTAAAGGTAGTAAATTTTGGTTCTCACAAACTTTTCTTTATTAGGCTCCTACCTGGAATCCAGCATGACCCTAGTAAGTTCAAGATATGAGTCTATCCACTGCTTTGAAGTAGTGGCCAGTATGTCTGACTGCGAAACTAGCAAGCCCAGGATCGAATCCTGTTGGGACAAGTTGCCTGATTGAGGTTTTTCCCAAGGTTTTCCCTTAACCATTTAAGAGCAAATGTGGGTTAGCCTTCGGTGCTGGACCCTGGGTTCATTTTGCCGTCCTCACCTTTATCTTCTTCCATCCTGCCTACTTTCATGCTCATATGTTATTCTACCAATCATACTGAGCTAATGGACCTAGTGGATGCCCCAACCTCAGAAAAGAATTCTCCATCATAATTCGCGAAAAATAGACATAAGTGCAAATGGGCGCACGTCATTATTCACGGCATTAGGAAGAAAAAAAAATGTCGGAGTAATGTAGTACAGTCTAGTCTATATCCGAAAGCATTTGAAAACAACAAATAACACATTGATAGTTGCAAGTATTGACTATCAATGGCTATTGAAGCACGAATTTCAAGTTTAAATCTTGTAAATGTATCTGTTTGAGCCTCTCTAAATTGTGTTACTTGCTTTACAGAATTGCATCATCTCTGCCTCCATGGCTTATGTTCAGCAACTTGTGCTACAGTGATCCTTCTGAGCACACAATACAAATCCTTGCAAGACTTGTGAACTCTCGCCTGGTGAGTCTGTATGCTTTGATTCCAAACAACAGCAGCATAGGGCAAAATCATGTTCAGTTAATGGAATTTCACTTGTAAATCAGTGGAATGTTGGTTACCGTACTTACTTCATGACCCAAAATTCTCTGGTTCAATCCCTGTGAAGAGCAGCAAATCACTAGATAAAAAGGACCCCATGTATAGATCCTATGAGCTGTAGGATGATCATATGTCCTGTTTATAATACTGTTTGGCCATCCTGTCAGTGTGATCTAAAGTTCCATTTTGTCCTGTTTTCATTTAATTTTAAATTAATTTAAAATGTAATCAAACTGCTGTGTTTCTATAAAAATGCCAGCACATCGTTAACAGGAACCAAAAATAATGTTCCAATAGTTGGTTTATACATATACTCATAAGTGCACAGACCACAAGAAGTGCGTCATTTTCTGATAAGTATTTATCGCATTCAGTTATTAATCACCAGATTTTTTAGTGATAGTACCTAAAGGTACGGTCACACGTCACTACTTTTACAGTGCTGCAGTACAAAAAAACTGCGCAACTCTCATACTGCGACGTGTGAACAACGTTGCAACCCAAAAGTAGGGCTGCCGAACATGCTGTCCGCTACTTTTTCATGCTGCACCAGCTTAGAAGTAGTGACATGTGAACAGGGTTCTCAGGGTTGCAGCCGTAGCATTTTTGATGTCAGTTGTGTTGAAAATTTTGCTGTGGTTGCGATCAGTGTTGCCATCCAAATGTGGCAATGATACTTTTATTGTTTGGATATATTTTAATGTTAGATGTGATGAAAATAAATTATTTGTAACAGTTACTAAATGCACAACACAGTCTGACTATTTTCGTGATTCATTTTTTTAATTTTCTGTAGCGTAGTTTCAAATAGGAGGGTTGCCAACATTGATTACGTGAATATGCTGTTGATTATCATTTAAGTATATAGGCGTTTTTAAAAGCTTTATAGTAAAACTAATGCCAATTTCTGAATACTAGTTAGGACAGAAAAGCAAATAATAGATAAGTAAGCTATCACATGAGTTTCATAATAATGCGAACATAACCACAAAATGTATATTGAGAAGTCAACATGGACCTGGAAACTTGCAGCAAGACTGCGACTGCAAAAGTAGCGCCTTGTGTGTGAACAGACTCGCAACCTCCAGTTGCAACTTTTGCTGCACTCGGGTTGCGCAGCACGAAAAGTAGTGTGCAGCGCGCTACTTTTGGCTTACGTGTGAACACGACATGCAACTTTTGCAGCTGCAGTACAAAAGTTGCGCAGCAAAAGTAGCGACGTGTGGCCGTACCTTAAGTATGTGATTAAAGGGGACTCTTTAGCTTAAATTAACAGATGCTGCATTCATTCAGTGGTTGTGCAGGAACAATAATAAGTTAGAGCTTTGCGTATTTTTAATTGATTTTTTTTCTCTCTTAATTTTATTTATGGGTTCTGTAGAAAATGGAAGAAAATTCTACACTTTTTTTTTTGTAGAAAATGGAAGAAAATTCTAAACACATTATTTGAATTGAAGTTGATATATAGAAATGACGGCTCGTGTCTGAAATAGTAAGTGAAGAGGTACTTATATGCAAAAAAAAAAATAAATAACAATAAAAAAAAAATCACTACTTTTTTAAAAATTAAATATTGGTAAATTAGTAAGTCAGACATGCATAACTCACCTTTTTTTTTTTTTTTTGTAGATCAGGTCTATCGTTTAGGGAGCAAACCTATCAATAATGTCATTGTGAAAGAAGTGGCATTCAGTAATTTGAGCTAAAAGTTCCTTTTGGATTGCAATATTCGACAAAGACGGGCTGTGATTCACTTCTTAATAGCAAAAGGTTCTTGGCCGTCTAGCTTATAGCCCCGATTTGTTACCATGTGACTTTCATTTGTTCAGACAAGCTCTGAAGGGGCATAGAATCTGCACAGATGATAAAGTGACGGCTGCGATACTCAAAGGAGCAACCATGGCTTTAGACTTCTTCTAAGAAAACCTACTGCTTTCATGTAACCTTATCATACCTATCATACATTTTTGTGTTCCTTAATAAATATATTTTTAATTTGGCTAGAAACGGTTTTACCTTCATCATTCCTGTTATCATTGCTTTTTTTTTTTTTCTTTTACAGAAGGATGTCTTGAGTGACTACAATGGATTCCTGAATCAAGGCTTGCTTCACTATCTCTTAATAGGCCTGAGTATAACACAGAAATCTGCATCCATTGATAGAGCACGGCGCTTATTTTCTGTTCTGTTTGAGAGTTGTCCATCCCTTACTATTGCAATCAGGGTGAGTTGAACTAGAAGACAGTGCATGCACATCTCGTCAATTGTTTCTGTGTAAGTTGCGGATCACTGTAAACCAATGGCGAGCTAAGGTATAAATACTGGATAGGCTGAAAAAATTTGCTTACCTTATATTTTTTTATACAGAAGATCCAGGAGTCGATTCTTCTTGGTTGCAAGAGTGTCAGTTACTCTTTCCATGAAACTCTGGTCAATAGAAAGTTGTGTAACCAGTTTTTTTTCAGTGACAATTGTACTGAGACAACTTAATTTTTCATTCTTCATTGAATTACGAAGATAATTTTTTTACTCTTATCGGGGAAAAGCTGTAGTACCGGAGAATGTCAAGATCAATTTCACAAGTTGTGTTACCTTTTTATACATGGTTTGAATAGCACGTGACACTGACTTTTTTTTACGAAAAAAAGTGGAAAAATGGTCTAATTTCCAGAGGGAAGGTAGTTTGGAATATGAAGAATTCATGTAGGACGTGAGTTGACTTGAAAACATATTAGAAAATAGGTGAAGGTTGGTAAGAATTAATCGATGTAGGTAACCTAAAAGTGATTATTTAACACGTGAAATAAAGAGATAGAACACTTCAAAATGAACGCGAAATGCGCATTTCACTTCATGCAAGACATACCAAAAGCCTAAACTAACCTAACCCAACCTGTTACAGATTCGTGTATGCAAGGCATACCAAAAGCTTAAACTAACTTAATCTAACCTTGACAGATTCGTATATGCAAGACATACGAAAAGCCTAAAATAACCTAACCTAATCTGTCGCAGATATCTGCACTGTAGAACTTAGAAAAATGCAAGTTGGAAGTTTCAGTGTCATGTGCTATAGAAAAGCCAATTCATTTTCTAATCTTTCTTTGTTGAAAAATAGATATGTGGACAGAAGGTTATGTAATTTCATCAGTTTAGTTTATATCCCACAAAGCTATTTTTATCTAGAAATCTAACAAATTTTATCTTTCACCATCTCCAAAACGCGTTTCCACTTGTATAGTCAGTGTGTCCAAGATTTCATAGATTAAGAGTGTGACGGACATGAAGTCTTGTTCACTTACGTTTATTTCACTGAAAATCCTTTTAGATTTTTTAACACAAAATTAGTATGTAACACACACACACACATGCATTTTTGATTAAACTAACACTCAACAATGTAGCACATTTACGGAACATCAATATAGTGTGGCGTATTATATCGCGCCACATTTCCTACTATTGAGTAGTAGCAAATCAATACTCCCTCCACCCTGGCCTTCCCTCAAGCTTGCGAGTGCTGTCTGTGAGCGAGGCCGTCGCTATGAGGCTTCTGCCACAAGCCTCTCGCACTGAACTCTTAATCCTGGAACTGCCAACAGTGAATTAAATATATGGAAGGATCGGAGTGAAATCAAGTGTTACAATATATCGTTTCTACGAAGTTATACTGTTACTAGATATAATAACTCAAATTTTTTGGGTAGGCTAAGCCTCGAAAGCTTCTTAAGAGCTTCGCCACTGGAGGTTTTCTCTTCCATAACAACTTACTGTCAGTCTATAATAGTCTTACGATCATTGCACCATGAAAGAAGTAACTGTTAACTGTATATTTATCATCACCTTTTTGAAAGACGCAGAATCTGATCATACAGTAAAACCCCAATAAGACGCTGTTCAAGGGACCATGTATTAGGCGGGTATACTAATTTTGACCTATATACAGCATCTATTAGCATTTTTCTTTATTGAAATACATGATTCATGAAAAGTAATACAGTATTACTCCATTGTGTAATTACTGCACTGTACGTCAAAGACTATAATACTGTATGTATGTACTGTACTTAATTCTTTCGAAAAGAGTCATTTATAGTTGTTTGCCGTGTGCGTGTTCTCCAAGTCCTATGTTTGCCACACTTCACTCTCTTGCGCTTACACCCTCCCGATGTCGCAGCTGCAGTGATTGAGTCGCGATTTTTTATTATCATTCTTACTATCGATGATGGAATTCCTAATGAATTAGACAGTTGTTTCTGATTAAGAGTACTGTTTTCATCATACTTTCGTAAGATTTCCAATTTTCCCGACACAGAAAGCGCTTTTCGTTTAACACTTATTGTAATCCCACTCACAGACACTTCAATACACTAAAGAACAACTAACTGACCAGCAAAAATTTTCAGAATTTTATTACGGTCGACTGAGGAACATTGTTTGAGAGAGAGGGTTAGCAAGAGGGTCGGGTATTGTAACTGTATGTAAGCTTTAAGCGCACAAGTAAAGTGTCAAATAAGAGAGCGTAACAAGAGGGTGGCGTATTGTATAGTATGAACGTTTAAATGTGCAGGTAAAGGGTCGAATACCAATACTTTTCAGGTTAATGACACCAGTAAGTTCAATGGTCAAAATGTTTCATTGCTGTTACAGTACATTGCTCTAAATTACATAAAAAATATTCCACAAAAATAGCATATTATGCAGGACTTCAGTGCAACAAACAGGGTATTTTATAAAGGTGTTATCTATGAAATGTTCAGGAACCGGACAAAAAAAAAGTGTATTACACGGGATAGCGTAATAAGCGAGCGCATCTTATCGAGGTTTTACTGTATTAAAAAATCTTAAAAGAATATTTTAATAATAATGGGTGTTACTGTAAAATTGTAGACATCCAATTCTTTATCCTTAAACCACCATTCTCTCTCTCTTTATTCTTTATTTTTCTCTTACTGTGTATAAGTTTTTAATTTTGTTTTTATTTGTATTGTAGGTTCATTCTTCAACTGCTGTGCCCATTTTACGAAGATTCACAGCCACTGATATGGCCGAATCTTCAACTCAGAGCTCCCTGACACACCTTATTGCGACATTTAAACCAGTTTGCCCAGTAGAGGACTGGGAGGTGGGCCTTGACGTGTGGTTGCAGCATCAGAGTGCTGTGTCCATACAGCCTAGTGCCAAGAAATGGGTGTTCTTTTATAGAATTCTTGAGCTTGGCTCTCATGTTCAGTCTGGTATTGTAAAATTCAAAATTTCCCCTCAGGCTGTGTCATTTGAATACCTCAGAGATGATATCGCTCAGAGCAACATTGTGGAAGTACTGTTGAGTGAAGTAGAGAATGATTCCTCCGTGCTCGAAACTCTAGATATCGCAGTGTGGCAGGACCAACTGCCATTTTGTGGCTTGTCCACTGTATCTCAGAACATGATGTGTCTTACGACAGTGCTGCTCATCTTGCTATATAACTCACTCACAGAAACACACACTAATAAATTCATGACTTGTGAATCAAGTGCTTCACTTGTGTGCAGAGTACTCTTATCTTGTTATGCTGCGTACATGAATGCTCCACTTCCTCCTCAAAGAGCTCAAGAGGCACCATTTCATTCCACTGCCAGTCAAAAGACACCAAGAACTTGTCCTATTTTGGATACAGAACTGTTACTTGTAGTCAAAAAGAGGCTTTATTCCATTCTAGCAACAGTAACCAGCAGACAAGCTGTTACAATACCACAAAGTTATATAACAAGTACAAAAGACCCTAAAATACGAGACATTTTTTAGAAATAGTCATGTTATTATAAGAAATTTCATAAACTTATATTCTACAGAATCACATTGATTTTTTATTTTGAGAAATCCTTTCCTTAGAAATATGAGCCAACCAGGATGTGAATTGACAGGGGTGAGGGGTGCTGGGGATCCTCCCCCCCAGAAGAATTTGGTGTCGCCTGCTGAAAAGGTATTAATTAATTTGTCCCTACCAGGGACAACATATACAGAGCTATTATTATCATAGGTCCCAGAAAAGAGCGGCCAGATGGCTGCACCCTTTGTGGTTTCTGCCGAGCGCACAACCACTTCTCCAGCACTTCTGCAATATATAACAGTACCAACAACAAATGTTCAATAATTTGGACTTACCATGCTCACAGTCGTTGCTGAAAATGGTCCCCGTTTGCCGCCACACACAACTGACATCTTCTGATAAATGAATGAACAACACTCTGAAGTTCCACGTCATTGTTAGCTTGGATTTCTTCTCGTATAATAGTCTTTTAGTTCATCTATAGAATGAGGCTTTTTCCTATAAACCCTACCTAAAGCTAAATTTTAATGAAAACAAACAAAAGAAACAACAGAAATTTTCTTGTGCATTACTTAGTCTCAAAAACCGCCACTGATCGCTGATAAAATAATTTTCTTTTTTGGCGAAGACTTGTACGGAGTATACTTGTGAATAAGTGTCAAGGTAAAAAAAACCGTGATTCATATAAGCTAGATTTATCGGAGGGAAGGAGAGAGTTGTGGTACCTGAGCAGTCCTACCCGTAGCTAAATATCCTTTATTTTCAGTGAAGCAGTTGTAAAGAAAGTGTGATTGAGCTAACACGTGCGAGTTTTGTCTAGTAAAAGTTTTTTTTTTTTTTTTTTTGTGATAGGTCTTTGAATTAATTTTTAAACATGGATTAAAAGAAAAGATAGTGGTATAAGTTCATATTAGGAAAAAACACGCGGTATGTCAAGTTCTGAAGTAGCAAGTGTGTAAATTATACGAATAATTTTTCTTAATTTTTTTTGTGGAAAATTCACTCCGAAATGACAAAAGAAAAATATTATAACCAAAAGCCTACAGGCTCTACTTTGGCTCTCTGCTAGCTGACCAGGATAAGCTTTGGTCCTCCGAGATATTTATGTTATTGTTCTTGCTTCGTCATTTTATCCGAGTAGCAGAAAGGAAAGAAGCCTTTCGTAGTTTCGACAATTTGGTGAGAACCTAAAAATCATGTGACTGACTGCTATGTTTTTTTTGACGAAAATTTCAGAATTTAAGAAAAAAACTAAACATTTAATTGTCTATCCCAAAGTGCCATCATCTTTAAAGCCTGTACCACAGTGATGACTTGCCTATACCAGATTCATATAAAAGTGATGAAAGTCAGTGTCCTGAAACATCCTTCTGTTCAGGCGATAATTTTTTTCTGAAGAATATAATAATTACAGCAAGAGATCTTCATATTTTATTCAGCACTATCAGACTTTTTGTATTTGACAGATATTGCAGAAAAAATGGGATATAACTGTACAGCACATCAGTTATTCATAGATTTCAAAAAGGTACATGACTCCGTTAAGAGAGAAGTTTTATATGATATTCTTATTGAATTTGGTATTCCCAAGAAACTAGTTCCATTAATTAAAATGTGTCTCAGTGAAACTTACACCATATAAGTCAGTTTCTGTTGGATGCTTTTCCAATTCACTGCAGGCTAAAGCAAGGAGATGTACTTTCACCATTACCTTTTAACTTTGCTTTAGAGTATGTCATTAGGAAATTCCAGGATAATAGGGTTTGGGTCTATGCAGATGACGTGAATATGTTAAGAAAATCCACAAACGATTAGGGAAAACACAGGAATTTTACTTGAAGCAAGTAAAGAGATAGGTTTGGAAGTAAATCCCGAAAAGACAAAGTATATATTATGTCTTATTCTGTGAAGAGGTGGAAAAACTCAAATCTTTTGGCTTAATTACTTGTGGTTGTATCAGATATAATGGTGATTTAGAAGTTATTTTTGCTCGAGCCAATGAAGAAGATCAGGGAACAAAAGTGATTAAACATAATGTTTACTTTTTATTACACATATATATTTAAACCAAGTAATTTACAGTAATGTCTCCTGATACTGGGTGAACCCAGGGATGCACACTGATGGTTCCGATGGCTGGATGAAGCTACGCAGTCTGATGGGTCCCAAGGTTCGGTATAGTCAGGGACATAACACTAGTTGAAGTCAAAGATGCCACACTAGATGCTTCCTAATATGGGTGAACCCAGAGATGCAGACTGATGGCTGAAGCCAGGGATGCAGACTGATGGTTCCAATGGCTGAAGCCAGGGATGCAGACTGATGGTTCTGATGGTTGAAGCCAGGGATGCAGACTGATGGTTCCAATGGCTGAAGCCAGGGATGCAGACTGATGGTTCTGATGGTTGAAGCCAGGGATGCAGACTGATGTTTCTGATGTAGACTGATGGTTCTGATGGCTGAAGCCAGGGATGTAGACTGATGGTTCTGATGGTTGAAGCCAGGGATGTAGACTGATGGTTCCGATGGCTGAAGCCAGGGATGCAGACTGATGGTTCTGATGGTTGAAGCCAGGGATGTAGACTGATGGTTCCGATGGCTGAAGCCAGGGATGCAGACTGATGGTTCTGATGGCTGAAGCCAGGGATGTAGACTGATGGTTCCGATGGCTGAAGCCAGGGATGCAGACTGATGGTTGAAGCCAGGGATGTAGACTGATGGTTCCGATGGCTGAAGCCAGGGATGCAGACTGATGGTTGAAGCCAGGGATGTAGACTGATGGTTCCGATGGCTGAAGCCAGGGATGCAGACTGATGGTTCCGATGACTGGATGAAGCCATGGATACAGTCTGATGGTTTCACAGCTTCGGTGTAGTCTGGATTCAAGGCCTGTAGAATAAGGTTATCTCAATCAGCTATGTTTGGACGAGAAAAAAGTGCGAGTGAGCGGGGAAAGTGTGACGTCATTGATATACTTCTTTTCCCCAACAAGTGTATGTGTGTGTATACCACTGAGTTCAAATGTTATATTTTCTGTGATATTTTAATATCGTGCAAGTGGGTCTATTAATGACAGGTACACGTTGTGCTGTAGCTGTCTGCAATAACAGCAGAGCAAGGGCTAAAAATGAAGAGAAATAAATCATTTTCCACTTTTCCTAAAGATAAAATTATATGCCAGAAATGGCTTCAAAAATTTTGCAGAAGTGGAAGTGGAATCCACGGAGTTGTCACGTGTTCCCCGAATATTTTACTGAAGTAGATTATGGTAGGAATTTACAAGCAGAACTCTTGAATTTACCTCTGAAGATGTATGGATTATGGAATTTAATGTATTGTAATTGCAATATAACCATATGAATGAGTTACGCATTGCTTATTTGGGTGTGAATTATTCTGTCTTGGTCTTCTTCTGCTATGGGATCTCCTACACCAAAAACCAACAGAGCAGTCTTGCAGTTTGATTCTGAAGAGGATAGATTAAAATGTATCTGGAGGATGGGTTGCCGGCAAATTTTTAGATACCCATCCAGAACTGGAATGCTACACATACCTATTAAAAAAAAAAAATGGAGATTTCATATTGTTTTCCGGAGCCGATTTCACATTAATTATCTTGTGGTGGTTTGATAGAACCTTCAGACAGTTGGACTTTGGATTCTAGGCTATTAATAAATTATTCATCAGATTTTACAAAGAAATTCCTTAAGAAAATGAAAAAATGTAAATAAGTTACTAAAAATTGCTGTACATAAATATTCGTACATTTCAACTGAAGTGATACAAATTTTTATTTTACAAAGAACATATTGTATATCAAAATTAAATATTAGAAATGAAAAGTAAAGTCACTGACGTAGCTCAGGCAGAGTGGTTTTCCTGCTGATCCTGAGTTGTGCTATGGGTGTGGGTTCGTTTTCTGCTGGTTGGGTTTTTTTCCGCGGTTTCCCCCAATCATAGGGCGAATGTTAGATAATCTATGGCGAATCCTCGGCTTCATGTCGCCAAATACCATCTGGCTATCACCCTAGATCATATATACCCAGATTGCTCGGCCTTATAGTCTTTGACGGTATGGTAACAACTTTTGTCAGGTTTACTATGCTGCCATCTAGTTGTTACATAAGGAGTCACGTTATAACTCCCATTTGAATTGCATTAGTGACTGTATTGCCATCTTGTGTTCGTTTATGGCGGATGGGTGGTGATTCTGGCGGTCGTTCTCTTCAAAGTGCTACTGATTTTAACATAGGGATGAGCAATCTGGGTATAATATCATCTAGGCTGTCACCAATTCTATAGACGTTAAATAATTTAGTAGTTGATCAGCATCGCTAAATAAACGAGTAATAAAAGTGAACAAAAACAACTTGAAAAAACACAAGTTGGAAAAAGGAAAAGCTATGAACAATGTAAAGTTTCCAAAAAAAATGAGAAAAATTGTCACTTGAGTGTTCATTGTTTTCGGTTTTCCTTCAGAATGACATTATTAAAATCAGTTGGTTTCTGAATTACATGTAAATGAATATGTTGCATTACGTTTCATAATATTGTTGTTTTTTGCACGATCGTGTTTTTGTTGTATTTACAACTATTGTTGTTAGGCCTTGAAAGTCAGAATTGCCACACACAAACTTGTTAGGGAAACCATTCTTCATAATATAAAACTATACTGAAATAGGCCCAACAGTGCACTTATTCTACTTAGTTACTATTAATATAGGATTCCCAGACGTCCCGTAAAATACTCCCTAACGATTTTGTTTACTATTTGTTTACTTACTCTTAGTAAAGTGTTTGTGTAATAAACTTTACTACACACACACTTTCAAAGATCGGCATATTTGATGGATGCGCATTCTAAACTTACTCAGTGATAACTGATAAGTGTCCCATATTTTTTTCCAATATGTCTTGGAATTCTACATTAATATCTTATAGTGGAAATAGTCCTTGGAGAAAAATGTACATGATTATGTCGAAAAGCACAGATCCAGGTTGTCTCTAAACTTTAAATTCTAAAATCTAACTAAATAAGATTTTGTGTAGCAAATTTCAGTGACCAAGCCACTTATTTGTGAATGATCGAGAATTTTGAGACCTTGAAACTTTTGAACATTTGGGGAATGGAATACCACTGTTTATGACTGGTAATAAAAACTGCCTACAAGCTGATCACAACAATGGACGGTGAATACTCTGTTGTCAAAATTGAATGAAATAACATGTGTTGCAGGCCAGTGACCCATTATCTGGCAAATATAAGCAAAATTTTTCCACTTACATAATAATAAGATAAAAACACTATGTATCTGGTTCTCGATACTGAATATTTATAGTGAATACTGTCTCTTTACATTTTTGAATTGCAGTGTGTTAAGTGTTTTTTCGAAACCCAACATACTGATACAGAATATTTGAAGCTAAGAGGGATGAAGTTACAGAAGAATGGAGAGAGCTACACAAAGCAGAACTGCACACATTGTATTCTTCACCTGACATAATTAGGAACATTAAATCCAGACATTTCAAATGGACAGGGCATGTAGCACGTACATGGACGAATCCAGAAATGCATATAAAGTGTTAGTTGGGAGGCCGAAGGGAAAAAATAACTTTGGGTAGGCCTAGATGTAGATGGGAGAATAATATTAAAAGGATGTGTGGGAGGTGGAATATGATGCTAGGGACTGGATTAATCTTGCACAGGATAGGGACCGATTATGTGAGGGAGGTAATGAACCTCCGGGTTCTCTAAAAGCCATTTGTAAGCAAGTAAGTAAATAGACATACAGGTTTATGAATAAAAGACAACTGACTTTGTTTAATTTTGGTATTAGAAATTTCGTACCAATACTGAAAGTGTTTGTGACATAACAGCTAGTGATGTATTCATCTCAATTCCACAGAACGCTCTCCAAGATAAGCAAAAGAAGGGGCAAATTACCAGCACACAGAAGAAAAAGTATTTGTTCACCCATAAGTACGTGGTCAGCTACTTAAAATTTGGTTTCATACAATGTGCTGACACTGACCAATTGCCACGACCTCAGCGTCATTTGTGCTAATGTTCTGGGAAATAAAGTTATGAAGCCATCAGAACTGTTTCGACATCTCAACACAAAACATTCCCATTAGTCAACAAACCCGTTGATTACTTAAATAGAAAATAAAAATATTTCAGCCCTACTCAGATTACTATAGAAGCAGACGATTTAAATTCACAGGATTCAGTCTCAGATATTATTGCAGCCCACTTGAAGATGATGTTATCGTTTGAAAAGTACTATCCCGAACATAAGGATCCCCAGAGGCAAAGCTTGTGGATTGTCAACCCTTTTGTAGAACACAAAGAGATAGTCATTTCCCATGAGGAAACACGTCAACTTTTAAAGTTATTATCAAAGGACTGGAAAGTACTTTTAATTCTATGAGTAATTCGAAATTCTGCATAAGAATGAAAACTGAATAACCAAATTTACATGAAATAGCGTTCAGATTTCTTCTTTGTTTTTCCAACACACATCTTTGTGAAACTGCATTTTCTGCTATGACTGTGCTTAAAACGAAACACAGGAACTGCCTGCAACTTTCTCTCCCTGAATTAACAAGCTAACGAACAGAAAACAGCAACAAAAGTCTCACTAGCCTCGCTAAAAACTTAAAAATTCTCAGAAAAAATAAAATATATTAAATAATAAAGTTAACTTTTTCAGTAACTTATAATTATTGTGTTAATTTACTGCGTTTTTATGTTCGTAATTATTAATCAGTGTTGGAAATTGTGTTTAGAATTGAGAGGTTCATACATTTTTCTACACAAAATTACAATACCGATATATTATATATCATGATCTGCCGAGTTACTTCTGTGGTAGAATGTCTGCCTCCAGACTAGTCGGCCTGGGTTTGATTCCCAGCAGGGTCAGAAATTTTCTTGTAAAATTTCTACCTTGGGACTAGGAGAGATGGTGGTGCACAATTTCTAATCACTAAATTGTGCGCCAATATGCCTGCGTTAAATCCCAAATTTCTAAACATATTATATATAATTAGTGTAATATGTAGCTAATCGGCAATGTATGCAATAGAGGGGGAAAGAAACTGGCCACCCTAACCCATTATTTCTTGGCCTAGTTGCCTCATAAGTGGTGACATGTTGGTATCACTTGTGAGGTTCAGACCTGTCTTTGGACAGTTGACTAAACAACAGACAACATAATTATGAATCCTCTAGATTCAAAATCCCCTAAAGACCATTTTGTTTACAATTGAGTAACGCCCACATATTGCTTGCTGAGAATGATTCTAATCATTTACATAGTTTTAATTCAAAAAGTCACTAAATTTAAAGCAAAAAGATTGTTAAAAGTCACTGTTAGGTTGAAAATTCCCTCTATTTGCCACGAGTTACTATCAAAATCCTTCAATTTGTGAAAGTGAATATAGGGGAATTTGAATGTATAGGATTCATATTGCATATAAAAACATTCGGCGTGCATGTGTGGTGTTTTGCCTATATGTTGACATTCTTCTGTTGCTTCCCCTGCTCAGTTGACTTCTGTGATGATGAGTTACAGTGCCTAATCACTCTTCCCATTACCATTTTTTTCAAACCAACATCATTAAAATTAATTTAATAATACAGTGATCAATGTCATAACTTTTATTAGTTTTAGGTAGTCAGAAAGGGTAATATGTCAATGAAACTTAGCATAAATTCATTAAAGATGTTAGTTTCAGGAAACTACAAAACACCACAAAGTGCCATTAATCCAGTGATTTAATACAATTATTTGTTTATATATTGCACTGTTCTTATAGTGTACTAATATTTTTTAAGTTTTGAGATTAAGCCATACTGTACTTAATTAGCCTATTAATACTTATGTTAGTTAAATGTATAACGGTCTCTAAAGTTGAGAACCATTGTCATAGAGTTTAGTCTGAAGAGATATTCTACATATCGTGCCTCCTCCGTTAAAATGTACAATGTCCGAAAGGCTTTTACTTATATATATAAAAAGAGAGTTTGTCACAGAAAGGTAAATTTTTTTTATTGTATGATTGTTAATAATGTTCTTATGATTACTGCTGAATATTATTTTATTAGGCTAATATTACTATTAAATATAACAATAAACTGTTACATTTTTAAGTTTAATTTTTAATAAATTATCTTATTATATATTATATTGGCTGGTGAACGGGAGAAGAGTTTGGGGCAGAAGAAGATAGATGATGGACGACATTTAGATATATGTGGATCATAGGCTATGCGGAGACTAAGAGGAAGGCAGAAAATAGGAAAGATTGGAGAATGCTGGGTTTGCAGTGAAAGACCTGCCCATGGGGAGAATACTTACGTCTGTATTGTATTAACAATACAGCTAAGATATTAGGCTATATCCTCTAATTTTATACGCTAATTTCAGTTTGTTTGCAATGTTCTATTGTACCTGCTTTTTAAATGTATTTTTAAACAATGACATGATTTTAGATCTTAATCGTTTACAATTATTAAATATCTCATTCCTCAAATATGTAGTATATATGAGTGCAGCCCCTTCGAGACAAAATAAGACAAACGTGTCTATTCAGCCGAACAGAAACGAAAAACACAATAAGATTCTAATTCGCAAATCCGTCACTTGCTGAGGTACCTTGGGTTGGCTTATTGTGCTTACCACTCTTATTCTTTGAATGACTGGATAGCCGAACGGCTGCTCTCTTGTACTAGTACAATAACCGCACCGTGAACTTAACTGGACTATGGTATGGATGATGATGTATGTGAATTATGATGGGGAAATGAGTCCGTGGTCCAACGCCGAGACCCAGCAATTTTGCTTCAGTTGGTTGAGAGAAAACTCCGGAAAACCCCACCAGGTAACTTGTCCTAACCAGGATTTGAACCCGTTTCACAGTCAGACGTGCTAACCGTTACTCCACAGTGGTGGACAAAGCAGATGTTAGGAATAATGGTTTAAAAATGTTCGGGAACGCGTCACCACTTCCCCTACTCTTCTCTGGACGCTTTTTCTGCCCCTCCAAATGAAGAGCAAGCTGGCTCCGAAACATTGTAGATCTCCGAGCTGACGATCCCTGCTTTACGTTGTTTAGGGTGCAATTACGAAACAGGGTCTTACACTTACCGGGCTAGTCTTTCCGGATGCCGAATACACGGCAGATGACATTTTATTGGATTTCTTTCTTGGAGCCTCGCCTTCTTCCGCATCTGGTGTTCCTTCCGGCTCTTCAATTACTCTGACGAGCGCATCTGCGAATGTTACTTTTTCCTTTTCTTCATCAGCAGTGGGTTCCCCATCCATATCGTGATTATCTGATGTGAAGTTCCTGCTGTTGCAGAATTTTTTATCTGTTTCTTCACTTGTATCGGAGATGCTTCGAACACGCTGTTCGGGTTCGATATTTGATAGCTTTGTCAATTTTCTGGTAGAATCCGGCCGTTCAGATTTTGTCTATACTGTAGTCTACTTATAATACCGGTATAAAAAGCACGAACCTCCTGCAGTGCTTCCCGCCACTGCCAGTTTAGTGACGGGCCCGGCGCCGGCGTACGCCTTTAAAACCATCTAAAAAGCAATTTTTGTTCTCCACATTTTTAAAATTATTTGAGGAACTTTTCAGGCAACAACGCACCACCTAGAGTCTGTTGTGAATACATTATTGCTTAAGGACACCGCAGCCAAAACGTTGAGACGAGTCTGTTGGCATTCACTAGTTTAATGTTTTATCCAGCGAATAGGGATTGTGTAGAATGCACACTGAGCGAATTTTCCTGTTTTGTTTCTCAGTGCGCCGGCATTTAGTTCCACTTTCAAGCGCTAGAGGTTAGTGTAATCGAGCACACGCGAAGTTAATCTATACTAATAACAAATCTGTAGCCGAAATTTTTCTGGTAATTTTCGATTTTCCAAAAATAATTGGTCCTAACATATATAATTAACCACCCTAAAACCGAAAATTGCATTTTTGAAATTTTTGTTTGTATGTCTGTCTGTCTGTATGTTTGTTACCTTTTTACGCGATAATGGCTGAACCGATTTATATGAAAATTGGAATATAAATTAAGTTCGTTGTAACTTAGAATTTAGGCTTTATGGCATTCAAAATATTTTATTTAAAAGGGGGGTTGTAAGGGGGCTTGAATGAAATAAATCGAAATATCTCCCTTATTATTAATTTTCACGAAAATATTACATAACAAAAGTTTCTTTAAACATAATTTCCGATAAGTTTTATTCTATGCAAAATTTTGATAGGACTGATATTTAATGAGATAAGTGAGTTTCAAAATTACAATAACAATGCCATCTAAGGCGGTGTAATGAAATAAACAAATGACTTCATCTATAAGAGGCCTTGGTCAACAACAATTGAAAGCTATGAAACATAGCCTACAGAGAATGTTTCTGTGTTTGTATGAAGTAATATCGGAAGCTAAATTAACCGATTTGTATAATTAATTATTAATTCACCATTGGAAAGTGTAGTTTCTCTATATGGACATAATGCTATAATGTTATTACAATAACTTCTGAGTGAATCGAAGACAGGTAAGATTAAAATAGCTTCTTATGCTTAGGCTATTCTGTACATTCGTTTCCTGTATTTTCTAAAATAATTTTTATGACCAAATGAGTGGTCTCTGGATCAAAATGATCGCATTTTAATTTTTTTAATACAATTTAAATTAAGTAACATAATAAACGATTTATCCTTCTATCAAACACGAATGTTCCCTGGATCAAATGTCCTATTTTAATTATGTAATTACTTTATATTTATTTCTAACGGGTGCAGCGGAGCGCACGGGTACGGCTAGTAATTGAATATAAGAGTTGAGACATAGGATCCAAACATCGCCTATCTTATTGCATGATCCAGTAACGTTTTGCTTCAAATAAATTCAAGTTAAGAGCTTCTCCTTATTTCTTAGTGATAAACTAAGTAGTTGTAATAATAATTGTTTGTGTTTTATATATAATAAATTATATTATAAAATAATATAATACATTATAAAATTATATATCAAATTCGTTTAAAATTTGTATACAATACAGTATATAGGCATATGGTTTTACTTATCATAGGAGTTTTGTTTTTCCATTTTCAGCGCTATCAAATCATTAAATATTTTAATTGTTGATGGGGCCAACGTCTCAACTTTAATTATAAAGGAACTTTAGAGTCTAGGCATTACACATAATGACGGATTTATTATTTCATCGGTCCAATTTATTTTATTTGAGTACATAATGTACCTGTTATATTCCGCTGTGTCGAATGGTAACTGGTGTGATGTTGGCGCCAACTCTAGGGAAAAAGAAGAATCTCTCAAGCTGGCAATCCATTCCTCTGCCCTTCGGCGTAAGGAATCACGCACTCTTTGAAATTGACCTGGTTCCTTCATGTGTCCCCATAACCAAAAGTCTAGGGGATTTAGGTATGGGGAACGAGCAGGCCAAGGTTTCCTGACCAATCCAGCGGTCCTGAAATGTCAGCGTCAGGTGTTAACGCACATTGCGGAGAAAATGTGCTGGTGCGCCATTGTACACGAACCGCATCTTTAGTCTCTGCTGACATGGCACATTCTCCAGCAAGGCAGGTAATATGTTAATAAGAAGGTCCTGGAAGTCTCTGTGGTAGCACTATGGTCCTATTAATCTATCACCAAGAACGCCTACCCATAAGTTGATTGAGAATCGGTGCTGATGCCTTGTTTTTTCAACTGCATGGGGATTTTCATCAGCCAACAGATGCTGATTACGAAAATTCACATCATCATCTCTACTGAACCTCGCTCATCCGCAACCAGACTTTTGTTTTCAAGTATTTTTTACGACGTATTATTCCATGCCAAGAGCGTCAACTACAGTATAATTATCTGCTAGTTTGCTGTATTGCAGGGCAGAGAACTGCATTGCCATAAACGGACGTTACATTGAATACCGTACTTGCTATGAACAAGCATTCAGATCTCAGAAAGTATGTGCTGTAGGACCCATGTTTATTAGACATTATTTTCTTGTTTTGATGCATGCTATCACCTCAAAATATTGAATATTTTTAACACCCTGTACCCCACAGTCTAATATATATTAGACTGTGCTAAATACCTTGCCTGCTATCTCTATGACTTGTTTCAGACCTCTCTGTAGATTCACCAGCGGAAAGCCACTGTGCAACTTGCGTGAGCTCGTCAGTGAAGTTCGTTATTTCTGCTGTACTCCGTTTACAAGTCAAAGAGGTTCATACACCCCATCAGAACACTCTACCGTATTTTTTGTGAAGTTTCTGGGAACCATGTTTGGAACTGATATGATATTCGAATTTTTTGTTGTAGGCATAGATGTCTAAGGAATAAGCTTTTAAAATCGGCACAGTTACATCACTTGTTATGTACGTCTAAATGAAGGTTATGTAAATAATGCACTTGTGTAAATAATATTGCTATTGTCTATAAGCCTAAGAATAATGTTACGTTTCTACATCTGAAAGACAATTATATATCGTATTCTAACATGATAGACTGTATGTATTTTTGTCCTTCAAGCGAACGTTTATTTTTTTCCTTGCTCGGACAGCGTATGAGGGGTGAGGACAATGTTGCCAGCTTATTTATGTTGTGTGCATGTAACTTCGAAGTCAGTGTGCCTCAAGTTCGAAGTCTACTTGTTATTGGCTAAATAAAACATTAATATTTGTTGTGATTGCTTACTCTCCGATTTCGTATCTGTACTGTATATAAATTAGGGTTGCCAACTTTTTTGAAGAAAATACGGGAGATTAAGGAATCGACAAAATTTCACATATAAAATTGACAAATTATTCGGTTCAGTTACTAAAAAACATCTTTATTCTACACTTCGGCAACTAAGTTTAAATTAAGAGTATTTTGAGACATTTTGTCTCGCGTAATAGTTGAAGTCGACTGCAGTTTTCAGCTCTGATTTGATTAAATGTATCGTGCTCATGTGTCGAACTTCTGTCCAGTTATTGTTATTATTATTATTATTATTATTATTATTATTATTATTATTATTATTATTATTATTATTATTATTATTATGAGATAAAATGCTCTCTTTGGTATGCTTAGAACAAAACTCACCAGTTTTTCCAAATTTGTAACATTAATATTGTGTGATTTTAAACCCCTTTCTTGGAAAGCATTACATTATATAAATACTGCATATTTTAATGCATCACTTGAACAACAAAACTCATCATATAAACAAATCACGGCAAAATCAAATGTTTGGAATAAAAAATTTTACATTATAGAAAAATAAGGGAGAAAAATTCTCGAAGAGAAGAATGATACGGGAGTCGAGAGACTGTTAAACATTAGGGGCAAATACGGGAGAGTTGGCAACCCTACTATACATATATGTGTAGACTCCATATAGGAGTATAGGAATGCAAAGCCGTCAAAAAGTTAATTTTTGAAAAAAAAAAAAAATTGGAGAAGACTCCTTTTTAAAATGACCGATTCAATTTAGGAATCCTATTTATGCTTTACATTTTACAATATGGTTGGAACAGTCGTACTTCCGTCATACGGTAACTGATAAGTAGGCCTAAGTATTAATAAAGGCATTAGGCCTATATGTGCACACACTTATCGAATATACCAATTGTTTTAATAGAAAATTTCATTCAGAAATAGACATAATATGTTTCTTCACGTTATTTCTATGTTTGTCAGTGCTTAGTAATTCAGTACCAATACTGCCTTGCTTTCTTCATCATCATCATCATCATCATCATCATCATCATCATCATCATCATCATCATCATCATCATCATCATCATCATCATCATCATCATGTCAAGTACTAGTCCCAAAAGAACTGTTACGGCCTGAAAAAGCGATTTTCTTGCCATCTTTTCATAGGTCGACCAAGTGACCGTTTCCCATTTGTACGATGCTTCATTATTGACAGATGCTCCAATTTGTGCACACCAAGCTTCCTTGTCTTTCATAACACTGATAGCGGAGCCTGCTAGCTTTAAAGCTAGGCGCCAACGTGTTCGTACCCTTAGAGATCCTGGATGAAACCATTCTTGAGACGTGTTCCTTCCAGTTTAACTGATATCTGGAGATATAGTCCAGTATTGATGATACATTAAGTTCTTGAAGGATATCTTCATTTTTTTCTTTCGATTCCATTTAGTTTAGCCAGCTGTTCGGCACATGAATCTCATCTCGCAAGCTGTTAGTTTGCTTTCATCTTTTGTCCTTATAGTCCACGCTTCACTCCCATAACATAAGACTGGTCGAGCTATTATTTGATAAAGACGAGTATGAGTCGATTTTTGTAATAATGGAAGCTTTAAAACTCTATTAATGTTGCCCATTGATTGATATCCATTGATACTTTCTTATGTAGGTAAGTAAATATATATATATATATATATATATATATAATTTCAGTATTAACTTCAAGTTTGTTTTACGCAGGCTTATTTATTATTTCCGAATTATTTTTAAATAAATGATTTTAATTGTTAATAAGACACTGACATCAATTTAATCAATGCTCAGAAAATTCCAAACCCTTATACCAGTTTTCCTTCAAACTTTCCACGTTATTTAACAGTCCGGAGTTCATTCCAACTAAGCTTACATCATCGATCAAAGATTGCTACATATGGGAACGAAACACTGAAAATCTGCTCGTATTTCTCTACTTAAAAGTTATTTACCGGTGGGTTCATATTTATTTTATATCTCATAATAAAGAAGTAAGAGGAAGTAATGCAACAGGACTTTGTCGCTAACGGAAAAGTTACTTACTTTGTACAATGTACGTCGAGAATACTGATTTTTTTTTTAAATACTACTCGTACAACTACGATAATTTTTATTCATCTACAAGGTTGCCAGATTCATCAGGAATCCGGGACAGGTAATGATAGCGCCTACTGCATACCTAAACGTGACTACACATTTGAATTAACTCAATTGTAATACAACTAATTTTATTCGTTTTATGTATTTCAACTAAATACGAGAACCTAAGCTATTAGGCCTTGCCTAAACTTTTAATGTTTTTAAATTTTCGCTGTTATGAAATTTCTTTTCACTTATTGACGAAGTCTGGAAAAATAATATCATATTACAGCCTGATATATATAGAAAAAGTGCATGATACAGTGTTTAAATCCTATGAATAATAAATCAATTTCCAAAAGGAGTAAAGAATAAATATTCATTCATTCATAGTGTTCTCCCAAGCGCAGGTCTTTCACTGCAAGTCCAGCATTCTCCAATCTTTCCTATTTCCCGCCTTCCTCTTAGTCTCCGCATATGATCCATGTAGGTATCTCAAAGTTTATCATCTGATATATTTTTCTACCTCGAATTTTCCTTCTGTTCACCATTCCTTCCTTCAGTAGTCAGTTTCTTTTAAGACAGTCAGTGGCCCGACAATTTCTTTTTCTCTTCCTGGATAGTTTCAGCATTATTCTTTCTGCACCCACTCTTCCTAGCACAGCTTCATTTCTTATTCTATCTGCCCATTTTACACGCTCTGTTCTTCTCCATATCCATATAGGATAAAGATATAATACCTACCTAATACATATGTATATTATTATCGTTTTTATTTCAATAGAATCTGACAGGAGGTGCCAGGAGGTGACGACGTTGAACATAGATTGGACAAGGTCTTGTAAAAATGAATAAGGAATTTATCTTAAAAATAATTTTATAGAATTGAAAAAAGAAAGTATTTTCCCAATTTTTTTTTACATTCCAGGACAAATATAACTCAATCCAGGACACATAATTAAAATCCACAATAATCCTTGAAAATCCGGGATGTCTAGTAACCTTGTTCACATAGGCTAGCATGCTTAATATTCACATTTGAGTCTAGCTGTAGAGCCTGCTGTCGTGATTTAGTGGTCAAACATGTAAAGAAGTCGCCTATCGCTGTTCAGGGAATACCTTCACTTAGATACATTTATTTCTTATTCTGCTTAACCTCTTTCATCCGACTTACACACCACTACGGATAGGAGAGGGAGATTACTTGAATCGCACATTAGACATTTCACAAATGTGGGCTTCTCTGTTTATGACATCCAGTCCTGTCGACGGAGATAAATTTCTTCTATTGCTTACGCTGGCAATCGAACCATGGACCGTTCGATTGGGAAGCATATACATAGCTACAACGGCAAACACCTAAATAGATAAATACGCGACAAAAAGTTCCTATTAGAGCTTTTTATGTGTAAAACAGGAACACAACGATTGAACGAATAAATAGAATTAGACATTCACAATTATATCTCTTGATTAAAGATGAATTATATATCAAAATACATACAATATATTATTATTATTATTATTATTATTATTATTATTATTATTATTATTATTATTATTATTATTATTATTATTGTTGTTGTTGTTGTTGTTGTCTGCATATTGAATGCTACACGCTACAGCTGATTCCCCTCCCTCCTTTGCTAAGATTTGACGCTCCGAAATCCTACTTTTATTAATGTTTTATTAATATTGCCCCCGCAATATACGTAGTTATGTAACAATTTTATTTCTAAGCTACTAAATAATAAATGAATGCCCAGCTGAAACATATTTATTTGAAAGTAGTGTATTTATTGGATTAATCGGTTAATGATGTGTTTAAGTTACACTTCTTATAATATTGACTGCATTATGTAGTTTTTATTTGCATTGAGTTGTTCCTCATTGGATGATAGACTGGAGTAGAGGGAGTGGCAAGAGATGGCCAACTTAAAATATATATTTTTTTAGTTGGTTATTTAACGACGCTATATCAACTACTAGGTTATTTAGCGTCGATGAGATTGGTGATATCGAGATGATATTTGGCGAGATGAAGCCGAAGATTCGCCATAGATTACCTTGCATTCACATTACCGTTTGGGAAAAAAACCCAACCAGGTAATCAGCCCAAGCGGGAATCGAATCCGCGCCCTAACGCAACTTCCGACCGGCAGGCAAGCACCTTAACCGACTGAGCCACGCAGGTGGCTAACTTAAAATAATTAGAAATATTAGACAACTGAACTCAGATACATAAGTAAAACTATAAGTTTTTTTCGATATCTATATGAATAAATGAATAAAGGCATATAAAAATTGAATTATTGACTGTGCTATATACTTATAACAATAATTTATTTTTGCTTTACATAGATATATTTAGTTCATCGAAGTACAATAATTTTACAAGAAAAGACAATATTGGCACTACTGAATGGTACGGTAGTTGCAGCGTTTCAATTTCGAAAGCGGCAGACCCACTGCCTGTGGACAGACCACAGATGTGCAGTTCGTGATTATGACCGGTGAAGTGTTATGCCAATGGTTTAATTTTTGTGTGCGTGTTGGATAATGGGAGGTATTTGAAGAAATACACAAAGGCCTGAGAATGTTTTCGCGAGCTGAAAGGTTAGTTACACATTTTTATTATAGACTATATCTGACATTTTCTAGAGATAATTGTGTTCTTAAAAGCTTTCGTTCGTAATTAAAAAAAAAAAAAAAAAACGAGTTGGTATACATAAGGTTCGTTCAGTATCATACATTGCATTACATTGCATGTAATAAAACTTTTTAAAATGTAGCTGTTTGAAGTTTAATAAAGAAGTAGTATATTCCTTTAATTAATTTATCTACTATTTCATAGTAGTTCTAGGGATGAAATACTCGTGAAAAATTCCAAGTTATTTGATGCATGGCAACATAATAAGCCTCGTGAGCCACGAATAAGCCTGTCTGCGTATGCTTGCGGTAAAATTCAACGCGATATGACTTTGTGCTACTTCCAGAACCAAAGATGAGTAGCCCAGGGAATAGGGATTATAAAGAATGGACACTTCGCGTCGGTACCTTTGATGTAGCCGGGCTGATTTCAATGACCTTCAAGCCAACTAAGCGTGAGATTCTGCTTTCTCCCTAGAGTTGGCGCTGACATCACACCAGCTAGTAGTCGACACAGCGGAAATATAACACATATAATTAATACATCTAGGCACATTATGTACTCAAATAAAATAAATTGGATCCATAAAATAATAAATCCGTCATTAACTGTAATGTCTAGACTCTTAGAGTTCCTTTATAATGAGAGTTGAGACGTTGACCCCAACAACAATTAAAATATGTAATGATTTGATAGCGCTGAAAATGGAAAAAACAAAACTCTTACGAGAAGTAAAACCATATACCTATATTATATTATATAATATACAAATATTAAACGAATTCGATACTTAATTTTATAATTTATTATATTATTTTATAATATAATTTATGATATCTGAAATATAAAATATTATTATTACAACTAGTTTGTCACTGAGAAATAAGGAAAAGCTGTTAACTTGAATTTATTTGAAGCAAAGCGTTACTGGATTATACAATAACGTAGGCGATGTTTGGATCCTGTGTCTCAATTCTATTCTCAATTATTATCTTAGCGTTTGCTCGATTACACTAACCTCTAGGGCTTGAAAGTGGAACTAAACGCTACGCACAGAGAAACAAAACACAGGAAAATTCGCTCAGTGTCCATTCTTTATAATCCCTATTCGCTGAGTAGCCCTACATTATGTGCAACGTGCAGTTACCTGGGAACTGTTGTCTACAGCATATAAAATTGGGTTGCACATAGCAGTCTATGTTTTGTGTAGCATTCTGTGCCCGTTTTAACAGCGCGAATGAATACTAGAGTTGGGCAACACGATTTCTTTTCAGAAGTCGATTCCAACGATTCAATCATATATTACGAATCCATTCTAATTTTTAAATTTAATTGGGTTATTTTACGACGCTGTATCAACATCTAGATTATTTAGCGTCTGAATGAAGTGAAGGTGATAATGCCGGTGAAATGAGTCCGGGGTCCAGCACCGAAAGTTACCCAGCATTTGCTCGTATTGGGTTGAAGGAAAACCCCGGAAAAAACCTCAACCAGGTAACTTGCCCCGACCGGGATTCGAACCCGGGCCACCTGGTTTCGCGGCCAGACGCACTGACCGTTACTCCACAGGTGTGGATTCCATTCTAATGATTCGTTCACGATTCTTCCCAGTTTGCGATTCCAACTTTCTCATTGGTTAGAACTATTCATCATGACCTCCATTAGTCCACAAAATTATCCAAGATAGTGTTTCCTAATTTTTATTTATCAACTCAACCTTACTACCAAGTATATTTTTTGCATTACATCTCTGTATTTTAACTTTGCAAATTTCAGGTAGGCCTAAGTGTTCATTATTTTTCACGCTTAACAAATGCAGTATTTTGATTCCACTCTTAACCCTTTCTTTAATCATTTATACAGCATTTGTTTCATAAGGGTTAGAAATCTTTGTTTATTATCAGCTATTTCACCCAACCTTGTTCAAATAACATAGCCTACTGCAAATTCTTTCTCTCTGCTCGCTCGGGAACATTCGGCACGGTTCGGAAATTACCGCTGACAGGTTATCTCAAACAAGTAAATAGAATCGACTCGTATTGTTGGTTACGGTATTATCACGGTCTAGTACATACAGTCACGAAGCTTGAGGTGATTTTTTGCGTTTCTCGCGATACAATGCTCCAAGCGGTTATAGCAACTGAGAGCACTAGGAACAGTATACTATGCGATAGCAACTGAAGTTCAACTGCCATTGGATGCATATTCCCTACGTATTGAGCTTCGTGACTACATCTAGTATATACAATCACGAAGCTCTATACGTAGGGAATATGCATCCATAGATAGTTGCTAACCACTAGGATCGCTACTATCGCCTCATCACAGACAATGCGAAATAGTACCGGCACAGTTTATTGTTCCTAGTACCCTCAACAACTCAAGCTTTGTGGCTATATAACTAGATATTATTATTACGAAGTAGACTGTGGTATCATACCGATTCGTTAAAATTCTTTTGAACGACGATTCGTTCATACCCTAAAAGTATACACATTTATAGGAACAGACACAGCAATTGTTGAGCTATTTTTCAACATATTCCCCACCGGAATTGAGACACTGTCATATCATGGGATCGAAAGAGGTGCAGACGACAGTCAAACGCTGGTTCCGATCCCAGGTGGCTGACTTCTACGACACATGGATACAAAAATTGATCCCATTGTATGACAAATGCCTCAATTACAGTGGGGGATATGTTGACAAATAGCGCAACAATTGCTGTATCTGTTTCAATAAATCTTTCTATGCAATTGTGCTTTTTTCTGTAAACGGTCCCAGGGAAAATCATAATTCGTTAATTTATTTCCATATTAATTCAATCATTTATTCACTAATTTATATAGCTATTCATTCCTTTATATATCTATTCATTCATATTTTATACACTTATACATTTATTTATATTTTATTCATCCATTTAATATTTATTTATCCATTTATATATTTATTTATCCATTTATATATTTATTCATCCATTTATATTTTAGGGCTACCGTATTCATCCATTTAAATATTTCTAGACTAGCATGGAAAAACATGATACGTGCTTTTTTATATATAATTTTCGAGGAGAGAAATTTTAAACTTTTGAGTTTAATTTTAAAATACTTGAAATTAATACTGGAAATTAAGACAGCAGTATTTTAATAGATAATGTCCTCGAGATGACGAATTTAAATTTGAATTTGACATTTTTTCAAAAGAAACTTTGAAATTCGAAATTTTCCGACATATCTTTTGCCAACTTATTTTAATATAAATAAAAGAGACAAATCAGAAGGTGGCAGACCTTTTAATTTTGCAACAAGTAGTATATTTCCTTCATAAACTCTGCAGAAAGGCGCGGTATTTGTAGATTATTATTAATTGAAATAATTATAATAATCTTAAAGAAAATCACTTTCAATGTTCTATTTTGAGTGTACAGGAGATCAAAAAAGTATCGTAAATCAATATCCACTGAATTAACAAGTGAGCTTCGCGAGGTAACAAACTGTTCATTAATTTGTAGGCCTACTTTTGGAATCTAAGCCGTTACACGTTAAAGTCTGTGCAGGATTTAGGCCTAGGCAACCTAGGCAGTTGCCTAGAGCAGAGCAGGGGGGGGGGCGGCATTTTCTCTCTCTTTCTTTTTTTACAGTGGAATTTGCTTCAAAATACTTGTTGGTAAATTTTTTCTGAAGTTTGTTCTTGATCACCTTGTGGAAGTCGAATATTGTTTTGTTATCGCATTGTCGCGGCAAGAGTAAAAAGAAAGTGTGCAGTTAGCCTGTGCCACGTTATTAACTATGAAACTGCTTACTGTCGGTGACTCAGGAGAAGACGAGAGCGGACTGAGGGGGAAGGTATGTGAACAGATCACGTACGACAACACGTCAATATTTTGTAATGTAGTAAGCGGAAACATTAGGTCTCCTTCTGTTCAACTTAGCTTTAATTTCCATACGCATTGTTACTCATGTTTCCTGTAATAACCTGGATACTGGGATGCTTATCTGAGCGATGTTTATAATAAACAGCGATAGTCAAGAAGGTCACATTCTTGCCCCTCGTCTTCTCCTGAGTAACGGACAGTAAATTTATCTGCTTGTATAAACAAGAATGCATTGTTGAAAATCAAATTGGATGTGTTTATTAGCTATTTATCACTATGGGTAGTAACCACAACTCTCATTTACATTTCCAATACAACTATATCGTCAACAATACTATTTAATCACTTTAAAGCATGTGCATTACCATATATAATTTGATATGAAAAGTTTATTCTGCAAAGAGTTGGAGTTATTTTTCAATTTACTTTATACTTTCTGTCTAAGTAAGGAATACTCGTAATAATTATAACACTAATAAAATCAATGCTTAAAAATAAACCACAGCCTGTCTTTCACAAATCAATTTTTTTTCAACATTGAATAAGTTTGAATATATTTCTTTGGATCGAGTCTGATGTCCTTTGTCAGATCGACTTTGATGACATCATCAAGGCTTTCTCTGTGAAGAAACAGAGAAGGGAATCTTTGTAATTCACAAGTAAGATGCATTTATTTTGATTCCATTAATTTGTTTTCTGAATTGTAACATTTCATTTGAAACTAATTTAAACTAAACTTGACCTGAATACAGGGTTGCCATATTTTAGATCTATCAAGTAGGGACATTCTTTTTTACCGTATACCGTATATAAAGAAAGAGTGACATGAATTTGGACAGAGTTGACATTTTCATGACTAGACAAAATAAATAAATAAAAATAAAAAAAAATTATCCCGCAGCTGAAGAAAGTAACATGAATCTCAAAATTGCAATTTGAATATAAAAAAACATATTATAGATACAGCTATCGAAGTACAAAACATATTTATTTGGCTGTAAGTTACATCACGTTTCTCTGGCGTCTTTCTGAAGGGCTTGTGGCAATAATATGTTAGGCCTATGCCAAATTATTAACTTACGTGACTTAATCATACCTCTGTCTTTCATCACATGCGACAAAATATTTCAATTTCAATGTTTATTAATTGATAAAAATGACAAAATTTATTTTTACCTAAATTCATATTTAGTTTGTGCCTTAGCATATTACTGCTCCAAACCCATCATGTAACTTAGAGTAGGCCTATACATTTTTAGAGCTTCCAACATATTTATCACCGAACTTTAGCATTTTCAACAAGCTTCTGTCCATTCTCTGTGCCCATGCATTTCTGATGAACGTATCTTTTTAAATGTTTATAAATATCATATTCACTGCTGGATAACTTTCGGTGCTGGATCCCGGACTCATTTCACCGGCATTATCACCTTCATCTCATTCAGACGCAAAATAACTAAAGATGTTGATAAAGCGTCGTAAAATAACCTACTAAAATAAGAATAAAAATCATATTCACCACTGAATTCGCTGCTACAAACCTTACACTTGCCGAAATGTTCGTTTTTTTTCCAATGTGCAAACTCTCATTGTTAAGAAAATTAATTCAAATTTAACGTAATTATTTAGGCCTAGAAGAAAATAGTTACTACGTAACGATCAAATTACTCAAGTGATGTTAATTCTATAAAGGAGGGACTTTTTGCATCCCGTCTCGAATCGGAGTGAGACTCGGGACTTTTGTATGAAAATCGGGACATGTCCCGCCAAATCGGGACATCTGACAACCCTGCCTGAATAATAGCTGCTCATAAACTGTTTGTGGGAGTTGGGAGGGGGGCTGCAAATTTGAGCACTGCCTAGGGGCGGCACTATACCTACATCTGGCTCTGGATTCATAACATTCAAGTTTTATCATGCCTACAGCACAGGAAAAAATAGGCCTATATCAACACTAATAATTATAATTATTATAAAAAAAGAGGAAGGGTTTGTATCTATATGAACGATACTTCGAAACAACAACCGAGATCTGCAAATTCATTCTCTATGGAGAGAGAGAGAGAGAGAGAGAGAGAGAGAGAGAGAGAGAGAGAGAGAGAGAGAGAGACCAGTGGCACAAATCATTATACTTATGACATTTATTTAACTTATACCTCAAATGTTTGAGTTCACCCAGTGTTTTCCAAAAGTTGGTGCCATTGTAGAAGACGATGCATGACAACAATAGCAATACCATTGCTGTGTTATATGCCTCCTGAATACAAGTCAAGATGTTCGGTCGCTTTAGAATTGTGTTTAAACATTTAACTGAAAACCGGAGAATAAGTGAGTACGTTAATCCTGATAGACTCTTAACAAATGTCATAAAAACTATCGGAGTAGCGAGTTTAGTAGGTACAGGACAAGAGGGTTATATATATCCCTCTTGATACAGGATACGTCGTGCATAAATCATCAGCGGCAACGAAGAAAATGTAGCTACCTCAGAAGGCCAATCTAAAAGATGTTTTATTAAAGGATAGGCATAAGCACAAACGACTTTAGGAAGAGGATCTCAGTTCTCCTTCAGAAGAAGTGATAAACGTAACGGATTACACCAAATATAAGCCAAGACCACCAGAGCCACAGTCAGAGCCAGAGATTATTCCTCCTGACCACAACACCCATACTGATCAGGGCGGAAATTTGAGAGTAGAAGAAACTCCAGTGCTAAGGATTATTTTTCCTGACCACAACCAAGGTACATAGAGGGACCACAACATCCACACTAGTCGGTTTACCGATGGAGGGGGGTGGAAGAGAGTATATTCAGAAGAAACTCCAGTCAATCCCGAACAGGGCCAAGGAGGAAAGCAAGGAGACGACCAACCGTCCTCGCCCTCTCCCCCACCCGCTCAACAGTAAAGGTATGAGCTTACGCATTCAACTTATATAATAATAATATAATTAGGGCTAGGATTTTGATGACTTATAAATCATGAAAAAATGTCCTAAAAACAATACATTTATGACCTAAAAATGTTTAAAAAATGCCCTAAAAATTGATCTTACATAATTGGCTTAGTAGAAAAAGAGGTTTTGTACTACAATTAATTATTTTACCTGATGTAGTTTCCATGTGTGTTCGTTCACTTCTGCTTTGGCATGTGGACATGAGGTCAGAAGTCAGCTGTTCGGTCTTGGCCCTTCATGGGCTGTAGTGCCATGGATTTACTTTACTTTTAGTTTTCATGTAGTCTACCACAAGGCCATTCTTATCCGGAATTAGCAGATATAGAGGAGTCTATATTGAAGGGGTGGTTGGACTGATCCACTACGTTAAAATGGCAATAATTGTGTAGAAAAAGGATTAAAATATTATACAAAATAATGGGTATTAATGGAAAAAATATGTAAAGAAAATATCAAAGGGAATAAACATTATTTTACATTAATCATGGGGATTTATGGCCAAAATTATATGAAAATGCCTAAAAAATGACCGAATAAAACAAAAGATGCTCTTATGAGTTGAAACAGGCAGAAAATGCAAAAAAATACCCTAACAAATATGTCTTAGAACACTCAGTTTATCACATAACATATAAATACAAAAGCAGCTATGTTTCTGGCTTACTAGAAAAAAGATGCACTTTCATCAAAATCCTAGCCCTAATAATAATGAACTCCTGTCTCCATCTCATAGCAGTTCTGCGCTAGACCAATGGCTCCCAGCTTTTTGAATGTCACAGACACCGTAAGTTTCATATTTAATTTTGACGGACCATCTAAAATGTTTTGCATAATTTAGGCCTAAAAACTTGTTCTACTCATATTTTTGCATGATGTTGTGAAGTAAGCATCCTTAATAAATCTGTAGCGAAATTAAATTTTAGTTTTAGCTTTTAAATATGAACTGAAATTGCATATGTAAATACAAATGTAATATACAGACTGTCACAAATTGATGTATATATATTTTTAAACACTATTTCTCAGTAACGAGACGAGACAGAAATATTATTTTTGTGGTTTTGTATTCCTTAAGCCAGTGGTTCCTAACCTTTTTTTGACTGACGACACACTTTACTAAATGCTCACGAAATCGCGACACATTTATTTGTTTTTATTAATAATGATATAATAATACAACCAGTGCTTTTCCTCTGGAGAAAAAGGTGGTGGAACTCTGTGTAGAATATTTTATAGCGGACGGGGGATTAATGTTCACAGCATGGGAATTTTATCATGTGTAGCCTCCTTTCCGTTCAACTAAGACTTTCAACGTCTAAGCAGAATTGAAAGAAAAATTATATTAAAAACATAGTTATTCACACATATTTCGGTTGCACTATTAAAAATGCAACAAAAAGGTGCCGGAACGCCGTTCCAGCTCGTTCCATCAGAAAAAAAGTACTGATAACTTCTATGTGGTGTCGAACGTCCAGTGTTATAGATAGGTTGACGTTAACACGCAATAAAAAATTATAAGAAATAAACAGTACCGGTAACTTGAGTGGCATTAGAAAAAAAAAACAAAGGTATGTGTCAAAAATCCCAACCTATCTATACTAGATGGCCAATAAAAGATTTTTTATAATCGTTTTTGAAAACTCACATAGGCTATTTAAAGTAATGTGAAGTCTGAGCTTGGTGGGTTACACAAAGTTTCTCTATATGTGGCTCGGCCTTATGGTTGACAGGCCAACACGTAAATAATCTTAAAGATGCAGCAGTCTATTCCTTTGTGTAGACTTCACTATTTTCATGGTAGAAAATGCTGAATCACGTAAGTATGAAGTTGAAAACAACAGTTTTAAATATCTTTTTAGTTTATTCGGCACCATCGACGGATTTGACAAACCATTTCCGCATATAAGACACTCTGGAGTTTGTGTATATTCATCTCCACGCCATATAAAACCATATTGCAAGAATTCATCACTATATTTACGAAACGTAGTACATTTTTGTGAACCCTGAAGAGAATTTTCCCTCACGTTATTTGAATTACCACTGCTGTCATCTAACCCAGAACTTGATTCAGATTGTCTTTTGCGAATTAAAAATTTGTACCGGTATATTATCAAATCCAAATAAACCTCTTTTGATAAAATAGTCGCACTATCACCCGTCCATACTAAATATGTTCTGACGATTCTAAACTCTTATTTATATTACTAAGATGGTAGAGGAAACGAATTACTAAGCATTGTTGCAGGTGTTCACTTTCATTCGAATTATTGTTCACATTTCATTGGTAAAGTCTGTCTCAAAATAAAATATGCCATATCAAAGACTTCGTTGTAAATAAAAAATGCGTTGCAAAGAGATTTTTTGGATGGTATAAAATTTATTTTTCAATTCCAAAATTTCGCGACACACTCCATAGGGCTACGCGACACACCAGTTATCGCCGCGCGAGCCAGAGTAACGACCGGCAGATCAAAGAAAAGGTTAACAACAATAACAGACATGTCGATTGCATACTGTTCTAAAGCGATGTTGTCGCGTCTTTTTCAAATTGCAGGGCGTACAAACGAGAAACACGACTACTTTATAACTAATATAATAATAATAATAATAATAATAATAATAATAATAATAATAATAATAATAATAATAATAATAATAATAATAATAATACTTCCATGCTATCTAACTACATTAATTAAATAAATATGTAAATTACAGTTGTTAATTACCTGACATCCTAGCTCTCATCTGAACTGATTCCTTCACTGTCACGGTCACCTACGCTTATAATGAACGAGTCTCTGTCGTTTTCAGAATCGCGAACAATATATTGGCGTTCTATTTCTCTTGTCCTGTTAACACACTCTGTCCACAATTCCGAATTTATAAGTTCAACACATTCTCGTATAGTTCTGCATACACTGTCACTACGTGATGGAGTCACATTTCGTTTTCGAACTTAATGTTTTAAGCGCACCCAAATAATAGCATTTAAATTACAGTGATATGGGGGCAACCGCAAAACCTCATGGCCGAAATCTCTTCCAATTTTGTCAATGACAAACTCTCTACTGATATTAGCTTCTTTTATAAGTTCAAGCAATACAGATATAGTGGGGAGTGGATTGGGTACTTCTAGATTGTGTTGTACCATGAAGCTAATAATATCATCCTTTCTTGTGGATCTATTTGGTAACCTAAACTGTAGCCTGAAATGATAAGCAGCGTTATCCGTTACAATTATACACGGAGGGCTTGTTGGAAGATTTTTCATTAATTTGTTTGTAAACCAGTCCTCGAAAATTTCAGAATTCATTTCATCATGTGAATCTGCTTTGGAATCACCTATATTTCTAGCTGAAAGGAACAAACAATTTGGAACCCAGCCGTCACTACTACCTGCATGCAAAACCATAATTCGTTTCCTGCGAGATACAGGGGCATTGAAGGCACACGAGCAACTCCCATCATCCCAAACTTTTTTGGGGACATCATGGGTGTCATACCATGTCTCGTCCAAAAATATAATTTTATGGCCTGCCGATCTTTTAGAACGAAGTGTGTTCAAATATTTGTACCTCCACGTTACTATTCTCGACGACTCCTTTATCACGCGTCTTTTGTTAAGAATTCGGAACCTGAATCCTAACTTTTTCAATAATTTTCTCAGTGTTGTTTCTTTGTAGGGGAATTCACACTTTTTTGAAGTTCTATTAATATTTCACTAACTGTTGGCGACTGTCCATTTAAAAAAAAAATCATACACCGTTCGACGAATCAGATCGCAGGTGAAGTTATCAACTTTTTCAAATTTCTGTTTTTTATTTTTACATTTTTTGGGTGTTTTAGGACCTCTTTCTACAACTCTGCTTACGTCTTGCCTACTTAATCCAACAGCTTTTGCGATCTCTGTAATCGGTCCCTTGCCCAATTTATTACTTTTGACGTAGGCATACACATTACAAATTATTCCCTGAGACTGTTTATTCAATGTCCCCATACATTTGCTACCTGTAATTGTCTTACTTCTACTAGTTGAAGGAACACACGCATTTACATTATTTTCAACTTCATCATCGCCTTCCCACGGCTTCCACATCTTAAATATTAACATCAACTTATAACTTCCACTTGAAACGCTTTACTAAACTGAACGAACATTTGTTATTAAAAATGGCAACCTTTGGTTCTTACTCCACGTGAACTTGATATGTACACGTCAAAATTCAATCCTGGATTGCCATTGTCGGCAACCGTTTTTTTGTAGAATATGATTGGAGCGGTGGGACTAAAAGAACCACAATCACAAGCGACAAACAATGACTTATAAATATCAAAGACTCGCCGGTCGTTACTCTGGCTAGCGCGGCGATTAATACATGTTCAAAATGGCCCCCTTCTCCCACAATACACTCCCAACAACGACGTACAACAGAGCGACATATCAACTGGATTATTGCTAATGGAATATCATTACAGGCATGTTCAATCTGAACTCTCAGTTCCTCCAGTGTTTGTGGTTTTGTGGCGTACACTGTGTCCTTTAGAGCTCCTCATAAGTAGAAGTCTGGAGGGGGTTAAATTCGGAGATCGAGGCAGAAACTCCGCAGCACTTCCTCTTCGTCCTATCCATCTCCGATTGAGTGTGTGATCGAGAAAATTTCTCACATTGACATGAAAGAGAGCTGGAACTCCGTCTTGTTGAAAGTAAAACCCATTTTCTTTCTCAAAGAAGTCATCAAGACGTGGAATCGTGGTTTTCAAAATTTGCGGGTATTTCTCACCGGCAACAGTAGTACGAAGACGTACGGCCCAATTATTCCTCTGGAAGACAGACCACACCATACTGTTACTCCTGGAAGATTGACGGCCTTTTCTTGAAAGATGTGTGGATTTTTGATAGCCCAGTACACACAGTTGTGCCATTAAGTTTAAATGTGGCTTTATCTGTAGTGTATTACATCTCTTAAAAACAACTCAAAATGTCAAATTTTTGTTCTGTTCCTATATGTAAAAACCAAGGAAAGCTTTATGCCTTCAAACACATCCCGAAAGATTCTGAATATATGCTTTCAACCTTAAAAAACATAACTAATTAAATTGCGCTTCAAAAGTGCTAGCTATTAAATAAAAAAAAAAACTACTTCGAGTAAGAAATTGCTGGCTACAGTTTAATTTTGGAAGAGGGCAAAGAAAAATTGTAATAAAAACATACACAACCTCGACAGCAAGCTATGTTAGCTTAGATTATATTCAGTACTTGTAGGAGACACCGAAGTTTACATCTGCATTTTACAATAGAACGATATTAGGCCTACAGTAAACTCTCAATTAACTGGAATGATTATTCCAGAACGATCTGCAGTGAAAAAATATAGACCTATAAATAATATGGTCTATGTATAAAATAAGAAAGTAGGGGAAACTTGACTCCAAGAGTCCATTTCGTGAATAATGCCTTTAATGTAGACCAGCGTTGTCAGACACAGCCTAAACGGAGCGGAGCGCTCCACTATAACTCGTTGCGTGCTCCGGTGCTTCCACAGACATAAGCAAGTTCACGCTCCGACTGGACGTCTCTAGAACCACAACCGGTTTCGGAGCTTACAACTCTGACACTACTGATGTAGACTATTAAAACCATGTTTTAATTTCAAATTTTCAAAATCATCGTACTCAAATCTGCATGTCATTAACCTACAAAACCCACGAATAATCGTGATACTACTTCGATCATATATTATATCAGGCTATTAAAAATTGCATTCGATCTTTCTGTAACTAGAGAAAAAATACAAGGAATTCAAGCACTATAATCCCTTCCATATTAAAAAAAAACCACATTGGTGAGTGCATATCCTGTTTTACGCATACGGTACTTACAATACTACTGATTAGAGAGGCAATATTCACCTACAACAAAGTTCCTATTTTTTTTATTTGTGCATCTCGTTCTCAAAGTTCTCGTATCTATAGGTATATTCTATATAGGTACTGCAGATGTCCCCATCCATCTCTTAAGGGAAATCGCTCAGTATTATACAAGTTTACGCTATTATTTATTATAAATTAAATTAAATTATGATGCAAGAAAATACTGAATTAGCCTATATTAAATTATATTAGGTTATACAAAATAAATTTTTTATATGCACAGAAAACCAACAAACGGGAGAACGTAACGAACTGTAGCATATGACATAATATAGCTCTACAATATGTTATGCCGCATGGAATGCTCCTGCCATCTAAAGGTAAAACTTTGTATAAGATATCCCTATTCAAACACAAACTTATTCTAGCTGTTGCGCAGTGATAGACACTCGTTCAGAAATGACTTCTAGTAAATAGCTCTGTTATTGTAGCATAAAATATTTCAGTCTCTAGTAATTTCATCCCTTCTCTCAGTTTGGAGATGTTCCATAGCCACCTCTTTCCCCGGACTTTCCTGTGATGGGCGTAGAGAAGCACTGACGACCATGGCGTGGCACTTCTACACGAGATGTTTCCAGGACAAATCAAAGTACGTTTAATTTATATTTTAGTACATTAATTCTTTCTTTTGTCTTAATTTCAGTAATTCTCTACTTTAATATTAACTACGCTATATTTATATTAATATCTAGATTCCATTCAGGGCTGTGTTAAATATTTTTGCCGCCCTTGAAAATTAAACAAATGCTGCCCCCTCAACAGAAATATCAATATACGAAAATTTAATTGAAACGAAAATAGAGAATTGTATAATCAATAGTCAACTGATAGTAAAAAGAAAATGATACACAGTAGTAGATAGCAAATAAACATAAATTTAAATGTCAGTAATGATGTAGTAGGGAAGACTGTTGTACCTTTAGCATAGTGTACCTTTGAACATTCTTTGTTCTTTAATTTTTGCTGCTACCTAGAGAACTCAAAATAAAGTAGATTGTAGAAAAAGGCTCTAAGTATCTCCGGTCGTAGTTTCGGTTTTATTTATTGCAAAGTGTGAGTTCTGTGGACAAAACCATTTTTTTAGTACCAAAATTAAACATTTCGTTCATTGATATATGTTTTGTAACACAAAACCAGATTGTATTTGTTATTATCAATTAAGTACAGTGTGTTCCCTATCATCTAGTGAACAATAACATATTTTAATTTCCAAGATTTATTCGAATCTCTAGTTTTGGGAGCCATATTTGTTTAAACGTGCAACCTCTTGTACCTTTCAGCCTAAAACATCTTGTACCATAGAATATATTCCAAGGATACCATCGGTTCTTGATTTTTTTATTTTAAGATCATGTCACGAAGTAAGTCTGGAGTTAAGAGGCCCCCCCAGTTGATCTGGATGCCTTAAAGAAAGCTGTTGAAGCAGTTATTGCTCTTCCAGGAAATAAAATCTCAATCAGATAAGCCTGCTCTAGTTTATGATTGCAAATACATTTTAAATATGATTGTCAGTTTTTACAGCTATATTCCCACCTATATGCCATGTGTTCCAAGGTACAAGAGGGTATGTTCCAAGGTACTCGGTATGTTGTACCTTTGAACACATTACATATCCCTTCATTTTATTTTTTCCATCCTTAATAGATCTGTATAACAGGAAAATACATACAGGAAGTTGTAAAGGAATCTTCAATAATTATTTCCATCATTTTTTCATTTTAAAAATTTCATTTTCCAAAATTAAAAAAAAAAAAAAATAAATTGTGAAAAGTGTTTAAAGGTACAACAGTCTCCCCTACAGTACGTCCAGCTAACACTCTCCTGTTTTTCGCTGAATCAATCTTCTAAATTTTGTTTCACCCCTTGACTAGTAAAATAGACTCTCGTTGTACTCTTTCTGAAAGGACGCCTCGTTTTAGGTATTTTTAGAAACTTCGGGAAAATGCTGTGTTTTATGAGTCATATTACCTAAGCACTTTCTGTTCCGTTTCTAATTTAAGTTTTATTTGTTTTCTATATTCAGTCCCACATAATCCTTTCCGTATCAGGAGAGGTCAGGTCAGGAGAGCGCGCAGACCAAGGGATTGAACTTCCCCGTCCAATTACTCTCTGGCTGAAGATGTCTGCGATCGAAGTTCGATGGAGCACCGTCGTGCTGCTACCACGTACTAGCGCACAATTGCAAGGCAACGTTCATTGTTAATATGAGAGCCAATAAAGTTCTTCGAACTACTGAGATGTTTTATTTAGTCTACTGAACGCGTACAGAGTTCGCCATCACAACAACAGGAAAAGCAATACCTCGCAGTGCTGTGGATAGTAATTCCACTTCCGGTAATGCCTTCCTGGGTGAAAAATCTTCTCAACACTAGAAAACTAGACGTACAAATAAAAATACAAAGATTGAATTATTTGTGTGCTATGTTTTACTCTATGTATGTCTAAAATAATTTTATACTGACATGGTTAACATATATTAATTTACTAAATTTAATCTTTGATTGAGAGATTCGTTGTGAAATTATTATTATCGTGTTGGCCTGGGTAGCGTAGTCGGTATAGCGCTGACCTATTGTGCTCGAGATTGCGGGCTTGATCCCGGCCAAGGTGAAACCAAATGCAAGCGTGCGCCGTGCAGCAGCTCAAAGTAAGAACCATATGGTGGAGGTTAGTTTGCTAGTTAGCTGCAAGTGGAAGCATATCAATATCCCACTACAGTTTCTCCTTCTCTCACACGCAAGTTGGTTTCAGGGGATAACAAATAATCTATATTACAAGAATCAACATAAAACGTGGGCTACAAATATGAACATTGACGTTCAAAGATATCTGACTCTACTAATCGATAGTGATCGATAATTTGTTGGTGTAAGTGTGGATTCTTTAGTTATTACTTCTATGAATAGATAAGGAACATAATAGTCACTGTTGTCAATTGAAGATAAATATACCCGTGTTATTGAATTCAATTTTTCATGCTACTCTATTGATTGTAAAATAACACTGGGTTTGGCTCGAAACCCCTGATATTGCCTACTAGAAGAATAATTTATGCTTAATGTACATAACCATTTTCCTGGCACTTTTTAACGGCTCCCAATATTGGTGCCACCTTTTGAGAACTAGCTGAACTCTTTCAAAGTTTGTCAATTTTTCATAGCTTTGGTTCTGACTTACCCCGTTGTTAGAAAGTTCGCTTACACGATCATAAAATCGTAGGTCGGATACCTTTGAACGTCAGTGTACATAAATAAAAAAAAAATCGATATTTGAAGTAGGCCTAAATGACAAGCCGTTGACAAAACTGATAAAAAAATCTGACGAGAAAATTACAATATATCATTGGTCGTCAGCACTCGCTGAAATGGGTAAAAGGTAACGAGTGCAAAGTAATATGCTCCGTCGTGCAGAAGGGACAGGTAGAAAGCATACCCGGCAGCAGCGACGGGTGCACGCCAGTGCAATGTCTTTATCCGCGGGTAAGAGACGCTAGTCCGAGTGTGCACTGTGTTGATGACCGCTGCAATATATAAACCTACAACATTGGGAAGAACAAGAGGAAGACCCACTGCGCAATAGGAAGAACAGAAGTCGGAATGGGTCTTGAGACAATGGCGATACATCCAGTCATTACTACATAGCTCCAACAGGTGAATAGTTCTAAGGTTATTCTGTGGAAACTATTGGGTGCCGAGAAGTAAAACCGTGTGCTTAGTAGTCTATACTATTCGTATTATGGAATTATTAAAGAAAATATGAGGCTTCCTTTGATCCAGTTCTGTAGAATTACGTTATTTTGAAACAGACTGTGAATCTGTACGTATTAAGGGAAACTAACATCAACGACATCTGTGCGCAGAGCGACCTTGTAGTTTATAGCATTCAGTCTGTCACACAATTCGACAAAACACGGTTTGTATGTGGCTGATGTAGCTTCTCTAGTAAATATGGTCAAGTATCGAGTTTATTACAAAGAAAGGAAGAGTTTAAATTGCTTGAAGTGTTTGCGGTTATGAGATGAAATGAAGACGAAATTTGAAGTTCACCAACATTATTGTGTAACGCATCGTTATGATTATTTTATTCGTTCGTTAAGGCTGTGTGCACGTGATTAGTTTCCGTGGGGTGAGTTTCAATAACTTTCCGTGTAAACTTGAAGGTGAAGAAACAGCTTTTAGGAAGAAATCTGTACAACGTAACGGTAAGTGACATACTGACCATTTTACATGAGACGCAGTTCGTATACTTTAAAAAATTCTATCACCTAAATTCGTATTTTGTCACGTTTAACCTGCATATTTCAAAGCTTACTGTGTTCTGTCTGGTTATTATCTGTCTGGTAGTTCAAACATGCTGTTTATTTATTATTGTAAGAGAGGCCTATGTGTTACAGACTGACTCGTGGCTCTATTTTGTTCTCGATACACAAAAGGAATTATTTACTCATTAGAGAAGAAACATGTGCACGTTTAGTCTCAGTTAAGTGATTTAAGGTTATGTGTTCAATATGAACTTCGTAGGCTATTTCTGTGAATTTTGTCTACAATTTATGCAAGCATTTAGTATTTGTTTTATATTTTAGTATATGTTACAAGTCGTCACTGCGCGTTGTTACTGCTCAGAGTGGATTCTTTAGATTTTGCATATGGAAAAATGAAATAATAGGCCTGCAACAAATAATAAACATAGTATAGGCTATTTTCTTTATCTTAGCGATTTTAAATAATGAAGCCTACCTAATTAATTACTATGTAACTTTACATGCTTAATAATGTACCTACTTATTATATGAACATCGCATTTGTAGAAAGAAATTTAAATTCCTGACTTCTCGTCTAATACAGAAGTGTTTTTTTCTTGTTTTTGCCGACACCAACCTTCTTATATTCGGCGAAATCATGTTTCCCGCAGCATGACGTAGCATAGCAAGCTTGTTATCATCTGATAGTCTTGGTTTGGTGAGGTTCATAAGTGAGGAAACTTGCTAACATATTGAAATTATTTAGGAAGCTGGATTTTAATAGGCACGCGCGTGACAGTTGCGCAGCGACTCTGCGCAAGACCTGTTGCGAAATGCGGCAGCGGTGACACGCAGTAGTGTGTTTTGTACTTTGGCATAATGATTAGAGATGGAAAGAATAATTATGTAATATAAAGTAGTATTGCTACTTCGTATATATTTAATCTAGCCCTCATACACGTCTGTTATGATAAAATTACATTTCCTATATTTGGGTAGGCATGGTATACCCTAAATTGCAGTTGAGAAAGCGTGGTTTACAATGTCACGAAGTTTAAATCTTCCAGGTCATTATCTACTACAGTGTAATATCTAAAGGAGGCAAGCATTCACCTATTGAACCGCGCGCGCTCAGCATATTACACGTGCAAGTTACCATTATCTAGTATATACAGTCACGAAACTTGAGTTGTGAGGGTGCTAGGAACAATAGACTGTGCCGGTACTATTTCGCATTGTCTGTAATGAGGCGATATTAGCGATCCTAGTGGTTAGCAACTATCTATGGATGCATATTTACTATATATTGAGCTTCGTGGCTGTATACAGGGTGTTTAAAAATACGGGGCATAATTTCAGGTATGTATTTCCCACATGTAGACAATCAAAATAGTTCATTACAACATGTGTCCGGAAATTCTTCATTTCCGAGTTATGGCCTTCACAACACTGAAATTCACCGGAACGTTTTTCTTTCCGCAGGTCGTTGTCATTACAGAAGATGTTCAAAATGTCCACCTCCTGCTTGAATACAGACCTCACATCGATGTATGATTAGTTGGACCCCATGTACTTGTAAACAGACTTACGGGGCAGGCGTACACAAACTTCCTGGAAAACACCATACCTCATGTTTTAGAAGACATTCCACTGATCAATCGTCAACACATTCACTTCTTGCATGATGGCGCTCCTGCACACTTCAGTTGTACGGCTCGCCGATACTTGGATCGAAGGTTTCCTGATCGATGGATAGGTAGAGGTGGCCCAATTGCTTGGCCTCCACGCTCACCTGATCTGAACCCTCTCGATTTCTACTTGTGGGGCCATTTAAAATCATTGGTTTATTCGTCTCCGGTGCCTGATTTGGAATCCCTTCGGAATCGAATTGTGGCATGTTCTGAGGACATACGCAATACTCCTGGAGTTTGGGATCGTGTTCGCAGGTCAATGAGACATCGATGTGAGGTCTGTATTCAAGCAGGAGGTGGACATTTTGAACATCTTCTGTAATGACAATGACCTGCGGAAAGAAAAACGTTCCGGTGAATTTCAATGTTGTGAAGGCCGTAACTCGGAAATGAAGCATTTCCGGACACATGTTGTAATGAACTATTTTGAGTGTCTACATGTGGGAAATACATACCTGAAATTATGCCCCATATTTTTGAAACATCCTGTATACTAGAACTAGACTGTGCCATTATAGCGGTTATCAAGGGATGATACGCTTAAATTTGTTATGTCTTCTTTAAAGTCTTCTACGATTGGCCATAATAAACACTGCTTTCCACGCCACAGCTAAGTACCCAGAAGTATCTTATATCAGACGCGTATGGGGACTTTGCTACACGAAGTAGAAATATTAGGTACTTTATAGTGCATATACTTCCGACCAAGTAATGATACAGCCATACCCTTTATAACAGGTTGAAGATTTTCTACAATATCGTTCTTGTGTTGTAGGGCAACAGTATTCGTCTTTATATCATGAGTTCCAAAGAAGATTTTGAAGAGAAATAATGAATATATTGTGTGCGTAGATTCTTCTGGCATTTATGACGTTAACAATAAGTCGCACTAGGACAGAATTGCCAAGGCAAATGCCTGGAAATAATATATCCTTCTATTCAATATATTTGCAGCGCCCTCAGTCTTACAGTCAATCAGTAATCTTAAATCCTCCTCCGCCGCCTCCTCCTCCTCCTCCTCCTCCTCCTCCTCTTCCTCTTCAAGCAAAAGCTAACGAGGCAACCACAAGTGGGTCCATGTCCATGCGAAGCGCATGAATTTCATATGCACACAATGACGGCCTGTTAAGAAAATCAATTATGCTACAAAATCAATGATGTAATTTTCCGTTAAACATTTCAGTGTACTTATCTCTTCATTATTCTCTCCACACATCTTAAAATGATAAAATATGAACAAGTCACTTGGGTTGTATAGCATCCAGTCCCCCAGCTTCAAGCTATAACTCTCTCCCTGTGTTCATATTTAATGAAGTATATTAGTTATAATTATTAAATATATTAGGCCTATAGGTTCACATAGTGTCCCAGAACTAATGTTGATTTTGAAAATGATTCCGTTAATATTTCAAGGTTACAAAATAATATTTGGAGTGATCAGCTTATTCTGAATTAATTTTTCCGAATAGGCTATTTCGATTTCCCCTACCAATTAAACTACTCGTCCCACTTCAGCTATGTTCATTATCATGGGTAGTTACAAAGCGCACTTAGTAATGCAAATAGAACAAGAATAATGTTGATATATACGATTAGTATATTTAGATTTAGTTAAGTAAATGACTTTCATTTGAATTTCCACGCTAGAGGCTCGGTCAAATGTCAAGGACACAAAATAGGTCTGTTAACTGTGATGTTGAAATGCGGTGAATTTCACTTTTTCGAGGTGATTTCATCTTCCCTGAAATGATTGGTATGTAATTTTCGTAATATTTCATCGCCTTTAAGTGAAACATACAATTTGAAAAGAATTAAGTAATTAACAAATAAAAATTTTCCTTTAGCTTTCATATATAGAATTAAACATTCGTAAAGTTCAACTCGTACTGCGACGGTAATGTAGACAAACATTGACGCAACTATTGCTCATATATAAAAGGCTTACAATTAATAAAGTTTAGAATTAGATAGAATAGTACTGATGTTTATGAAATTGAATTTGCTTTAGTTACACTCTAAAATCAATTATGATCTTAAAAGAGTTTCTGTTCGAAGCACGCTTGTCCATAAGCCAACGCACATTTACATTTTTTTGTGTAACTATTTAACATCGAGTACAAAATATACAAGAATAGCATTATTATAGGCTAGTTAGCGTAACTTAACAAATTAATTAATGAATCTCTACATGGGCACAGTCGGCCGTTCTTGAAATATCCAACTGGTATTCTAGTTCCTGGCCATTGTTTTGTGAGATAGGTTGCGTCAACACTGTTCACTGCATTAATTCTGCAGGACTCGGGAAAAGTGACATAAGTCAGTTTCCACAAACCTTTTTTGATAATTTATTGACAACTTACACTGGTTTATGTCGATTTGATTTTTTTCTGTATGAATTATTGTAATGGGAGGAATACTTATGTATTTTTTTCCAAGCGAGCAGATGTTCCGTAAGAGGTCAATAAATTATCAAAAAAGGTTTGTGGAAACTGACTTGTGTCTTTTTCCCGAGCACTGCAGAATTGTAACTTCCTTCAGTGCCCCTGAATCTAGAAATCCAGTCTCACAGAAAAAGGTGTTGGTCCTTCAAGCCCAATCCAACGTACTGGAAGAAAATTCCCTACATCAGTACTTCACTATGGCGGAATCTCCTTTTTTTTTTGTTGATGCATGCTCTTCACTTGATGTACGGAGTAAAGTGCAATATACGCATCTACGTTCAATCGCTTATCTTGTCGACCATAAATAAAACTGGTCATAATAGAATTCATGTAGTTAATACATATTCCGCAATACAAGTCTTGTAGTTAACACATATTCCTCAAATGAAGTGTTGTAGTTAACACATATTCTTGTAGTTAACACATTCCGCAATAGAAGTCTTGTAGTTAACACATATTCCTCAAATGAAGTCTTGTAGTTAACATATATTACGGACACATTTTGAAAAGCCCGTTGCGTTGTCATTAAGGACTTCATTATGACTTTTCTTCATTATTATCCACTTTCACAAGTCTCAGCACAAAACACATTACACAAGAAAAGCAAGTATAATGCATGCTAAGCTTACATCTTCGGATGGACAAAGATAGATATGTCAATTTTCTCTACAATATAATATCAAGTAGATGCATAGAATTTTGTGCGAGATCGTGCGTATTTGCTTGTTTTCCGCACAGAACCAATACGCGGTAAGTGTGAAATACCATATTCAGTATTCCCAACGTAACACATATAACAATTTCCCTCTTCTTACCGCTTAAGCGCGACATTCATTTTACTGCTTTAGGCTTTTAACATATTATTTTTAGAGACGTTTAACATAGTAATAATTATAAATTGGAAACTTACCACTGCAATTTCACCTAAATTGCAATGATAATTATTGTTTTTATATATTTGCAAAAATTAAGTAAAGTCTACTACTGCACGAAACTTGTTGCATTCCTGATACAAGTATCATTAAGGAAGCCGTGAAAAAATCAACAAGATTCCAGATGCCGATGTTATTACTGCAATATGTTATATAAATAATATTGTTAAAATATTAAAATGAAAAATAAATCATTACATAACCTTACCGTTTGTTTTAAGTTCGCATTTATAGACGGGGGGGGGGGAAAGACAGACGTATATCACGGCCTGCTGGAGTATAGTAAACACAGAAAACATTTTATAGCAACGATGTTGAAGAAAGATATTTTGGTGTTCCGAAGTTGCCGTCATTAAACAGAAACCAACATGGAGATTTCATTGCAACTAATTAGAAATTCGTCTTTCAGGTATGTAATAAACGATCTTCGCACAAAATAATGTACGATACATGAGCGGTATGTTTGTTTTCATGTTCTCGGAAATTAAAAAAGCTCAACTACGTTTCGCTTTTTCAATCTTTTCCTCGACCATGAAAACGTCAACATACCACTCTTGTAACGTATATTACTATTACGTATTTAATTTATTGTACATACTAATTTAATATTTGCATCGGCTTATGAACACTGTACTATTGTAACGTGTGATATTTTCATGTCCCTTGTTAAAAGTGTTAAACATCAGTCTTACTTTAATTTAATTAAGAGTGATATACATTAATTTCAGATTATTTATTATTGTTATAATCGAAAATATGAAGCCATAGCGAAAATCAATTCGCCTATTCCTAACAAAAAGAGAGTATAGCGAGAAGCTGCATTAAGTCCATAGCAGCTTACGTATGAAGTGAGCTGTCATGGAACGGGTGTCATCAGCTGCCGCTGATTCTTTGTGGCTGGTTCATACAGCCCAAATGACTACTAAAAAATTCTTATACCAAATTAAATAAAATAATAGAAATATATTAGTATAAAAAAGGATGAATTCCTGTAAAGAAAATAATAGATCCTGTAGCTTTGGACTTCAGAAGAAGTCAAAGTTGCTTCCAGGTTCGAATGATGACCAGCGGAACAGCATCAGTGCTGCCTTCTGGGAAGCAGACGACCTTGCTGAAAGATCGCCTGCGAATTGTGTTTCTTGCCTACGTCTTGACCCATTCCAGCTCCTTCCTTGTTTTTCGGCTTCATTTCTGAGTGTATTGCACCAGTTGATTCTAGTTCTTTCTTTTCTTGTACTTGTTTCTTGAGAATTCCAGTCAAAATTTGCATTGGTGATATTACATCTTCTTTCAGAACTGATTAGATACTGCATCTTCGGACTCGAAAAGAAGTCAAAGTCGCTTCCAGATCCCATATATGGCTGGTTAACACGCTGGTTTAATTGCCACGAAGATTGCCTAAACCGTTTTGAAGCAGGTTACTTAGCGTCGTTATCAGAATTAACACGATGAATTGCTTGTACCTATCAATTTATCCACACTGCAAATTGGTAAACATCCACTGGCAGTGGTAACACATTACTCTCATAATACGATATAATTATAATTATTATAATTATATCGTATTATGAGAGTAATTCATAATAATAATAATAATAATAATAATAATAATGGTATAAATAATAATAATAGTAATAAAATATGAAAAATTGATTTAAAAGAATCATTCTAAGTGAAGGGATCATCCTAAATAAAAGAATAATTATATAAAAAACCTAACAATTAAAGTAAATATAAGTTGTCAACATAATTAAGTACATGTACTGTAAACTTAACTATTTACATGTGAATTTGATAGTTATACATATTAACTTAATTAACTATACATCAACTTACTTACACTTCAACTTAATTACATAACTAATCAATTAATTACATATCAACCAAATAAATTAAATGCACATCAACTTAACTAATCGTACGTCAACTTAATCACACATCAACTTAATTAATTAAGCATCAACTTAATTATACATCTTAATTAATTACACAAGGTCTTAATTAAAAATCAGCATAATTTTACATGTCAATTAATTACACAAGGTCTTAATTAATTACAAATCAACTTAATTATACAAAATATCAATTAATTACGAAGGTATAAATTAATTACAAATTAACGTAATTAATTACATAACATCTTAATTACACAAGGTCTGAATTACAGAGCAACGTAATTCATTATACAACAGAAAAATTAATTACACAAGGTATTAATTAATTACAAATCAGCGTAATTAATTATATAACATCTCAATTACACAAGGTCTTAATTATAAATTAACGTAATTATTACACATCTCAATTACATGTCTTAATTACTAATCAAAGTAATTGATTATACATCATAATTGTACAAATTCTTAATTAATTACAAATAAATTTAATTATACATCTCCATGAATTACACAATGCCTAAATTAATTGTAAATAATCATAATTCTACATCATATTAATTAATTACACAAGGTAATAATTAAAAATCAACCTAATTAATTATACAACAGCTCAATTAATTTCAAAAGCTCTTAATTACAAATCAAGTCCACCTCTTTGGTCTTGAGGTAGTGTGCTGGACTCCTGATCAAGGTGGCCCGGATTCGATTCCCGGTCGTGAAGTCAGGGGGATTTATTTCGTATCTCTTCAAGGGGACTGGTTGTCTGTCCATTATCCCAGTGTGTGTGGCGTCTCACAGTGGCCCCCGGGTACTCTGATCCAGTAAACGGGGGAGTCCTGCAGTATGTGCATGTGTTCAGTAGAGTTGTGGGTCTAGGCACAATAAGCCGCACACTGGGGTGCCGAAATTACTAAAAAAACATATACATAAACTTAATTACATAATTAATTAATTACATAATTAAATAATTAATCAATTACATATAAACCAAATAAATTAAGTGCACATCAACTTAACTATACATACGTCAACTTAATCACACGTCAAGTAAATTAATTAAGCATCAAATTAATTATATAACATCTTAATTACACAAGGCCTTAATTAAAATCACTGTAATTGTACAACAATTCAATTAATTACACAAAGTCTTAATTAAGTACAAATCAGCGTAATTAATTATGCAACAGCTCAATTAATTTCACAAGGTCTTAATTACAAATCAACGTAATTAATTGCACAACATCTTAGTTAATTACACAAGGTCTTAATTACAAATCAACGTAATTACATAACACCTTAATTACACAAGATCTTAATTAATTACAAATCAACGTAATTACATAACATCTCAATTAATTACACAAGGTCTTAATTATTATAAAGCAATGTAATTATACAACATCTCAATTACACAGTGTATTAATTTATATATAAATCAACGTAATTAATTATACAACATCTTAATTACACAAGTTCTTAATTAATTACAAATAAACTTAATTATACATCTCAATTAATTACACAAAGTCTAAATTAATTACAAATCAACGTAATCAATTGTACATCATAATTAATTAAACGAGATCTTAATTAATTACAAATCAACGTAATTAATTATACAACAGTTCAATTAATTTCACAAGGTCTTAATTAAATACAAATCAACTTAGTTAATTGCACATCTCTGTTAATTACACAAAGTCTTAATTACAAATGAACGTAATTATACCACATCTTAATTACACAAAGTCTTCATTAATCACAAAGCAACTTAATTACACATCTTAATTAATTACACAAGTTCTTAATTACAAATCAACTTAATTATACAACATAATTAATTACACGAGGTATTAATTACAAATCAACGTAATTAATTGTACAACGTCTCAATTTCACAAGATCTTAATTACAAATTAATTAATTGCACATCTCAGTTAATTACACAAATTATTAATTAATTACAAATCAATGTAATTAATTTTACATCTTAATTACACAAAGTCTTCATTAATCAAAATCAACTTAATTACACAATATCTCAATTAATTACACAAGGTCTTAATTACAAATCAACTTAATTATACAACATCTTAATTACACAAGATCGTAATTGCAAATTAACGTAATTAATTGTACAACGTCTCAATTGAGTAACAAGGTTTCAATTATAAATGTAATTAATTATACAGTATGTCAATTAATTACTCAAAGTCTTAATTTATTACAAATCGACGCAATTAATTATACATCTTAATTAATTACAGAAAGTCTTAATTAATTACAAATCAGCGTTAATCAATTATACATCTCAATTACACAAGGTGTTAATTAATTACAAATCTAGTTAAGTGCACAACATCTTAATAAAAATAAGCTTAATTACACATCAAATTAACTACACATCGAATTAATTAATTACATAACTCAGTTACAATTGATATTAATTACACAAACTTGATTAACTGCACATAAACTTAATTACACATAGAATTAATTATTAACACATTGACTTAATTACATGCAAGTACCTAATTAATAATTTTTCATCCAATCAATGAATTGCATATCAAATTGATCAATTATAAGTAGGCTTATTTAGTTTCACAACAACTTATTAACTACACATCAACTTTATGAATTACACAGAATAATATCAGTTAATTAATTACAAATAAACTTAATTTAATTTCAGCCTAGTTAATTACACATCAACTTAATTTTATTATATATCTCGATTATTGTACATATGAAATGCATGTAGATTAATTACATACAACGTAATTATTAGATTTCAACTTAGCTAATTTACATGGTATCTTTAATCACTTTTCCATTTACCTGGGTAAGGACATACCTCAAAGTCACGGAGGTTAGCCCAGTACAATATTTTATTGTTCTATTTAGGAATAAAAATTTACCGACAACTGGTCTCTGTTGTCTAGTTTTGATTTTAAAAACATGATCGCACTTACCATAATAAGATTGCTTTCCAATTCGTGAATCGACACATCTTCATATTCATATAGGCCAATCAAAGTGAGTACTTACCAACTTCAAATGAAAGGATAACTCTCTTTTAATTTTCATTGAGACAACCTAAAAGGAAAGGAATAGATCCTGAAGCTTCGGACTTCAAAAGAAGTCAAAGTCGCTTCCAGATCTCATAAATATTCCATTGTGGAATGTAATATCGTAGACGGTGACCTGAATATTAATGCAGGCTGGTTATCCTGCCTTGGAACAGATTACTGAACGTTGTAACTGTATCATAATATTATGCATATTGGTCTGCTTCTGTGGTTACCATTTCTAGCAATTAGTATTATCACTTTTACATTCTTTTCGCAGTCACCATCGACATTGTGATCTTTGTCACCGTCTTCATGATAGACTTCAATGTTTAAGCTGGGTGAGTCTTTCCATTGTTGTCGTTCGTGACACTTCATTTCAAATTATTCGACTGGTATTACTTTTCTTTATATTTTATTTCGATTTATATTTCAGTTTAATTACTACTGTATCGATCATTCATACACACGAACTGCTAGTGTGCCATTCTCCATTCGATGGACATCAGTTTGAAATTTACTGTGCAGTACGTGGTGCTTTTTCTCCATTAGGATGTCATCAATCATCGCTAGTTTATAATCACAAATGCACGCCAGCAGAATGCAAGATGAATTGTGTCGTAGTGTGACGTTTTACAGACGCCAACTGTACGAATTCTTACAGACTCTGTCCCTGGAAGAGGTGAGATACTCTTAAGCCATCAGATTTGTATCCCGCAATATTAATAAATTATTATTAACTCTTTTTATTAAATTACTAATTTATTTCATTAGGTAAATTTCTCCCAATTCATTTTAATATGATACAAAATTATACTGAACTCTTTCGAGCATTATTGGAATTATTTTTAACCACCGTTCCTTCCCATAACAAAATATTTAATTGTTCCTAAAGTTAAATTATGTAAATCTATTGAACTATAGGGCTATCACATAAAACTCTTTACTCTTCGTTTACAGGCTAGAACTGCCTACTGGGCCCTGAGTTTATACTGCATTTTTACGGTACCTAGTATTACGTTTGCAGAAATTCTTCATAGGTGGTCCAATCGTTTTGTTCTAAATTTATTTCTTACATTTTTTATATTAATATGAAACTCAGCAATTTATTTATTTTACCTATTTATTTTTATTCATCCATCCAGTCTGCATGGATGATGATGAAATGTGAATTAATGATGGGGAAATGAGTCCGACGTCCAGCGTCAAAAGTTACCGAGGAATCCTGCTTCAATTGGTTGAGGGAGAACTCCGGAAAAAAATCCAACCTAGTAATTTGTCACAAACCAGGATTTGAAACCGGGCCCGCTCGTTTCATGGCCAGACGTGCTAACCATTCCTCCACAACGGTGGATTTAAGTGCTTACTTATATGCTTATTAATTGATTAATTAATCTTGTATGGTCTAGCCTGGTCTCGAATCGTCTTGTCTTGACTACCGGTATGTATTTATTTATTACAATGTTAATAATAATCTACCAAGGACCTTAGGGCACTTATCATTATAGTTGGTCTTAGTTCAGCATATGTTGCAAAGTTCATGTTTGAGTCCAATATGTAGTAATAGAAAACGAACAACCAGGATTGTTTCAAAACTTTTATGTAAAAAGTAGTTATTTTGACTACTGTGTATTAATTGGTTTGAAAATTTTCTAGAGTTCACCTTCCAGATCGTTAGATTGCACGCAGGAAACGTTACGTAAAATGTAAAAGAATACGTATCAAAATTTAGCAGAGACCACAAGAATATTATTACATGCGTGTCGGAAAGCAGAAACTGATAATCACAAATTTAATGTAAACTTGTTTGTGTCTACTTACATTACTTGACCGGTGTTCGCCTAGTATTGAAATATGTTTTCCTTCAGTTCTGTATTTGAATTGCTGATTTGCAGTCACTCTATGTTATACAAGTGCATTTTTTTAATACAGAGGTCTTCATTAATCGTCTGTTTTGGATTTCATTGCATTCCATTAGTTCGCGTTAAATAAAAATCCAATTTATTGCAGCACGGTATTTGCTTCATTAGTTTTAAAGTATTCTGTGATCAGTTTGTGTAACATTAGTTCTGCACCTAAGAAACAATTCCATGGTAATGTGAACAATGCAGGATAGGGTCATTGTTTGAAATAATTCAGAAGAAGCCTAAGAATGAAAACGTATTCGATCCTGCAAAAGAAGGATGGTATTCAATTCCAAGCGATGAATTATGTAATTTATCGTCTAATTACTCTAGCTTAAATTAATTTCACATTTGCTTCTGATCTTACCGGAATAGGTCGCTCTGGCGTTATATTGACTATCTATGGCTCAACTCTCGCGCATTGGCCTCTCATCCAGACGCTCGGGTTCGATCCACTGCCAATCGTGTTGGAATTAATGGTGGACAAAGCAGACATTGTAGAGAATTTTCTCGGAGTATTTCTGTTCCCATCTACATTCCTCAATACATCCCACCCTCTGTTCCTTTCATTTGTCATCTATAAAATTAGGTGGGTATGTGGGGAGGTGTGAAGTCTTGAGGTAGCACGGGTTTCCGATGCTGATGTGGGAAGAAGCCAGGACTCCGGGCCATGGGGCTTATTAGACTACACGTCTGCGGATGGGACCTGGCACTACCAGGTCTGATTAGCAATTCACGGCTGCCACATGCTCACAATGCGCAGTAATAACCACAGTGTCCTATAAATTGCATTGACCAACTACAGAGAATCAGTAAACTCTTGGAAAACACCAAACTTTGAAAAAAATTAAGCCTCTTATCAGATCACGTAATAATGAATTTTAGTATGTTACTTATAAAGTATAAGTAAAATAAATGAATGAATGAATAAATGAATGAATGAATAAATGAATGAATAAATGAATGAATGAATGAATCAATCAATGAATAAATAAATAAATAAATAAATAAATAAATAAATAAATAAATAAATAAATAAATAAATAAATAAATAAATAAATAGGTAGGTAGGTAGGTAGGTAGGTAGGTGAGTAAATAAAGAAATAAAATTACGTATTCGAACTAAGTTTTGAAGTGTAGTGTAACATCATACTATGTATGTCGAAATGCAGGGCTGAGGCTGATAACGAAGGGCTTGGGACTCCGGGTCCCTGGGGCTTATTAGGCTACTCCTCCGCGAAATGGAACTTGGCTCTATCAGAGGCTGAGCTAGAATGGCCTATCTATCAGCGTGAGATTAACGAATTTCACCCAGGGAATCTGTCGAACTAGGACAATCATAGAGTGCACAATGGGCTAAAGCGTGCCTAATTGTACAGGGCCGTCCCGGGTCCAGTCCTGTAAAGTTAAGTCAAGTCAAATGTCGAAATGTTTTAAGAAATATCACAAAAAGTTTTATTACTCGACGAGTCGATTATTTTTCCACTGGAATGAATATACTATAAGGTGAGGACAAGAAATTGCCTGAAAATTAAGTATTGTACTTCAGTTTAGATATTTTACTAAGATGTGCGTTTACAGTTTTCAGAAACCGAAAGCAGGTTTGTAATTTTTGTACATAATATATGCAAAAAAAATTAGCTGCGAATTCTGAGGATCGGGAAAATGACTACCAGCAACATAACAAGAAAGCGAAAACTTACTGTTGTTTGAAGAACAGGTTCAATTATGAGGAAAATAAGATTTAAGTCTCATAGTCTTGGAATTTGATTATTCCCAAAATCTATCTTTCCCAAAACTAAATGTAACACGGCAGTTCTATAAGCATTTAATGTGACTTTATTGAAGTAACACAAAAACGGTACAGAATTAATCATTATAGGCTGTAAAATGTTTCCTAAGGAATAACATGTTCAATACGATCGCGATGTTTCCTCACAATCTGAAGTCTTAATTAATCAGAATATATTTATTCAAATGTTAAGCTTTATTCGTTCTGAGAATATATTGTACGTTGCCCGGTAAAAATGGGCGTAAGTCAGAAATCTATGGTTTTGTGCTATGACCCCCATGTGAATACAAAAAAAAAAATGTACTTCTTCAGATAAAGGGTATATGTCTAGCTTCTTCTATAATGATGTGGAGCGTCGGATTTTCAGTCCATCATAATTCTTCACTGCTTGTGTAGCCTGAGCTTCCTTTGTGAAAGAGTGACAACTATCGTTTTCAAAATTGGCTTACTGTCTGGCATAATTTGCAACGCGGCAAAAGCCAACTAGACGTCCATATCAGACGCTGAGACATGCCAATTGGCACAATGGCCTCGGTATAGGCGCACCATTTAAAAGACTGGCATGCCACCTGGCATAACTTGCAACACGGATAAAGCCAACTAGACGTCCACACACAAGCCGTTTGGCAATGCCAATTGAAACAGCGGCGTCGATGTGGACATGGTTACGACTTTGACTCGCAAGCTTGGGAGGGACCAGGGAGGGGGTATCGATTCGCTACATCTCCATACGAAACAAGGACTCTCCCTCATAATAATACGTCACGCTATATTGGTATTCTTTGAATGGGCCGCGTGTTGAGTATTAGTTTAATCAAAAGTGTGTGTTACATATTAACTTTGTGCAAAATGGCTCACACTGAGCATTGAGGTCATTATTTGTAGAATTAAAAGAGAAACCGTTTTCAAGTTAGACGTATGAAAGAAAATGTGCTTACGAAGAGAGGAGATGGACACCACATTTACATATTAAAATAGCGGATGGAGGAAGACAAAATAGAAATTTTCAATTTTCATGGTATAAGAAATATCCTTGGCTAAGAGGGTGCTCTAAGGCAAATAAATTATATTCTTATACCTGTACTACATTTGGGTGAAAATGAGTGGTCATCTTCTTGTGGGGTGTGTGATATAAAAGCGAGATACATTTGGTCTATAAAAGATATGAGATAAGCAGAGCTTGTCCAGTATAACACCTTAGCTTCGCCACTGAAACACACCAAAGTTACTATTATCATTATCGTTATCGTTATTATCGTTGTCGTTATCATTATTATTTATTGTTGTCATTATTATGGTTATCATTATTATCGTAATAATAATAATAATAATAATAATTATTATTATTATTATTACTATTACTACAAATAGGTTTTAGGTATCTTACGTGTGCCTTAACTGTAATCCGCTTGAAGTTGTAATATCTCGAAAGATGTACACAATATTCAGAAATAAGTTGTGTCATCTTTAATTTTTTCCACCTAATATAATTGACGATAAGTCTATAAAACTGTCTTAACATTAATAATCCCTGTACATTTATTATCAAGCAGTACATCTCACTTAACGATATGTGTCAGAGGAAGAACAATTGAGGAGCGTTTTTTCAAAAGTCCCTAAACGCCTAAAAGTAAAATTTTCAGGAAACAATTTTTTTAAATGGTTAAAAAGTAGTTATCACAAACGTTTTAATTTTTTATATCATATTGTTTAATAAAGCAGTAATTGTATTATATAATTAATGTTCTCAAATTTAGATTATAAAATGAAAAAAAAATGTAAAGTTCATAGTTTTTCAAAAGTCGCTAAACGCCAAGAGATGGAAACAGAACACACATTTTGTTAACATTTAAACCTGACTTTTTATCTCTTTTTAGTTAATTTTTCTGATATATGTGATTTTATCATATTTTAAATGCATTTATATTGTATTAACTTGCGATTCTTTGGTCGGCGGAAAAGCCTCATAAATAAAAAAAGTCGGTTTTTCTGCTATACCTAATCACATAAGTCTAATATTTTTTTCTAATTTTTTAAATAATAAATTTTCTTGCATTATAAATTGAAAAGGGTCTTACTTTAACATACATGAATTTCATTATTATACTTATATTCAGTTAAGAGTGAATTAAAAAGGAAGTCTCTCCTGAAAAATTATTATTTTTTGACTTATGTGCCTTTTCCCGCCAACCAAAGGTTTGTTACATTTTATTTTAAACAAAGAACAAAATACAATATTAGTTTTTTTTAGAAAACACAAAAACTCTATTCATTAATGATAATAATATTGAATCACTAATATGGAAAAAGGATAAGTCCAAATTTGCCGAAATAACTTGAAATGTATTATTTCCAGTCTGAGATACCCACACTTAAACAAATTGAATTTGTGCACAAAATATTAGGAACATTTAATAAAATTTAACATAAATTCCCAGTAATGTCTTTATGGAAATCTTTAGCAGATTCTGGTATTCTAAAATACTTCATCAGGTTGAGGACGACCTTCTTCTTCTCCTGACTGACCATATTCTTCTTAGGCAAAGTAGCTGCATTCCTTATTTCCTGGCTACAGGTCTTCTTTTTCAATATTTCAACTTCAATGGGATCTCCAGTGTAGGTGTCCGCCACTGACAAGAGCACTTTCTTGTTTGATTTTCTGTATGTCATCACTCATTGGGGTGTAATTTTGAAGGATATCTTAGGCTTCAAGACTTTTTTTTTATATATATTGGATTTTATATCCTTTACTTCCCAGTATTTATTCAATATTTTGACAGTATCATGTTGTCCCAGAATTTCATAATACTCTGCAGGAGACAGAATTTCTTCCTTTTTTCGGTAGACTTCTTCTATTCTACCGAAGACTCAGCTACTCTGCACTCCTTTTCCCCAAAGCTTTTGGATATTGGAACACACAATATGAGGGCTCTTGCTTTTCTTTGTAGTCTTTCGAAGTGCATTTACCTTTGATCTAGACTTCCTACCGCCTACACTGCCAACAGCAGTTGTACAATTTTCAGAATCACTAGAAACAGACTCCATATTATGATAGTTTACAGTGCTATGCTCTCACTGCAATCGTTTAGAAGCGGAGACACAGCTGTTCAGAATGACCCGACAAACAGCGATAATAAAATTAATCCCGCAAAGCAAGACAAAGCTGACTGGTTGAGTTCAAAAGGAATCGTATCGTGAACCAAGGTCTTTCTACACGCCTGGCAAATAAATATTAATATTCTGTTTCATATTGTTGTTCTAATGTAATTTGGATCCAAACAAAGTTAAATAGATTTAAATAAATTGAGTTAATTACCTTTTAGGCCTACATGTACATTGTTGTTCTAAATATAGATTGCTATCAAATTGTGATCTCTTGCATAAAATAAATCATTTTTTAAATCCAAGTATGAATTTTATAAAAGTATTCTGTCCTTTTTAATGTGGTTGGCGTTTATCGACTTCTGCTTTAACTAATGAAGAAGCGAATATCGAGTTGTGCAAAAGATCACGGTTTTCAGTGCCTTGTATAACAGCGTTCGTCGACTTTTGCTATAACGGATTTTATAGGATTACGCGTAACATAAATGTTGACATAAAATCATCAAAAACTCAATTTTGAAAATTTTGGAGTTTAGCTACTTTTCAAAAAACGCTCCTCAATTGTTTGCAAGCATCTTAAGTCTGATTAGTGTAATATGTATACATTGGAAGGGGAAAGGAATGGGCCACCCTACCCCATTTCTCCTGGCCTAGTTGCCTCAAGAATGATGTCTTGTTGGTGTCATTTGTGGGGTTCAGATCTTTCTTTTGATAGTTAACTAAACAACAATACAAGATATGGAGGTTTTTAAATATATTTTGAAATTCAGGCAAATTCTCTCAGGCTTTGCGATACTGTTTCTCATATTTGCAGTGTTTTCCCATTATTCCATTCGTATTATTATTAGCAGTTAACGCTAGCAGAGCAATAGTACCGCAATAATAATGCCCAAAACAAACGAACCACAGACGACAACAACGAATTAAGCGAATTATAAATTAATCATGACGTCACTATGTAAGGTATTGGTCGTAGAATACAGAGGTGAAGAGAATCACAACCATATTTTCATTTAAAATGGCTGTGAGAGGATTCGAAGTATGTTCCAACGATACTGTCAACAATGAACAATGGACACGATTTAAAAAAAATGGTATGAAAACCTATGAATAACAAAATATAGTAAACATATGAAGAGTTCACTGCAAGAATGATGGATGTCACTTTCTTGCCGAAAATGAACCAAGACTGTCAATGCATAGCTTAAGATATATAGAATGTACATAGAGAGTTATATGGCATTAACACTGATAGTCATTGTCCAGTAATGATTGGAAAATCACAGTTAAGCTTTGAGCACCAAGCATTTCAGACTTTCAATTGCTTTCCTGCAAAATGTACTACAAATGACATCCATCTTTCTTGCAGTGGACTCTTCATATTATAAAAGAAAACAACATGTAGTCTAATGTTGTCCTTTCCATTTTCGAGGTAGCCTAAAGGGTGACTCGGCGACTTAATAATTCCATTACTCGCCGATTACCCCCCTCATGTAGGCCAAATTGCGATAAATCGCTCAATTTGCCAACCATGGCCTTCACTGTAGCAGTAGCCTATGCAATAACCATTTTCCGTGATGCAATCCGCTTCGGTTTATCCAGTCATAACTTGAACCAGAGAATGGCAAAGGAAGAAGGGATTATTAATAACGCTTGGTTTTATGAAAATTTTTAGGCGCGCAAGCTATTAGTTTAAATTTATACCAATACAGAAGAAACTGTATAGGCAAGAGGTTTGAAGGGGTTCGAGGAATAATGGTCGTGGTATGTCATTGTTTCACACTTCACTGTTTAAATAATAGTACCAGTGGCGTAGCATGAAATTTTGAGCAGGGAAAGCTAACTCAAATTGTCTTCCATGTAGGCCTACATATTATGAGATAACGTATTGGAAAATTATAGTCTTAAAGTAAATACTGTAGTAGTCGATGTCAAGTCAGCAAGCAGCCCGAAGATTGGCTGGAACTTCGTAAGTAACACCAATAAGGCTTCACCTCATATGGTACGTAGTAAATTACGATTTCATGGTTTACACATTTCTCTAACAAATGACATGTATACGTATAATTTAACACTAGCTCACTCTCTGTCATATTTAGAGAAATCACAATATTAACGGTCAATAAATACAGTATCAGTAATTACGTAAGTATGCGTCTGTCTTGGTTGTGTCCTTCATTGACAGCAAGGGAGTCGGTCGTTTGTTTTTTAAATCACACTTTTGTTCATAAGTCAGTCTTGATAATAGAATTGTCCTAAAAATTCAAGTAAATTAGTGTAAGCAACAGTTATTTCACTCATTTATTATATCAGCCACAGTGCACACTAACACTTCAACTAAACACAACTCACGAAAGGGATAACTCGGAAACTAAATTCTTTTCAATGTTAAAGCTAGCTTCTTGCGAACCTTGCGACCAGGGTAGTTTTGTTAGAAAGAGATGGAAAATCTGCGGGGTGGGTTACACAGAAAAATAAGGGGATTGGAAGCTGGTGTGTGCAGGCTTCATGTTCACTGCTGTATCACAAATCATCCTGAGCTGCCGCATCACAATATTTAACGCGTAAATATAAATTGTATTAAAATTAATAAATAATTTTGTTCATAAACTGCAGGTTTGTTATGAAATTATTAACTGGGGAAGCTGAGCTTTTTAGCTTACATTGACGCTACGCCACTGAATAGTACAAAGGAATAATGGAGTCAAGCTCTTCAATCAACAGGATTTATTATAATATAACATCTCAATATATGTATGTAGGATTACAATATTTTAAAATGAAAAAACCGGGAAGTTTTTTTACACTTGCATTGTTTATTCTAACAAAAATTATAAACATTCATATGAGCATCGTTCACTTTAGAAAAGAGTACTTCTCACTCGCTTGAACCTTCTGAAGATTTGATGTAACCCAAGAACTGATAACAAGTGACATCTTTATAATTATAAGACACAATCAACAAATCCTTGACATATTCTGTAGATAGCCTATTTCTTTCATCCGTCCAATGAACATGTAAAAGGAAAATATTCTTTCTCGGCTGCATTATGAGCCGGGATTGCAAAGAGAAACTGTACAGTAGTGGCAAAAAAAAAAAAAAAACCGGACCGACCCTTGTAGCTGAATTCAGAGCCTTGTTCACTCCAGAGCACGATAGACTGATAACAAAGACTTTCGTGGTTCGAATCCTGCCTGGGAAGGAAACTTTTTTTTTTGTCCCTTATTGAAATTTATTCCCAATACTTTTCGATTGCTGGTAAAATTCATGTTCTGGGAATAATAAGTTAATTAAGTAGTAAAATATCGCTGCAATCGAAAAGTATTGGGAATAAATTTGAATAAGGAACAAAATAAAACGTTTCCTTCCCAAGCAGGATTCGAACCACGAAAGTCTTAGTTACCAGTATATCGTGCTTTGAAGTGAACAAGGCTCTGAAATCTGTTACAAGGGTCAGTCCGGTTTTTTTGCCACTTCTGTACAATTTACAACAGTTCAATGAATTTGTTTTCAGAGCAGAGTTGGTAGATTGGGCGGTATTTCGCTGTTTGGGCTACATAAACAGAGATTTTTCGACCTAGTTTTTAAGAATTGCGACTATCGCCATTTGGGTAACTTTTGCTTTAAATTTTACGAAATTTTTGCGACGTAAAAAACTCACATAATCGTTTATTAATTCCATTTTATTTTATTCTATTTCATTTTATTGAATTGTGCATTGCTTATATATCGCTAATTCTATCCAATGACTGACATGAAATATTAGGTTTCTTTGTTGTTTATTCAACTGTCAGGAGACAGGTTTGAACCAATAAGACATCACTCATGAGGCAAATAAGCCAGGAGATGATGGGTTAGAGTAGCCAGTTCCTTTCTCCCCTCCATTGCATACATCTCTGATTATATACGCTAGTAATATATTACACTAATCAGACTTCAGATGCATACGAACAATTGTTCTTCCTCTGACATATCGTCAAGTGCGATGTTCTGCCTGATGATAGATGTATAGTATCGGCCAGAACCTCTGTGAGAGGTATATTAGGCTTTATCATAATTGACACATTGAATCTTTGACACATATTTAAACAAACATATCACTTTTTCTTCCTCGCCCCAGGGAGTAGGCATACTGAACTATTTTTTCTTTCTTATTCTGAATTATCAGTAAATTTACCGATAATAGAAAGAGAAAAATGATTATTGGTTGGGACACTGGCTGAGAAGAAACTGTCTGCTGAAGGATGAACTGGCAGGAATTGTGAATGGGAGAAGAGTTCGGGGCAGAATAAGATATCAGATGACAGGTGACATTAATGCGGATACAAAGGAAGGCAGAAAATAGGAAAGAATGGAGAATGCTGGGTCTGCAGTGAAAGACCTGTCCTTCTTGGGCAGAAAATTATGAATGAATGGATGGACCTTATAGACCGACCCTGGACCATAAGCTTGAAACCAAAAAGGTGTACTAGTATGGCCGTTAAATTACCCATAGTTAATCTCTTTTTCCGGTGTGTATCAGCTGTTTTGTTCATATTATTACGATTGTTTTTTCGTGTTGTGAATATTTCGAAAGTGTAGACAAGTTCAGTAGGTGTTATTATTTTTATAAATAAGCTAATATTCTGTTCGGCTCAACTGTAGAATATGTCAGTTCATATGTCTCCCTTTGCTTTAACATGTGCCAACATCCTTCTTGATAAAAGAAATAATGTAGAAATGAAGTGTTCAGTCCATGTCACAACCGTAACACTTTTAATAAATATACGGTGAAATGTACATTGATATAATAATCCGCTAATACTCCTGTTACCTCCACATCCATTCTAAACCGTTTACGTATGACAGAAACCATAGTAGCATTGAATATCTGGCGATTAGCGGTATTTAGCGGAGGATTATGAGGCATAGAAGGTGTAGTTTGACGTCATATCCGTCCCACCGATTTCAAGCATATTTGCTTTGATTGCTCCTAGGGTTGCCAACTCTCCCATATTTCCTGGGTTCTCCCGTATTTGTCCCTAATTTTTAACAGACTCCCAGTTCCCGTATTTTTCTCCTCTTCGAACATTTTTCTATCTTATTTTTGCATAATATAAAATTGTAATTCTAAAGTTTTGATTTTGTAGTGAATGTGATGATTTATAAGTTGAATTTTGTTGTTGAAGAAATACGTTAAAATGTGCAGTCTTTATAGAACGTAATGCTTGCGGAAATGGGTTTTAGTGCTCACCCGTTTAAAATCAAACATTATTAATAGGGTACGGATTTCGTTAAAATTCTATTTTAGGCTTAAAAGTGTAGGAAATAGTCTGTAAAGAATTGAAAATATTCTCTAACAAAAAATGTTTTCTTTAAAAGCATGTTTCACATTATCAGGAGTTAACTTCTAGAATTTAATAATTTTAAATGCATTTACACCGTTACCACCACTACTACTAAAAGTACAAGAACAACAAATATCTAACTAGTTATACATAAACTAAATAAATGCGAAAAATAAGTTTTAGACATAAATTCAGTACACAAACAAGTGAAATATAATCAATTTTTACCAAGCCTTGCCCGTTAATATCCATAATTAGCGTCACAATAAATTACTAATGCTTTTTCTAAATTTTCAACTAAAAAGTAATGCCGTCTGTCACTCAACACAAATTTGTATGCTCAAAATGAACGCTCCACATCCACTGAAGTAACAGGAGCGTATTTCAATTGTGACACTAGTTGGACAGGAATGTTACATTGTAAACCTATGTTCTTTCCTGCTAGGATATCTGAAGCAGTACGCAGGTTCTTCAGTCTTACATTTCTCTGCAGAACTTGCTCCAGATTATCCCGTACTTTATTCCCAAAAGAACCAGGAACACATTTGGAATTTAAAATACAAATTTTCGAAATAAAAATGGGTGTTTTGACCTATTAGAGATAAACATACTTAATAGGTCAAAATAGGCATTGTCTTCAAAATAGGCATTTTTAGGTGTTATTAAATTTTAGGGATAGTTTTATATGAAAAGTGTACTTGCAAGTTTTTATGAACTTATCTTTTAAGGATGAAAATAGGTTTTTATCTAAAATCCGAAGTCTAATCATTAATATTATAAATTTGTAAACACTTACTGGTTTTTTTAAGTACACCAAATAGTAATGCTCATGCAAAGAGGGTGTTTCACCTCGTGAACAATAATTGAACAGATATTCGAAACAGGAGCACGGCACATCTAATCAAACCAGAGCTGCAAACTGCAATCAACTTCAGCTATTACGCGAGACAAAATGTTTCAATATACTCTTAATTTAAGTCTAGCTCCGAAGTGTAGAATGAAGTTGTTTTTTAGTAACAACCGAATAATTAGTCTATTTTATATGTGAAATTTTGTCGATTCTTTAGTCTTCCGTATTTTTTTCGAAAAAAGTTGGCAACTCTAATTGCTCTTTCCTCTCTTTTTATCTTCTCAATTATAGACCAAGCATTGCAGCATTGTGGAGAATTTTCTAGCAGTGTAAAAAATAATAATCTAACTTTAATTCCTACTCCAACTCCCTATGTGGAGAATTTTCTAGAATGTGTGTGTGTGTGTGTGTGTGTGTGTGTCTGTCTAATGCCCACCCACTTCACTTCCATGATTCAGGTTCCACATACTGCGGATAGATGGCATGACTGTTACCCATTTTCAAGTTTCACACCATTTCGGAAGGCCACGTTATGCGTAATATGTATGTGAAGAGTTATGTTAGGGGAGTGTATGTGTAAGCGTTCGTGTAAGTGTAAAGAATGGGTGAGAATGATGATGAAGATTAGGAAGGGAGAAGGGAGAACACGGTGCCGGCACGTAGGCTATTCCTGTCGAAGGGGCCGGCTGCGTCATAGCTGTAAAAATTAAAAGTGTAATTGTATAATTAATGCTAAGGAATATGTCAATTCCTTTGTATAATATATGTATTTAAATAATTATGTAAGTGTAAGTAAACAAAAATATTAACTTCTTTCAAATTTCTAGCCACAGGAAATTCTTTTCGGAGTTTGGGCTTCAGTTTCCGTTTGGGTTTCTCCACTGTTCGAGAAATAGTGATAACGGTTAGTGACGCCATCTGGGAAAAGTTCCAGCTAATAGTAATGCCCGAACCTACAGAACAATTTTGGAAAAACTCAGCTGCAAGATTCAAGGAACTGTGGAACTTTCCTAATTGTATAGCATATATACCATAGACGGAAAGCATGTGAACATTCAGTGCCCTATTAATGCTGGATTGCATTCTACAAAGGCAATCATTCTATAGTACTGCCCTGTTAAGAAAAAGTGCCGTATCTGCAGGAAAATTGAAAAATGGTGTTTTCGCACTTTATAGGGTTTTCTACTGTCAGAAATTCATTGGACTAAGTAAAAATGCGGTATCTGCAATAACAAATGAAATATAAGCTTTTTATTTTGTCGTATCTGCACAAAATCGCTAGATAAACTAAGCAAGACTGCAGTATGTCTCTCATGCTACGCAAAAGTGCGGTATGTGAGTTGCAGATACTGCATTGTTGCTTAGTACCAAGCATATACCGCGGTCTTTCTTAGCATTGTCACACTTTTTATCCACATGCCGCTTTCTGTTTCAGTATGCACCTATCAGTGTTATATTAAACAGCAGTCTGTGTTAAAAACAATTATAATTATGTCTACTTCTTCTAGATCTAAACAATTAGTGAAATTATCTTTGGAAAAATGTTCTTCATCCATCATGATAGAAAATGAAAATTTTACTTTAAGTGTTGCAAGTCAACTTACGAATTCTAGCTTATCATGAGACATTCGCTCCAGTGGGAAAGAAATCTAAATTGAAACCTTTTGCATTTGTTTGGAATGAAGCTATTACAGGACGAAATAAGGAAGGCATTATAGGTACGTTTTACATGTTCCTGAAAGACACAGATGTTAAAATATAGTAATTTGAGTGGACAATTGTTCAAGCCAGAGCAAGAACTGGTGCCTGTATTCTTTCTTGGTCTTCATGGTGAATTCGAAGGAAACAGCTGCCCAAGAAATCAACCTTTTCTATTTTAAACCAGGACACATATTTATACTGCTGACAGTATTCATCACAAAGTTGAAATGTCTCTCAAAAAGCAGAAAAGAACATACGACTTTGTCGATTTTGTAGACGCTTGTCAAGATGAAAATAATGAAAAATTGAAGTAATAAAGCTGGAACACAAACTTTCACAAAGGAAAGAATACATTGCCCATCAGAAAAAACTGCAAAACAACTACCTTACCTCAAGGATATCATTCATGTGAAATCAGTGAGAGGTAATTATGTATTGAAGTACAAAACAACATATAATGAAACTGAAAGTTACAAAATTTCAGATTTCCAGCAAAAGAAAGCACAGAAAAGACATGGCATGCAATTCCCTGAACATCTGGATAAGCCCTGTGGATTTGATCTTAAGAAAAGAGTAGAATTGAGAACACCTTGAAAGAAGGCATTCCAGAAAACAGACGATTTCTGGCGAGATTTACTAATACAGTAAATATTTTGTGCATATTTATGTTTAAAGATTGATTATTATTAATGATATTACATTGTTAATACTATAATTTTGTCCATGACTTACATAAATTGTGATTTTTTTTGTCTCTCATAATGTTATGTTGTGAAATAATTAGAAAGGATTTATCATATGTATTCAATTTTTGCTACTAATGGGTTTCTGCTTTTGCTATTGCATATTATTCATGTAGCATTATTAATTAAAATAGAGAATCGTCAACTTCAGAACTTCAACATAAACGACGCCTAGAATCATAAGGGCCTAAAGCACACTATGGTGAATTTGTATATTTTAACATATACCTATGCATGTTCTGATATATTTTAATAGATATTGTGGGATGTATAAGATTGTACTATGAACAAATCAAAACCTCACATATTAGAAATCTGAATAATTTGAATATCATAAATTAATGTGAATTTTTCTCAGAACTTCGCCGAGCGAGAAATGTGGTCGAGAATGCATTCGGAATTTTGACTGCTCGTTGGAGAATTTTTCGAAGATATATGGAGGTACAACCGAACATGGTCGATAGAATTGTACTTGTGTCATGCTGCCTGCATAATATGCTATGTAAAGACAATATGTTTGAGCCTGATGTGCAAGCAGTTTCACTACCAACCTGTGCCCTAAGAAACCTAGACCACTTGAGAAGAAACAGTACACGCAAGTCTTTTCAAATGCGAGAAAACTTCAAGGAATATTTTAATTCTCTAGGCTCAGTGCCTTGGCAATTAAATGTTGTTCGTCGAGGTAGATCGCAAAATTAAGATTAATGTCTACAGTACAGCTGTTGTAGTCATTGTTAATATGCACTTTTATGTGTATGGTCGCATCTACACTGATGTACCTCCTAAAATAATAATAATAATAATAATAATAATAATAATAATAATAATAATAATAATAAAATAGTAGTAATAATGAGGTTAACTTGAATCGATAATTTACTTATGGGCTATTCCATATCAAATCGATCAGTAAAAAACCTCGCATTTTTTATACTCATTGTATCACTGTTCTCTACGTACAAGAAAAGTTTCATTGTATTTAGAAATTTTAAGGTCAATTTTCTCTATATTTCGGTCGATTTGAGATAGAATAGCTCTTGGAAATAAGTTAACATACAGTACTCACCGCTTATATTCATCTCTCTTCCTATTTCCTCCCAAGCTTCTTTTCTCATGTTTAAGTCTCTGCAATTGGATGACTTAAAATTATACATAAATTCATATTGCCTTACTTTTTCAATGATATATTCCTCCATAATGAACCTGCACGTGCTCTCCACCGTCCAACAATGTCCGGTGCGACAGAAAATCTAAACGTGATGGTACGAGTGCTACACAGGAGAGGACGTGGCGTCCGTGGCGTGGGAACAGTGTGATTCTAAGCAACGTACAGTAAATAAATGGAGAAAACGAATACCACACATTGAATGCAGAACGTGACAGCACAGGAAATCACATTTCGTGCCGTGCCGTGGCAATAATGTGTTTCTACCTTTACAGTGACATATGCCTTCTATTCATATGCACTGCGGAGAGATTTGGGATTTAACCCAAGCATACTGGTGCACAATTTAGTGATTAGAAGTTGTGCACCACCAGCTCTCCTAGTCTCGCGGTAGAAGTTTTACATGAAAATCTCTGATCCCGCCGGGAATCGAACCCGGGCTGGCTAGTCTGGACGCGCTACCATAGAGCTAACTCCGCAGACTATTTATTTATTTATTTATTCTATTAATTATTTATCTATTTATTTTTGTTTACTTATACTTTACAAGTAACACACTACAATTCATTATTACGTCATCTGATAAGAGACCTATTTTTTTTTATAAGTTTTGTGTTTTCTAAGAGTGTAAGTGGATCGAACCCGGCCACCTGGATGAGAGATCAAAGGGCGAGAGTTCATCCGGTCACTATAACGCCAGAGCGGACCTATTCCGGTAAGATCAGAAATAACTGTGAAATTAATGAAAACTATAGTAATTAGATGATAAATTATATATTTCATTGCATGGAATTGAATATTATTATTATTTAGCAGGATCGAGTACGTTTTCATTCTTAGGCTTGTTCTGAATTGTTTCAAACAATGACCCTATCCTGCATTGTTCACATTTCCATGGAACTGTTTATTAGGTCCTCGACCAGCATGACACAAACTGGTCACAGAATACTTCAAAACTAATGAAACACAGGCCTACCGTGCTGCAATAAATTGGATTTTTATTTAACAAGAACTAATGAAATACAGTTAAATCCAAAACAGACAATTAATAAAGACCTCTGTATCAGAAAAATACTCTTGTATGACGTAGAGTGATTGCAAATCAGCAATTCAAAAAAGAACTAAAGGAAAACATTTCAATACTAGGCGTGCACCGGTCAAGTAATGTAAGTAGACAGAAACAAGTTTACGTGTACATTAAATTTGTGATTATCAGTTTCTGCTTTCCGACAAGCTAGTAATAATATTGTTATGGTCTCTGTTATATTTTGATATGTATTCTTTTACATTTTACGTAACGTTTACTGCTTGCAATCTAACGATCTGGAAGGTGAACTCTAGAAAATTCTCAAACTAATTAATGTACATTAGTCAAAATAACTATTTTGTACAGAAAAGGTTTCAAGAAATCCTGGTTGTTCGTTTTCTATTACTACATATTGGACTCAAACATGAACCTTGCAACAGATGCTGAACTAAGACCAACTATAATGATAAGTGCCCTAAGGTCCTTGGTAGATTATTATTAATATTGTAATAAATAAATACATACCGGTAGTCAAGACAAGACGATTCGAGACCGAGCCGGATCAGATAAATAAATAAATAAATAAATAAATAAATAAATAAATAAATAAATAAATAAATAAATAAATAAATAAGTAAATGAGTAAATAAGTAAATAAATAAATAAATAAATAAATAAATAAATAAATAAATAAATAAATAAATAAATAAATAAATAAAGTAAGTAAATAAAGAAATAAGTAAGTAAAGAAATGAGTAAATAAATAAATAAGTAAATAAATGAGTAAATAAATAAATAAGTAAATAAATGAGTAAATAAATAAATAAGTCAATAAATGAATAAGTAAATAAGTAAGTAAATAAGCAAATTAATATTTAAATAATAAATAAATAAATAAACAAATAAATAAATAAGTTAATAAATAAGTACATAAGTCCACTGCTTTGGAATAATGGTTAGCACGTCTGGTCATTAAAACGATCGGGCCCCATTTTCAAATCCTGGTATATGACGATTTACTTGGTTGAGTTTTTATTTCCGGGGTTCTCCCTCAACCAGTTGAAGTTGTATTGCACGGTAACTTTCGGCGTTTGATCTCGAACTCATTTCCCCATCATCATCATCATCATCATCATCATCATCATCATCATCATCATCATCATCATCATCATCATCCATACAATAGCCCGCGTTAAGTTGACGGCGCGACGTGCTGTTCTTGTACAAGAGCATGGCAGTTCGGCTACCCAGTCATTCACAGAATAGGAGTGATAAGTTCAATAAGCCTCAGGCTGCAGTGCAAGCCTTCGGATCCCCTCTCCGTACAAGAGAAAAAGAAGTACATAAGTAGATAAATTTATATAAATAGGTAATTAAATAATTAAATAAATAAGTAGATAATTGAATAAATAAATATATGGATTGGATGGATGAATAAAATAAAGTAAAGAAATAAGTAAAATAAATAAATAAATAAATTGCTGAATTTCATATGAATATAAAAGTAAGAAATAAATATAGAAGAAAATGATGGGACCACCGATGAAGAATTTAGCTGCAAACGTAATACTAGGTACTGTAAAAACGCACCTATAAACTCAGGGCCCAGTAGGCAATGGAGACTGTAAACGAAGAGTAAAGATTTTTATGTGATAGCCCTATAGTTCAATAGATTTATTGGAGTTTAACTTTAAGATCAATGAAATATTTTATTATGGGAAGGAACGTGGTTAGAAACAATTCTTTAGATTCTGACTAAGACTCGAAATAATTCAGTATAAATTTCTATGAACAGTAATCTCATTAGAGGTTTTGATTTATCTGGAGAAAATCAAAACTCGTGGGGGATTTAATTGACTATTACACGATTAGAAAGAAAGTATATAAATATTAGAAGAAATAATGTCTTCTAATGCAATAAAATATTAATTGACTTAGTAAAATTGTATTTCACTAATGTTAGCTTCAACAAAACGTTTCAACGGAGCCGCCATTTTCAGTTGACTATCTATGCGGGAAAAAATGACAATCGCAAAGCATGTTTTATAGTACAGTAAAGAATTTTCATTTTCGAATGTAGGCAAACAAAGAAAGAAATGCTAAGAAAGTGATGGAAACAAATTCTAGGGAAGTGATAAAATTCTAGCGATAAACAGCCATGATTGGTTGAAACACGTCCTTTCGTACCGTTTTATTGGTCAAAAGTAGTATGACGGAGTAAAAGTGTAATACTCATATTAAAACGAATTCGGAGAAATGTACCCAATGAAATAAATTACCAATTTAATAAAAACAGTTAATAATATTTTTTAAATATTACATTGAAAACAAATTTGATAGCTTAAGAGTTTGTCACCTCTTCTAGGGACAGAATCTGTAAGAATTCGTGCAGTTGGCCTCTGTGAAACCAGCATGTTGACCAGGCATGTATGGATGCTGGAAGTGACTTTGTCTTCTTTTCGAGTCCGAAGCTACAGGATCTAATCATTTTGAAAGAAGATGGTAATATCACCAAAGCAAATTTTGACTGGAATCCTCAAGAAACCAGTACAAGAAAAGGAAGAGGATCACCTGGTGCAATGCACTCACAAGTAGACCTCTCCAGTTCTCCTGTGCATTTTCAAAACGAAACATACTGTATACTGACACATTAGTATGCATTGGTAGAACTAATTGATATACCTTTTAGCTGCTAATGGTCATGGGATATGGAGGTACAAATTCGAAGTGTGAACTTCGAAGACATCAATATATAAGGATATAAGGGCATTTCAAAGTCAGTTCACACATTAAACCGCTATAAATATTATAATATTTGAGACAGGGGAAAAAAAGAAAAACTTCACAGTGTTGGGAAAACAACGGGGTTTACAAAACATTGGGAAGATGTTCGCCGTTCTCTTGTTCAACGTACTGCACTCTGGCTGCTATACCATGCACAGCATTTTGCAGATAATGTCTTAGAATATCGGCAATATCGGCGAGATGGTATCTTTCAGTTGCAGTAGGGTTGTTGGATGTGTCAGGAAAACTAGTTCTTTAAGGTAACCCAACAACCTAAAGTCGGCCGAATTGAAATCTGGAGATCGCGGAGGCCACATTGTTGGAAAGTGCCTAGTGATGACTTTGGCAGGAAAACGAACCTCAATTATGCGTGTTAACTCCATCATTAATTTTTAATAGGTTATTTTACGACGCTTTATCGACATCTTAGGTTATTTAGCGTCTGAATGAGATGAAGGTGATAATACCGGTGAAATTAATCCGGGGTTCAGCACCGAAAGTTACCCAGCATTTGCTCATATTGGGTTAGGGAAAACCCCGAAAAAACCTCAACCAGGTAACTTGCCCCGACCGGGAATCGAACCCGGGCCCCCTGGTTTCCTGGTCAGATGCGCTAACCGTTACTCCATAGGTGTGGTCAATAATGGAATAAGACAGACTGTTACAGTAAACGGGGATCGCTACTACAGCATGTTACAGAACTTCGTCATCCCTAGACTGAGGAATTACGGTATGGAAAACATAATCTTCATGCAAGATTGCACTCCACCCCACATCTTTATCCCTGCAAAACAATTAATTCCGCAGATGTTTGGCGATCGTATCATCAGTAGGCACTTTCCAACAATGTGGCCTCCGCGATCTCCAGATTTCAATCCGGCCAAGTTTTGGTTGTGGGGTACCTTAAAGAACGAGTTTTCCTGACACATCCAACAACCCTACTACAACTGAAAGATGCCATCTGGCAAGAAATTGCCAATATTTAAAGACAATATCTGCAAAAATGATGTGCATGGTGTCGCAGACAGAATTCTGTACGTTGAACAAGAGAAAGGCGGACATCTTCTAATGTTTTGTAAACCCCGTTGTTTTCCCAACACTGTGATGTTTTTGTTTTTTCCCTATCTCAAATATAATATTTATAGCGGTTTAATGATTGAACTGACTTTTAAAATACTTACTTACTGGCTTTTAAGGAACCCGGAGGTTCATTGCCGCCCTCGCATAAGCCCGCTATAGGTCCCTATCCTGAGCAAGATTAATCCAGTCTCTCATCATATCCCACCTCCCTCAAATCCATTTTAATATTATCTTCCCATCTACGTCTCGGCCTCCCCAAAGGTCTATTTCCCTCCGGTCTCCCAACTAACACTCTATATGCATTTCTAGATTCGCCCATACGTGCTACATGCCCTGCCCATGACTTTTGAAATACCCTATATATTAACGTATTTACTGATTTATCAGTCTTAATAAAAAAATGCTGCAGTGGGCAAAGTGCAAGTCACCAGCATTCATAAAGTGATCAAAACAGGACTTTACAGTGCACCATGAGCACCTGATGAAGAAAGAACCTCCACAAATATCGTTACAGTTAACTCCTGGTACGTGGAAAGCGTGCTGTTTCGCACTTAAAACCATTTAATGTGATCATTAATGTATCCTGATTTATAAAATGTATAGCCTATCGAATCATGTCTTTGAATCGCGGTGACTATAATTGATTGTAGAGAAATGAATGCAGAGTGACAATGGTATCTCTGTCATGAAGTTCTGAATGAAAATGGTCGTCCTTGATTGCATATTCCGATATAGTCCTCCAATATGTTTTGTATTGTCTGAAAAAGAATACGTCCAACGGTTGAATCACACCAGTAGTTCCTTTTGGAATTTGTGGGACTTCCACTGACTTCCCAGCCGGAACTGTTGTCGTTCGCACTTATTCATTGTTAAACGATGTCCAGCTATCCACCATAAGTAAATTCCTGCTACCTGCATTTGACCAATAGCAATTAAGGTACCATTCCCGCAGCTGTTTTAATCCCATTTTACCAGATGTTGATGCATTAATACATGAGCAAGTGCGAGCAACATTTCGGCTGGGAATTGGTGAAAGTCCGATAAGTTCCGAAAGGAACTACCGGTATGATCAACCGTTGGACGTATTCTTTTTTAGACAATACAAAACATACTGGAGGTCTGTATTGGATTTGCAATCAAGGACGACCATTTTCATTCAGAACTTCATGACAGAAATACCATTGTCACTCTGCATTCATTCTGTACAGTTACAGTCACCGCGATTCAAAGATATGGTTCGATATACATTTTATAAATCAGGATTCAGTAATTATCCCATTGAATGGTTTGAAGTGCCGAAGCAGTACTCTTTTCACGTACCAGAAGTTAAGTTTTGCGACTTTTGTGGAGGTTCTTTCTATATTAGGTGCTCACGGAGTACATCAAAGTTCTATTCTGATCACTTTATGGATGCTGGTGACTTTGCCCGTTGCTGCATTTTTGCCAATCGAGACTGAAAAATCAGCAAATATGTAAATACAGTATATATTGATGTCTTTGAAGTTTACACTTCGAATTTGTACAGTAGAGTGTCTCATTTAGGCACAGTGAAAACGTAAACAAAGTGCAGGTAACGTGTGTGGGAGGACAAGCCGTACGATAAACACGAGGGATGCACAGGGTTTTAGTTACAACATTTATGGCGGAGCATTAATTGAAATTATATTTTCCAAAAATACACAAAACAAGAGAACACAAATTGCATAACTTCATCATACACACATTTTAACAAACAAGCAAGTATAAAGTTGAAATAATTCAATATAACAAATTAAATCTTTCTACTTATATGATGTTGCTTTCAAATAGCATTTTTTACGGTCATAAATTTCATTCTCTATATGACTATTATAATATCACCGTCTTCTATGGCCGAACTAACAAAATTACAACACTATTTCCTAAACATAATTATCCCTTCTCAAAGGTCAATTTATTCAGGTACAGTACCTGTATTTAATTATTTCAACGTTACAATTCTTTGTTTGTTAAAATGTGTGTATGATAAGGTTATGCAATTTGTGTTCTTTTGTTTTGTGTGTTTTTGGAAAATATGATTTCAATCAATGCTCCGCCATAAATGTTGTAACTAAAACATTGTGCACCTCTTGTGTTAATCGTACGACTCGTCCTCCTCCCACACGTTATTACCTGCGCCTTGTTTACGTTTTCACTGTGCCTAAACGAGACGCTCTACTGTACCTCTATTTCCCATGACCATTAGCAGCTAAAAGATATATCAATAAACTCTACAATGCATATTATGTGTCAGTATATGTTTCATTCTGAAAACGCACAGGCGAACTGGAGAGGTCTACCTTGTCAGAAATGAAGCCGAAAAACAAGGAAGGAGTTGGAATGTGTCAAGGCGTATGCAAGAAACACAATTCGCTGGCGATCTTTCATCAAGGCACTCTGCTTCCCAGAGGAGTGACAGGACTGATGCTACTAGTTCCGCTGGTCGTCATTGGGACCTGGAAGCAATTTTGACTTCTTCTGAAGTCCGAAGCTACAGGGTCTGTTACTTTCTTTACAGGACTTCATCCTTTTTTAAATTAATATTTTTCTACCATCTTCTTTAATTTGGCATCAGAGTTTTTAAATAGTCATTTGGGCTGTATTAACCGGCCACAAAGAATCAGCGGCAGCTGATGACACCCGTTCCATGACAGCTCATTTCACACATAAGCTGCTATGGACTTAATGCAGCTTCTCGCTATACTCTCTCCTTGTTAGCAGTAGACGTATTTTCGCTATGGCTTAATATTTTCGATTATAACAATGATAATCCGAAATTAATATATATCACTCTTAATTAAATTAAAGTACTGATGTTTAACAGTTTTAAGAAGGGAAATGAAAATATTTTTTATTTTCATTTTTTCCCCACATAAAAACCCTATTTTACATAAGTATATTTATGTTAAAGTTTTCAACAAAGGAGAGATAATATAATAAAAAATAAGGTTTTTACATTTTCTTCTGTTGATGTTGTGAATAAGATAAATATAAAGTTAATTTTACGACAGTTATAAGCTACAACGAACAGATTAGACTAATACATTAATCATAAAATAAAGCGAGTAATTATACAGAACACATTAACAACACTAACCATAATTACAATAATATTACGTAGAATAACAATAACATAGAATTTGACTTGGAATATTACATATACTTACTTACTTACTTACTTACAAGTGGATTTTAAGGAACGTACAGGTTCATTGCCGTCCTCACATAAGCCCGCCATCGGTCCCTATCCTGAGCAAGATTAATTCAGTCTCTACCATCATATCCTACCTCCCTCAAATTCATTTTAATATTATCCTGCCATCTACGTCTCGGCCTCCCCAAAGGTCTTTTTCCCTCCGGCCTCCCAACTAACACTCTATATGCATTTCTGGATTGGCCCATCTCAAATGTCTGGATTTAATGTTTCTAATTATGTCAGGTGAATAATACAAAGTGTGCAGTTCTGCGTTGTGTAACTCTCCATTCTCCTGTAACTAAATCCCTCTTAGCTCCAAATATTTTCCTAAGAACCTTATACTCAAATATCCTTGATCTCTGTTCCTCTCTCAAAGTTAGAGTCCAAGTTTCACAACCGTACAGAACAACCGGTAATATAACTGTTTTATAAATTCTAACTTTCAGATTTTTTGACAGCAGATTAGATGACAAAAGCTTCTCAACCGAATAATAAGAGGCATTTCCGATATTCAATCTGCGATTAATTTCCTCCCGAGTGGTATTAATATTTGTTACTGTTGCTCCAAGATATTTGAAATATTCCACCTCTTCGAAGGATAAATCTCCAAATGTTTATATTTCCATTTCGTACAATATTCTCCTCATGAGACATAATCATATACTTTGTCTTTTCGGGATATACTTCTAATCCTATCGCTTTACTTGCTTCAAGTAAAATTTCCGTGTTTTCCCTAATCGTTTGTGGATTTTCTCCTAAGATATTCACGTCATGCGCATAGACAAGTAGCTGATGTAACCTGTTCAATTCCAAACCCTCTCTGTTATCCTGAACTTTCCTAATGGCATCATCTATAGCGAAGCTAAAAAGTAAAGATGATAGTGCATCTCCTTGCTTTAGTCCTCAGTAAATTGGAAAAAAAACATCAGATAGAAACTGACCTATACGGACTCTGCTGTAAGTTTCACTGAGACATATTTTAATTAATCGAAGTAGTTTCTTGGGAATACCAAATTCAATAAGAATATTATATAAAACTTCTCTCCTAGTCGAGTCATATGCCTTTTTGAAATCTATGAATAACTGATGTACTGTACCCTTATATTTCATTTTTTGTGTCGAATACAAAAAATCTTATTTATAGTCGATCTATTATGATTAAAACCGCACTGATGATCACCAATAATTTCATTTACAAATGGAGTTAATCTTCTCATGGAATATTACATATAGCATCCGTAAGTCAACAAATATTATTAAACGTACAAGAGCAATATGACATACATATTCTTACAAAGATCACATATTTCATACACAAATGAATTGAAATTTACACACACCCTTTTGTAGCATAGCACAGAGGCACATTTGTATTACTTTAGGGTTAACTTTTTAAATAATACAGACAATACAAGAAAAATATTGACACAATTTGCTGGGTAACTTTCGGTGCTGGACCCCAGACTCATTTCACCGGCATTATCACCTTCATGTCATTAAGACGCTAAATAACCAAAGATGTTGATAAAGCGTCATAAAATAACCTAATAAAATAAAATAGACACAATTTTCTAGTGGTGTGGTGAATGAAATTAATAAATACTTTTTGACTACAATTTGTACTAAAAACGTTGTACAGTGGCTTATTATAGCTCATATTACTTCTTTAAGTGCATTTCAATGCTGTACCACACATTATAATAGTACAGTGTCCATAAGCCGATGCAAATATTTAATTAGTATGTACAATAATACAATAAAAAATGCTTAAAATTCTATGCATCTACTTTATATTATATTGTAGAGGAAATTAACACATTTATCTTCGCCCATCTGAAGATGTAAGCTTAGCATGCTTTGTACTTGGATTTCTTGTGTAATGTGTTTTATGCTGAGAGTGAGAAAGTGGATAGTAATGAAGAAAAGTCATAATGAAGCCCTTAATGACAATGCAACTGGCTTTTCAAGAGTGTGTGAAATATAATTATGTTAACTACAAGTCTTCTATTGCGGAATAAAACACTTCTACAGAAGATCGTACTGGAAGTCATGAGCAACACATTCCTATAATTTCAATTTCAACAATGTAACAAAAACGATTATATGATTATAATCTACAGACTTTACACTATGTATTGACATATTGTGACGTCATTAACTTCTGTCATGTGACCACAGGCAATGTTTGCAAAATGGTCGACAACGATGATTCGTTTCGACAGTGTGCTGTCATTAAATTCCTTGTTAAAGAAGAAAAATCTGCTGCTGAAATTCACCTCAGACTTCAGCGTGCATACGGAGATGTGTGCATGGGCGCCAGCAGTATTAGGAGATGAGTGAAACATTTCGAAGATGGGAACAAGATGAGCCTCGTAGCGGTCGCTCTCGAACTGCCTCCATGGAACGCAACAAGAAAAGGGTTGATGAGTTCTGGGATACATTTTGGTTGACTTTCTTGAACCTGGACAGACCATAAATGCTATCCGCTATATTCAGACAGTTTTGAAGCTCCGTCGTGCATTGCGCGAGAAACGCCCTGAAAAGAAGGTCATCCTGCAACACGATAACCCGTGGCCCCACACTGATCGTGTCACCGTGGAGAAAATCAGAACATTTGGGTGGGAAATTCTTCCGCAATATCCCTACAGTCCCGACTTGGCACCCTCCGACTACCTTATTTTCGGTTCTGTAAAGAAGCAGCTGCGAGGCCAATGCTACGAGACGCTGGAGGAGATCCAGAAAGCAGTGCGTCAGTGACTACGGGAAGATGAAACGGACTTTTACAGCAAGGGAATTTTCAAATTTGCAGAAAGGCGGGGAAAATGTGCAAATAAATGGAGACTATGTTGAAAAGTGACAGAGAAGTCTGTAGATTAAGATGATGTATAGTAGTGACAAAAAGAACCTGACCGACCCTTGTAGCTGATTTCAGAGCCTTGTTCACTCCAGAGCACGATAGACTGGTAACTAAGACTTTCGTGGTTCGAATCCTGCCTGGGAAGGAAACTTTTTTTCGTTCCTTATTCAAAATGATTCCCAATACTTTTCGATTGCTGGTAAAATTCATGTTCTGGGAATAATAAGTTAATTAAGTAGTAAAATATCGCTGCAATCGAAAAGTATTGGGAATAAATTTGAACAAGGAACAAAATAAAAAAGTTTCCTTCCCAGACAGGATTCGAACCACGAAAGTCTTAGTTACCAGTATATCGTGCTCTGACGTGAACAAGGCTCTGAAACCATCTTAAGGCGTCGGTCTGGTTTTTTTTGCTACTACTGTACATGGTTTCTCTAAAAAATAAAAATAAAAAAAATTATTAAAATTGGTTGCTCATGACTTTCAGCATGACTCTCGTATTATGGCCAGTTTTATTTATCGTCGACATGATAAGTGAGTGAACGTAGATGCGTGTAATGCACTTTACTTAGTACATCAAGAGAAGAGTTTGCATCAATAAAAGGGAGGAGAATGCTGCCATAGTGAAGTACTGATGTCGGGAATTTTCTCTCAGTACGTTGGATTGGACTTGAAGGGCCAATACGTTTTCCTCTGAAACTATGTAAAGGATTTTTACTTCAGGGGCACTGAAGGAAGTTACAATTATTGCAATAAACAGTGTTGACGCAACCAATATTACAAAACATTGCGCAGGAACTAGAATACCAGTTAGATATTTCAAGAACGGCCGACTGTGTCCGTGTTGAGATTCATTAATTAATTTAAGTTACGCTAACTGTCTATAATAATGTCATCATTGTATATTTTGTACTCGATGTTAAATAATTACACAGAAATGTAAATGTGCGTTGGCTTGTGGACAAGCGTGCTTCGAACAGAAACTCTTTTAAGATCATAATTAATTTTAGAGTGCAATCAAAGCAAATTCGATTTCATAAACATCAGTACTATTCTATCTAATTCTAAACTTTATTAATTGTAAGCCTTTTATATATGAGCAATTGTTGCGTCAGTGTTGGTCTACATTACCGTCGCAGTACGAGTTTGAACTTTACGAATGTTTAATTCTGTATATGAAAGCTCAAGGAAAATTTGTATTAGTATTTTAATTACTTAATTCTTTTCAAATTGTATGTTTCACTTAAAGGCGATGAAATATTACGAAAATTATATATCAATTATTTCAGGGAAGATAAAATCACCTCGAAAAAAGTGAAAATACACCGCATTTCAATATCATAGTTAACAGACCTATTTGGTGTCCCTGACATTTAACCGAGCTTCTAGCGTGGAAATTCGAATGAAAGTCATGTACTTGACTAAATCTAAATATACTAATCGTATACATAAACATTATTCTTGTTGTATTTATGTTACTAATAAGTGCGCTTTGTAACTGTCCATAATATTGAACGTAGCTGAAGTAGGATGAGTAGTTTAATTGGTAGGGAAATCGAAATATTCGGAAAAATTGATTCAGATGAAACTGATCACCTCGAACATTTTTTTTGCAACCTTAAATATTAACGAAATTATTTTCAAAATCAACATTAATTCTGGGCCACTATGCGGGCCTATAATACATTTAATTAAGCCTTTAACTAATATACTTCATTGAATATAACACACATTTAAGCGGCCCACAGAGAGAGTTATAGCTTGAAGCTGGGGGACCGGATGCTATACAACCCAAGTGACATGTTCGTACTATTTTATTATTTTTAAGATGTTGGAGAGAGCAGATAAGTAAGTACATTGAAATGTTTAACGGATAATTTCATAATTGATTTTTGGTACAATTTCCATATTCACCTATGACTACATAGGTATCTCATCCTATATCTTGGACTGTTTTATCAATGGTGGTGTCTGTCTGGGTGGCGCAGTTGGTATAGCGCTGGCCTTCTGTGCCCGAGGTTGCGGGTTCGATCCCGGTCCAGATCGATGGCATTTAAGTGTGCTTAAATGCAACAGACTCATGTCAGTAGATTTACTGGCATGTAAAAGAACTCCTGCGGGACAAAATTCCGGCACACCGGCGACGCTGATATAGACTACCCTCGGCAGTTGCGTAATTTTCCTTCATTATGTTACTGATTCCTTCGATCCAAATTGTCTTATTTAACACTAATTTGAAGTTGTTTAACTCTTAAAAATTACAGTATATGTAACTAAACACGTCTGCATTTTGCTATTATTATTATTGTTGTTGTTATTATTATTATTATTATTATTATTATTATTATTCCATTATTTTCTCTGTTGATGTTATTTATATTTGATATGTATTTTCATACTGGTTGAGTGTAAGAGAAGGCCTTATAACCTTAACTCTGCCAGTACCAGTAAAAATAAATCAAGTAATTTAAATTGTAGGAAAAGTCAACGTAGTATCAATTCTTATGACTAGAATTTATTTTCAACAGTCTCCAAGGTCAAGTTTTGAATCATTAATAGAACGTCAACTGCAGACGAAACAAGATGCACGTGTTCCCTCATAGTAAACGTGCCACGCGCCAACATGAGATCATACCAATGTAGTCCATGAACAATTAAACTTATCTCCGTACGTCCTGGGACAAAATACGGTCTAATCATCATCATCATCATCATCATCATCATCATCATCATTATCATCATCATCATCAGCGATGTTTTGATCAATATAATAAAATTAGTCAATCAATACTAATAAGTTCATCATTCTTTAAGACGTCGACCTGGTTGGCGAGTTGGTATAGCGCTGGCCTTTTATTCCCAAGGTTGCGGGTTCGATCCCGGGCTAGGTCGATGACATTGAAGTGTGCTTAAATGCGATAGGTTCATGTCAGTAGATTTACTGGCATGTAAAAGAACTCTTGCGGGACAAAATTCCGGCACATCCGGCGACGCTGATATAACCTCTGCAGTTGCGAGCGTCGTTAAATAAAACATAACAATTTTTTTTTCTTTAAGACGATTTCACGTTTTATATCCATTTCTGGAGATTTTTACATCCAGTTCTGAAGATTATTATATTGGCCTACAATTCTGGGGATTTTTACATCCAGTTCTGAAGATTATTATATATGCCGACAATTCTGGAGATTTTTACATCTAGTTCTGAAGATTATTATATAGTCCTACAACTGTTGAGATTTTTACATCCACTTCTGAAGATTATTATATAGTCCTACAATTCTGGAGATTTTTACATCTAATTCTGAAGATTATTATATAGTCCTACAATTCTGGAGATTTTTACTTCCAATTCTGAAGATTATTATATAGTCCTACAATTCTGGAGATTTTTACATCCAGTTCTGAAGATTATTATATAGGCCTACAATTCTGGAGATTTTTACATTCAATTCTGAAGATTATTATATAGTCCTATAATTATGGAGATTTTTATATCCAGTTCTGAAGATTGTTATATGGGCCTACAATTCTGGAGATTTTTTAAGTACAATTCTGAAATTATCTCTTGTGTTATGGATGTAACAGATGGAAATTATACGTAATTCCATAACTAAGTCTCGTTCTCTATTTTATAACACGGTGCAATAACCTAGAAATCTAGCTTATACATTAAAAAATAAACTTTTGGAAAGATGAGATCATTAAAATCTGGATCCTAGTTATAAATGTATTACAGTGTTAAGGAAGAACACCGAATCACTGCCAATGAAATGAAGTTTTTAAGAAGAACTGCTGGCTATACCAAATTATACAAGAAGAAAAGTTTGGATATTTTGAATGAATTAAATATTGACCCAATTTTAGAGAAAATTCAAAATTATAGACAGAAATGGTCATCTCATATACTCAGGCTGCCTAGAACAAGGATACCACGTCAAGCATTAAATCACCGCTCTATAGGAACACGATCTTTGAGCCGTCCGCTGAAACGATGGAGTGAGACCGTAACAGGCCACCTGGATTAATACATAATAGGAAGAAGAAGAAGAAGAAGAAGAAGAATAAGAAGAAAAAAGGTAAATATGATCCATTTCTGACCTCAAAAATACAATTATTGATCCGCGCGAGCCTCATTAAATTATTATGTATTCAGTTTAAAAGCTGTGTGACCCATTGACCTTGCCGCATTGTAAATATTATGTGATTCGTGCATTTCATTCCATAGAGTATATCCACATACTATCTCGTTTTATTACCGACTCAGCATAATTTGTGGAGTTGTCCTCGCATGTCCTTAGTTATCAGTCAGTCTGAAGTAGAAAGTAATGACAAATCCCATTGGCCGGGTGTAGTTAGTTCGAAATAAAATAAAACATTTTAATATTTGTTTTAATCATATTAAATATTCCCTTGGTTGTTACCTATTTCAAACTTTCGTTTGCTTTGAGTATAATGTTTCATAAAGATTTTAATTTTGTGCACTCATATTACTTTCTTCTACATAGCGTTCGCTTACATAACATAGGTCGTCAGGGCGGAGCGCGACCGACACGAAGACCATGCAACACGCGGCAAATCTTCTCGCGCTCGCTCGGCAGTCCAGTTCAGTCTCTCTGTAGGAGTGGTTGCTTTAATATTAGATTGAGTGTTATTCTCCTGATTGTGTTAATGAAGTGTTTAGATTTACTAGCGGTCTTTTACTGCTGATGCTATGTGGAACGATAGCA